>NC_134103.1:110185646-110505289 GCF_000715075.1 Nicotiana tabacum
AAATATCAGCCTAACTTCAAAAAAGTAAGTGTCTTGCTTAACCTCGAGTGGGGGAATTTCCCCTTAGGCATTGAGTCATATGTGCCATTTGTGAAATGTGAAAAGCCGTATACGCGAGGTGACGAGGACGTGCTCGGTCTTATACTTGCAAAATTCATTGAAATAAAGTCTTAGGCATTATTGCGTAGTAAATTAGAAAATTGTGAAAAATTATTTAATCATCTGTTTGCCATGCCTAAATCCTTATTATTGAATTTGTTTTTATATGATAATTTGATGTGATTGTTACTTGAAATATTTATGAAATTTCGTGAGTATTGTTGGTTTAATATTTCTTGGAAATTAATTCCAATATGAATCTTCTTATGCAAATAATTAATTTAAGCGAGCTTAAGAATAAGTGTTAATATAATTATCTAAATTTGCATTAATGAAGGTTTTGCTTTATGCTGAGAAATTTCTATCTCAATTGATTGTTTTTGGGTGTTATATACATTGTGTGGAGCCTTGGGCTATTTGTTGTGAAATTAATTAATTTTGTTATATCTTTGGAATTTGGTTGTGGCCATTGGGCAAATTGTGATATGAATTGATTTTATTATATTATCGTATTATTTTTTCTTGTAAATTGTTATGTTGTGTGAGTTACTATTTTAGGGAGATAAGGGTGACATTTCACCGTTGATATGGCATTTCACTGTTGTTGTGTTCGTTGGAATATTGCCTGGGTGGAGCGATAAGGGTGGCTATAAGAGCGATAAGGGTGGCACTAGGAGCGATAAGGGTGGCTATAAGAGTGATAAGGGTGGCAATAGGAGCGATAACGGTGGCTATTGTCAAGGACGATATGTGATGATGTGGGGGTTGTGGTGTTGTGATGTTGTGATTTTCTTGTATTTATTTTTATACCTTGTGCAACTTGTCTTGTTGTTGGTAAATTGATAACAATCTGTTTTATGTTGAAATTGAGAGCCTGTGGCTATTGCCAGGCGGATCATAAAATGAAATGTGGGCACGAGGTGCCGTGAGTAAATAATGAGAATATTTGGCACGTGAATTGTCCGTGCAGTTGTGATATGAAATGTGGGCACGAGGTGCTGTGATGAAATGATAATGATAATTGGCACGTGAATTGTCCATGCAGTTGTGATATGAAATGTGGGCATGAGGTGCCAGGGAAATATGATGATTTAATTATGGGCTCGAGGTGCCGTGGAAATATGAAAATGGGCTGAGACCCGTATTTTTATGATTATGAAATGAGGTGTCACATGGTGACTTTTTAATTGAAAGAATTATATTCAAAATATTTATTTGGAAGGATTTTTACTTAGAAAGTATTATAAGAAAGAATTTTATTTGAAAGATATTTATTTGAGGAAATTATATTTGAAAAGATTTATTGAAAGAATTATATTTGAAAAATAATTATTTGAGAAAATTATATTTGAAAGAGAGTTATCTGGAAGAATTATATGTGAAAGATTTTTATTTGAAGGATTTGATTTAATTGGGTGTACTTGTGTTTATTAATTATTGAGTGATATTAATGGTATTCTTGTTGTCTGCTGTGCATATCACTGGTTGTTCCATGTTGTCCTATTGTTATTTGTTTCTTATTATTTTGTATATTATATTGCTCATGTTATTAGACTAGTGAGTGTCTTGACTATACCTCGTCTCTACTCCATTGAGGTTAGTCTTGATATTTACTGGGTACCGACCATGGCGTACTCATACTACACTTCTGCACATTTTTTTGCAGAGCCAGGTATTGAAGATATTGGACTTGAGCAGAGTTAAAGCGTGATCATAAGGATTCAAGGTAGAGCTGCTTGTCCGTCGCAGTCCCTTGGAGTCTTTTCATTTCATTGTACTGTTAATTTGTAATCAAATAGTATTGTATATTCGGTCCTCATGATCATTCCATGTATTCAGTTAGAGTTCGTGACTCAGTACTACCAGTCTTGGGAGGTTGTGTATTGTAATTATTTTCGTTGTCAGATTTTAATTCAAAAAACAAATGACTTCAAAATATAATAGAAATCGGCTTACCTAGTCCAATTGGACTAAGGTGGAATCTAACACATGGGACGGATCACCATGATATTTTCGAAGCATAGACAAATGGAACACCGGATGAGTGGCTGCTACAATAAAGCACAAGCCTGTAGGTTACTTCATCCACCCTTTCAAGAATTTCAAAGGGTCCGATATACCTAGGGCTCAACTTGCCCTTCTTTCTGAACCTCATTACACCTTTCATAGGTGAAACCCGGAGCAATATTCGTTCTTCAACCATGAATGCAATATCACGAACTTTACGGTCGGCATAACTCTTTTGCCTAGACTGAGCTGTGCGAAGTTGATCCTGAATAATCTTGACCTTATCCAAGGCATCCTGTACCAAATCGGTACCCAACAACCGAGTCTCTCCCGGTTCAAACCAACCAACTGGCGATTGGCATCGCCTTCCGTATAATGCCTCATATGGAGCCATCTGAATGCTCGACTGGTAGCTATTATTATAAGCAAACTCCGCAAGTGGCAACAAATGATCCCAAGAACCTCCAAAGTCTATAACACAAGCGCGGAGCATATCTTCCAATATCTGAATAGTGCGCTCTGACTGTCCGTCTGTCTATGGATGAAATGATGTACTCAACTCCACCCGCGTGCCTAACTCATGCTGTACAGCCCTCCAAAAATGTGAGGTAAACTGCGTACCTCGATCTGAAATAATAGACACGGGCACACCGTGAAGGCGGACAATCTCACGAATTTAAATTTCAGCTAACCTTTCTGAAGAATAGATAACTGCCACTGGAATGAAATGTGCTGTTTTGGTTAACTTGTCCACAATGACCCAAGCTGCATCAAATTTTCTCTGAGTCCATGGGAGTCCAACAACAAAATCTATAGTGATACACTCCTATTTTCACTCAGGAATTTCTAACTTCTGAAGCAAACCACCAGGTCTCTGATGCTCGTACTTAACTTGCTGACAATTCAGATACTGAGCTACATATGTAACTATATCCTTTTTCATTCTCCTCCACCAATAATGTTGCCGCAAATCTTGATACATTTTGGCGGTACCTGGATGAATAGAATACCTGGAACTGTGTGCCTCTTTAAGGATTAATTCACGAAGCCCGTCAACATTAGGCACACAAATACGACCCTGCATTCGCAGAACTCCATCTTCCCCCCACAACAACCTATTTGGCATCTCCGTGCCGCACCGTGTCCTTAAGGACAAGTAAATGAGGATTATCATACTGCCTCTCTTTGATGCGCTCATATAAAGAAGACCGAGCGACTGTGCAAGCTAGAACCTGACTGGGTTTTGAAATATCTAACCTCACGAACTGATTAGCCAAAGTCTGCACATCTGCAACTAATGGCCTCTCACCAACCGGAATATACGCAAGACTGCCCATACTCACAGCCTTTCTACTCAAAGCACCTGCCACCACATTAGCCTTTCCGGGGTAATACAAAATGGTGATATCATAGTCTTTCAACAACTCTAACCATCTTCTCTGCCTCAAATTAAGTTCGTTTTGTTTGAACAGATACTGAAGGCTATGATGATCAGTAAATATCTCACACGAGACACCGTAGAGGTAAAGCCTCAAAATCTTCAGCGCATGAAGAATGGCTGTCAATTCTAAGTCATGAACATGATAATTCTTCTCGTGAACTTTCAACTGCCGCGACGCATATGCAATTACCTTGCCATCTTGCATTAATACTGCACCAAGCCCAATGTGAGATGCGTCACAATATACTGTATACGATCCTGAACCCGTGGGTAATACCAACACTGGTGCCGTAGTCAAAGCGGTCTTGAGCTTCTGAAAGCACAACTCACACCCGTCTGACCATCTGAATGGGACACTTTTCTAGGTCAATCTGGTCAATGGGCTTGCTATAGATGAAAACCCTTCCACGAACCGACGATAATAATCTGCTAGACCCAGGAAGCTCCGGATTTCTGTAACTGAAGTAGAAATAGGCCAATTCTGAACAACCTCAATCTTCTTAGGATCCACCTTTATGCCTTCTGCCGATACAACATGCCCCAAAAAGGCAACTGAGTCTAACCAAAACTCACATTTTGAAAATTTGGCATATAACTGATTATTCTTCAAAGTTTGAAGGACACTCCGAAGATGTTGCTCATGATCCTTTCGACTGTTGGAGTAAATCAAGATATCATCAATGAATACAACCACAAAAGAATTCAAATAGGGCTTGAACACCCGATTCATCAAATCCATAAATGCTGCTAGGGCATTTGTCAACCCAAATGACATCACTAGGTATTCGTAATGCCCAGACCGAGTTCAAAAAGCTGTTTTAGGGACATCAGATGCCCTAATCTTCAACTGATGGTAACCAGACCTCAAATCGATCTTCGAAAATACCTTGGCACCCTGGATCTGATCAAATAAGTCATCAATTCTTGGCAGCGGATATTTGTTTTTGATAGTGGCCTTGTTCAACTGCCGATAATCTATACATATCCGCAAAGAGCCATATTTCTTCTTTACAAATAATACTGGTGCACCCCAGGGTGAGACACTGGGTCTAATGAAATCCCTGATCAAGCAAGTCTTGTAACTGCTCTTTCAATTCTTTCAACTCTGGCGGGGCCATACGGTATGGTGGAATAGAAATGGGCTGAGTGCCCGGAGCCAAATCAATACAGAAGTCAACATCTCTGTCGGGTGGCATCCCCGGCAGATCTGCAGGAAATACTTCTGGAAATTCACGAACAACTGGTACTGAGTCCATAGAAGGAACATCCGCACTGGGATCGCGAATATAAGCCAAATAGGCTAGACACCCTTTCTCTACCATACGTCGAGCTTTCATATAAGAAATAAACCTGCTGGTAGAATGACCATGAGTTCCTTTCCACTTTAACTGAGGTAACTCCGGCATAGCTAGGGTCACTGTCTTGGCATAACAATCTAATATAGCATGATAAGGGGACAGACAATCCATACCCAAGATGACATCAAAATCTACCATATCAAGAAGTAGAAGATCCACACTAGTCTCAAGATTACCAATAGTAACCACACACGAATGATAGAAATGAGCTACTACAACAAAGTCTCCCACCGGTGTAGACACACACACAGAAGCACTCAGAGAATCACAAGGCACAACCAAATATGAAGAAAAATGGGAGGACATATAGGAATAAGTAGATCCTGGATCAAATAGAACTGAAGCATATCTATGGCAAACTGGAATAATACCTGTGATCATAACATCAGATGACTCGGCCTCAAGCCTAGCTGAAAAAGCATAAAATTGGGGTTGGGCCCCACCACTCTGAACTGCGTCCCTGAGACGACCTCTAACTGGCTGGCCTCCACCTCTAATGGCCTGACCTCCACATTTAATGGCCTGACCTCCACCTCTAGCTGCCTGACCCCTACCTCTAGCTGGCTGAGCAGGCGGTGAAGCAACTGGTGCCGGTATGATGGCACGAGAATCTTGCCGAGATTTGTTACTCACTAATCTAGGGCAATACCTCCTGATATGACCAATGTTCCCACACTCATAACACCCATCCTGCTGTCGTGGTTGCTTAAGCTGAAGCTGACCCAAATGGGCCGGATAACCTCTATAGTAACTCTGGAGTGGCGGTGCACTGATAGGAGCTAAATATGCACTAAATGTTGGCTGTCCATAGTAAGGCATGATAGGACCGTGACTCCCTGAAGCACTAGGAGATGCATGAAGTGCTGAATGATATGGTCTCGGAGGATGAACCCTACCAAAATTACCCCTGCCTCTAGACGAGGCACCACTGAAACCACCAAACTGACGAGGCCTCTTATCAGACCTCTGCCCTCTCTCTTGTGCAAGAACCATCTTGATTCTCTTCGCGACATTAGCAGCCGACTGAAAAGAAATTTCACTTCCGGTCTCTTTGGCCATCTGAAGCCTGATAGGGTGAGTGAGTCCCTCAATAAACCTCCTCACTCTTTATCCCTCAGTAGGTAGTAAAAGGAGAGCATGACAGGCCAAATCCACAAAACGGGACTCATATTGAGAAATAGTCATATTGCCCTGCTGTAGACGCTCAAATTGCTTGCAGAATTCCTCTCTAAGTGTGATAAGAAAGAACTTCTCCAGGAATATCTGAGAGAACTACTCCCAGGTAAGTACAAGCGATCCAACTGGTCTGGTCAATGTATAATCTCTCCACCACCTCTTGGTGGAACCCGTCATCTGAAATACAGCAAAATCAATCCCAATGGTCTCAACTATACCCATGTTCCGCAGCACCTCGTGGCAGCGTTCAAGATAATCATGTGGGTCCTCAGAAGGTGTACCACTAAAGTGAACTGGAAAGAGCTTAGTAAACTTATCCAGTCTCAATAAGGCCTCAAAAGACATGGCGGGCCTATCACCAGTCTGTGCCGCAATAACTGGCTGAACTTCACCAACTGACGGGGCTGCTGGAGCCTGATTCTGGGGAGCCATCTGCTTCGGAGCGGGAGTAGTGGGAGTTTGTGATCCTCCCCCAGCCTGTGAGATGGCTGGTGCCACTGGAAATGTACTATTTTGGTCAACACCCTCCATAAGACTTACCAATCAGGCTAGAGCATCTTGAAGCACTGGAGTGGCTATGAATCCTTCAGGACCTGAACTGGTCCAACTGGTACATTCTGAACTGGGACCTCCTCCTGAAGGTCTACCTGAAGTTCTTCAACAGGTGCAGCTGCTCGAGCTCTGGACTGAGCTCTACCTCAACCTCTAGCACGACCTCGACCTCTACCCCTCGCCATAGTTGCCACCGGGGGTTCTGGTCCCTGTCCATCGGTAGAGGTATTACGTGTTCTCACCAACTGTGAGAGAATAAGAGTAGAATGGTTCAATCATCTATGATAGAATAAATTCGCACGACAGAATAAGAAAGAAGTGATATTGTTCCTAAACTTCATAGCCTTTGATAGATAAGTACAGACATCTCCGTACCGATCCTTCAGACTCTACTAAGCTTGCTCGTGACTCGTGAGACCTATGTAACCTAGTGCTCTAATACCAACTGTCATGACCCGAAATTCCCACCTTTGGACCGTGATGGCGCCTAACATTTCACTTACTAGGCAAGCCAACGTTAGAATAATATTAACTAATTTTTAAGCAATTTTTAAATTATTAATATTAAAAGAAACAAATGCGGAAGCAAAGTTTGAAATATAGTGAATAATCCATAAAAATAACGGTGTCTAAAAACCATCCCAGAATTGGTGTCACAAGTGCACGAGCTTCTAGAATAATACAAATAAGGGCCTGAATAAAATAAAGCTCTCTGGAAATAAAGACACAGCTAAAGTAAAATAGACGGGGACTTTAGAACTGCGGACGCCATGCAGTTATACCTCAAGTCTCCTCTAGTAGCTGAAATCCGAGCAAGTCTATGGTACGCCGCTGGGACCAACTCCAAAATCTGCACAAGAAGTGCAGAGTGTAGTATCAGTACAACCGACCCCATGTATTGGTAAGTGCTGAGCCTAACCTCGATAAAGTAGTGACGAGGCTAAGGCGGTTCACTTACATTACCTGTACACAGTATTAGTAACAACAACAATAATAGAAATAAATCAGGTAATTCATTTATAATAATTGAATCCAACTCAGCAGTCATAACCAATTGTCATTTCTATCAATTCTGTTGCAGCGTGCAACCCGCTCTCACAATATATTCACATTCAATTATGTTGTTGCGTGCAACCCGCTCTCACAATATATTCACATTCAATTCTGTTGCAGCGTGAAACCCGCTCTCACAATATATTCACATTCAATTCTGTTGCGGCGTGCAACCCGCTCCTCCAATATATTCATTTTAATCAAGTCTGTTGCGGAGTGCAACCCGATCCTCCAATATGGACTTTTAATAAGTCTGTTGCGGCGTGCAACCCGATCCTCCAATATGAACATTTTAATAAGTCTGTTGCGGCGTGCAACCCGATCCTCCAATATATTCATTTTAATTAATTCTGTTGCGGCGTGCAACCCGCTCCTCCAACATTTTTATTTACCAATTCTTATAGAAGAAATTTCCCCAATAATTGCAATAATTAATATCAAATTATAAGACAACAAACATACAATAATTATGATTTAATTATGAAACAAACAAAGGCAAATAGTAAATTATTATGGAAATCAGAGAAAAAATATACAGTTTAATATTTAATATGCTAAATGTCAAATAACAATTAAGGCATATAATTCAAATAGCATGTAACAATTAATGCAGGAATTCAAGAATTAATATTTGCCAAAGAATATGAGAGAAACAATTATTATAATAATTAATTCATAATTTAAAATAATTTATGATTTTTCAAGTAAGAAGGCAAATAATTAATTTGACGACGTATAGACACTCGTCACCTCGCCTATACATCGTTCACATGCAATTCACATAACAAATAATTTAAGGGTTCTATTCCCTCAAGTCAAGGTTAACCACGACACTTACATCGATTTGCAAATTCCAATCAATTACTCGACCACAAGTTTTCCTTTTAAATTTATCTCCAAAAGCTTCAAATCTATTCATAAACAATTTGATATACTCAATACGAATCATAGAAATTAATTCCATATGAATTTATAAATTTTTCGGATAAGAATCCGAAATTTATTAAAATATTTGGTAGTGGGATCCACGTCTCAAATCCCGAAAAAACTTACGAAATCTGAACACCTATTCTGAGATGAGTCCAACCATATAAAAATTATCCAATTTCGATGTCAAATGGACCTTCAAATCTTAAATTTTCGTTTTTCGAAGATTTTATAAAAAATTCAATTTCTTCCATCTAAATTCGAAATAAATGATGAATATAGACTTATATTTATGAAATACAATTAATATATGATAAAGAACACTTACCCAGTTCGAAATCGTGAAAAACGTCTTTTGAATCGCCCCTAAGCCGAGTTATAATTGAGGGTTTGTGAAAAATGAGACAAATCCTGTTTTGGTTTTGTTTTAAGTCACATGCGTTAGGCCTTCTTCGCGTTCGCGAAGAGCCTGTCGCATTCGCGATGAATAGCAGCTCTTGGCTTTCGCATTCGCGAGTCCTCCTTCGCGTTCGCGAAGGCTTTTTCCCCCCTGGCCTTCGCGTTCGCGTGCCAGTGCTCGCGTTCGCGTAGAAGGACAACTGACCCCTCCTCCGGGCCTTTAAAGCTTCGCGTTCGCGTTGAGCTAGTCGCGTTCGCAAAGGGTAAAGTCTCCATAGCTTCGCGTTCGCGACCCAATCTTCACATTCGTGAAGAAGGAAAATTAAGCCAGCCCAGTTTGCTCTTTGCGTTCACGAGAGTACATTCGCGAACGCGATGAAGGAAATACCAGAAGCCTGAAGCTGCAGAAAAACCAGATTTTCTAAGTTCGAAATCATCCCGTAGCCTATCCAAAACTCACCCGAGCCCTAGGGGCTCCAAACCAAATATGCACACAAGTTCTAAAACTTCATACGAAGTTGCTCGTGTGATCAAATCATCAAAATAACACTTAGAACTACGAATTGAACCCCAAAACGAATGAAATTTTTAAGAAAACTTTAAAACTTATATTTTTACAATCGGACGTCCGAATCACGTCAAATCAACTCCGATTCTCACTAAATTTGGCAGACAAGTCATAAATATTATAGTGGACCTATACCGGGCTCCGAAACCAAAAATGCGGACTTGATGTCAATAAATCCAATCATTAGTAATTTCCTTGAATCATTAAGCTTTTAAGCTTTTAATGTTTCATCAAAATTCCATATCTCGGGCTAGGGACCTCGGAATTCGATTTCGGGCATACGCCCAAGTCCCAAATCACGATACGGACCTACCGGAATTCTCAAAATACTGATCCGGGTCTGTTTGCTCAAAATGTTGACCAAAGTCAACTTAGTTGAGTTTTAAAGCTCTATTTCACATTTTAATCCATTTTTCACATAAAAACTTTCCGAAAAATTGTACGGACTGCGCACGCAAGTCGTGGAATGATAAATGGTGCTTTTCGAAGTTTTAGATCACAGAATTACTTAATAAATTTAAAAATGACATTTTAACAATTCACAATATATATATATATATATATATATATATATATATATATATATATATATATATATATTGATTTTTAAAAATAATTTTGTATTTATAGATAAAGTTTTAAAATTCGAATTTAAATTAAAAATAAAAGTTATCTTTTTTTTTAACATGTTATCATACTTAATTCGGTTAATGATCATATGCAATCATGTTAGGAACTTTTGTTATATTTTTTAACTATTTAAATACTACTTCGCCTCTGGCAAAAAAAAAAAAAAAACTACTCCATATAACTACAAAACTCTTTCACATTTTAAACCCTATAATTATAGTTCTTTAAAACATTGTAGCTAGATTTGAATAAACAAATTTCTTTTAAAGTAAATGCAATATATATGGTACACATCTATGTTTATCCAAATAACAAAAAAAAGTTTAAAAATCGAATACGACTTTACTTATATATATAATGAAGTAAACATACATGTTGGACAAAGAAACATCACAAAAATCAGTCAATATTAAAAAAACAATTATTTTTTTCTTTTCATTTTGAAGAATATTTGTTTGAAGAGTCAATTTGTATAAATGGACATCAAACAAATAACAAAACTTTGGCTATATAATTGCTATTATTAATTTTAGCACATTTTAAGAATTGAAGGGTATAAGCTGAAACTGTCACGACCCCAAATTCCCTCTGTAGGATGTCGGGATGGCACCTAGTCTCTAAGACTAGGTAAGCCTATCAATGCGAAATAATAATAAATATCTGAAATAATTAAACTAGAATTCAAAAAATTTCAACTCCCAAAACCCAGTAGAAATAAATCACAAGCTTTTGAGAATTTATTCTCTATATCTCTATACATCAGCGTCTAAAGCAAAAAAGGAAGACAACATAGTAAGATAGAAGGGGACTCCAGAGTCTGCGGACGCTGGCAGATATACCTCGAAGTCTCCTCGTACAACTAGTTTATGGATGCTTGGTCTGATAAGATGTACCTGGATCTGCATAAAAGATGTGCAGAAGCATAGTATGAGTACACTACAGTGGTACCCAGTAAGTGCCAAGCCTAACCTCGGTAGATTAGTGACGAGGTCAGGTCAGGCCCTACTGGAGAATAAATAATGGTATGGTAAAATATTTAAATAATAATATAAGATAAAATAACAACGAAAATAAATCAAGTAGTATGTCACATTTAATTACACCAAATAATGGCAAATAAATACCTCGTGGAAACAAAACATAATTCTTTTTAACTTTAAGAAAATCACAACAATAATCAAAGGCAACTGCGACCATAAATCAATATCAACAAGGGCACTCCCGAGGTACCGCCTCATAGTCCCAAATCATAAGCAAATTCACAATATCTCATTTCCTTATCTCACCGCGGGAGCCTTCACAATTTATTTGAAAGAAATCATTTTTCCCAAAATAGCATCCCGCGTTTTAGCCATCCTTATCATACCGCATGACTTCTAGTAGTTTCCCCTACTAGCCACGCGTATCAAGCCACCCTTATCTCACCGCATGCGTTTCAATACCCAGACCTTATACCACAACATGCGTACCAATATCACAATATATCACAATTTGCACCTCAAGTGCTCAAATAATGTAACTTGCCAAAATAATTCAACAACAATAGTTTTTCACAATAAAGAGCTCACGGCTCATGCCAAAATAAATCATTAATAATATTTTTTCACAATACAGAGCTCACGGATCATGCCAAAATAAATCATCAATAATATATTTCCACAATAAAGAGCTCACGGCTCCATCACAATGAGCACGAAAATCTTACAAAAATATCCAGGAATAAATAATTCAGGAAACTAATATTTTAAAATCTTTAATACGTTGCTTCAATATCAAATTAGAAAAAATATCAAATACTTCATATTAATAATATTTAATTTAAAGAAAATCAACCTTCAAATAATGCATAGAATAAAAAAAATCAAGTTTCAACTAAACATGTAAAACAATTAGGAGGAAAAGATCAAACAAATTTAAAGTATATATCTCAGATCAATGATGAAGAATATAACAACATAAAATAATTTAATAAATGCGCAATAGTGATCTACACAATTTAAAAATATAATCTTTCATATTTAGCCCGTGTACACACTCGTCACCTCGTATATACGACTTTTAACATATTTTAATAATCACATCAATATCAATCCTAGGAAAAATTTCCCCCACTCAAGGTTAGACAAGTCACTTACCTCGACTTGCTCCAATTTAACCAAATATTATGCTTTTTTCTTAATTTTCCGACTCCGATCGACTCGTATCTAGTCATAATTAATTTGATACAGTCAACAAAAATTATAGGAATCAATTTCATAAGAAAATATTATATTTTTAAATAAAATCCGAAATTAGCTCAAAAATTACCCGTGGGGTCCACGTCTCGGAATCCTACGAAACTCACAAAATCCGACAACCCATTCAATTACGAGTCCAAACATACCAGTTTCACTCAAATACGACTCTGGATCGACACCGAAATCTCATAAATTCGTTTCTATGAGATTTCTAAAAGTTTCTCAAATTTCTATTTCAAAACACTAATTAAATTGTGAAAACAACTATATATTCGTATTTATTGACCAAATCCGAGTTAGAATCACTTACCCCAATATTTTTCCTTGAAAATATATCAAAATCGCCTGTCCTCAAGCTCCAATTCGTCAAAAATGGCAAATGGGATGAAGTCCCCTGTTTTTATAACTTACAGATTTGTCAGGGAGCTCGATTTGTCAGGGAGTCCAATTTGTCAGGGAGCTCGATTTATCAGGGAGCTCGATTTGTCAGGGATCCCGATTTGTTAGAGAGCTCGATTTTGTCAGGGAGCTAGATTTGTCAGGGAGCTCGATTTGTTGTCAGGGAGCTCGATTTGTCAGGGAGCTCGATTTTGTCAGGGAGCTCGATTTTGACAAGGAGTCCGATTTTGACAGGCAGCCGGATTTTGACAGGCAACCCGATTTTTGACAGGCAACCCGATTTTGACAGCATTTCCAGCAGAAATATTGCAGCAGCTAAGTCCCACTTTTGATCCTTTAACCATCCGAAAATCACTCGAGGCCCTCGGGACCGCAACCCAATACACCAACAAATCCTAAAACATCATATGAACATATTTGAAACCTCAAATCAAATTGAACAATGCTAAAATCATAAATCACACCTAATAATACTGGCACATAGCCTCAACATGATTTTTAATATGCTTTTCAGCTCAATTTCTTTAACACATAAAACCGCATGAAAAATGCCAAGATTATTTAATAATAAAATTCCACAGAAACAATTATGTCACGATTTCGATAGTGCACGCCCGTCACCTAGCATGTGCGTCACCTCCCAACAATTCACAAAATACATATATTCAGGGTTCATACCCTCAACTCCAAGATTAGAAGAGTTACTTACCTCGAACAAGCCGAATCCAATGTCGAGCAAGCTAAACAATGCTCCAGAAATCCCATTATACGCGTATCAACTCCCGAACGGCTCGAATCTACCACAATTAATTTGATTCAGTCCACACAATTCATAGGAATTAATTCCATATCAAATGCTAATATTTTCCACAAAATCCGAAATTACGCCCCAAAAATTACCCGTGGGGACCATGTCTCGAAATCCAACGAAACTCACAAAATACGACAACCCATCCAATTACAAGTTCAACCATACTAATTTTACTCAAATCCGACTTCAAATCGATATTCAAATTTGAAAAATTCATTTTGTGACATTATAGAAATTTCCTTCTATTTCTATTGAAGATTCAGTAATCTTACACCACAAATGAAGATGAATTCATGGAATATAATCACAAGGGAGTTAAGAACACTTACCCCAAGTTGTGTGAAAAATTTCCTCTCCAAAATCGCCCAAACCGAGCTCCAAAATGTCCAAAATGAGAAAAAATCTCGGAACCCTCGTTTTAAACACTGCCCAGTCATTTCCGCACCTGCGGTGCCTGGGCTCGCACCTGCGCCTCCGCATTTGCGGACAACAATGCGCGCCTGCAGAAAACAGCTGGCCTCTAAAATCTCGCATCTGCGGGTTTCGCAGATGCGCATTTACCCTTCGCACCTGCGGTCACCTCACGCCAGCCCCAGTCCGCATCTGCGAAACACCTTCGCACCTGCGGCCTCGCAGATGCGGCAAATTCCTCGCACCTGCGAGCACTGCCCAGTCCCACTCTTGGCCGCTTCTGCGACTGATCTCGCATACATGCGGCTTCGCACATGCGATCAAAACCGTCGCAGGTGCGATCACACCAGTAGGCAGCAGTTCCAGCATTTCCTTAAGTCCAAATTTGATCCGTTAACCGTCCGTAATTCACTCGAGGCCCCCGGGACCTCAACCAATTATATCAACAAGTCCCATAACATAACACGGACCTACTCGAGGCCTCAAATCACATCTAACAATATCGAAACGACGAATTACACCTTAATTCTAAATCATTGAACCTTGAAACTTCAAATTCAATAACTTGCGCCGAAACACATCAAATCACGTCCGATTGACCTCAAATTTTGCACACAAGTCACATTTCACATTACGGACCTATTCCAATTTCCAGAATCGGATTCCAACCCCGATATAAAAAGTCAACCCCCCGGTCAAACTTCCCAAAAATTTATCTTTTGGCAATTCAAGACAAATTCTACTACGGACCTCCAAATAATTTTCCGGACGCGCTCCTAAGTCCAAAACCACCATACGGAGCTATTGGAATCATCAAAACTCTATTTCGGGGTTGTTTACACATAAGTCGACATCCGATCACTATTTTAACTTAAGCTTTAAACCTTATAACTAAGTGTTCCAATTCATTCCAAAACCTCACCGGACCCGAACCATTTACCCCGGCAATTCACACAACAACTGTAAAATACAATTTGAGCAGTAAAGGGGGAAGCAATATTGTAATACTCAAAACGATCGGTCGGGTCGTTACATTCTCCCCCACTTAAACATATGTTCGTCCTCGAACGTGCCAAGAGTTATTTCCAAGCCATCAAATCACCGTTCCATCTTACCACACACGTACCCGGGGGTGAACCCACGTCACCCTATCTCACATAGGCTTGACTACACAATACAACTGAAAATCATTAATTTAAACTTAGCCCATAAACCTTGGAGTTTAATTTCCAACCTTTAGAATTTCTTTCAAGACACAAATCTTACATTTACACACCGTATAAGTCCGAACAAGTTGCATCGAGCTATAACTATAACCACGAATTTAATCAACCAACATACTACACAACTCGCATGCTCGTAGCACCATTCCTGATTGTAGTGACTACTCCAAAACCAACCGCATACTAGTATTAGACCCATATCGAACCAAACCTCATCCCAAAACCTTCGTACACTGTTGATAATAAAAGAAACACGCAAAATTTCATGACCACTTACCAGATCAACAAGTCACGGAGCCCTCTCACCCCAACCAGAACCATAATCCCTTTCTGAGCCGACTTTCAATATTATACTCCCGAATATACCGAAATCAAACCTGATCGTACCCATTCTAGGTCCAATGACCTTATATTACTAAACACAACTGTTCCATAGACATGCCGCACCAATATAACTCAGAGCCGCAACTCGTGCCATCCGTGCACCAATACGCAACAATTCAAATGTACCCAGTCATGGAAAATGACTCAAATGAGAGAATTGCCCTGCCAGATTAACAAGTACCGCCATAACGAAACGCTGAAAATTCATCATACACCGTAGAACCATCACCTGATTCTAACACAAGATTCATGCCCTAATATAACTCCGCTGCAATACGTGACCCCATCCAAACGTTGGTTCATATTATCTACCTCGAGTCACCCTGCTCAAAATCAATAACCACGCGCATTCCGACATCAAGTACTCAAAGTGCATTACCATAACCATGTAGAAGCAAATGAAACAATGCCACACAAACTCGAAAGAACATAATCCATACGCAATCAATCATGCAATACCCAAATGCTCATATTGTTCAAATTCCGCCATAAGGCCCCCAATAGAACCGCACCATTTGTGCACATAACTAATGAATAACAACTCCTCGTAGCATAAAGGAGTAACTCACAGATCATTTGAGAACATGAATAAGTTCAACATCAACCGAATGACACATTCCTCAATAATAGCAGTTGGAGCCAACCATTCCGGCTCGATGTAGAATACACATCTTAATTGGGCCTATCAATGGACCCCCAAATCAACTCGGGTTACCCACAAATAGAAAAAAAAAATCCGAAAATCCGTAGTGACTGAATCATAAAATATTTCATCATCTGGCTAGATCCGACCAAAACTTCACAGTCCACAACCATGAAATAATCTGCTCTTAGGAACTCCCAATCTCCAAATCCATAGAACACGTGAATCACCATATTTGATTTCATCTCCGCAGCCCGAATGCCTAACACTTCTCTCATACACGATCATCCCCCGAGAAATACTTTAAAAGTTCTTTCGTGCCAATTGACAAAATTTGAATATCAGCAGTCTATCAACCATGTGAATACCGCAATACTAATTTATACCTCCGTAAGTAAAAATACAATGCGCCTTCTGAAGTCCGCCCCTTTCTCATACAACACCAAGTAGTAATAGTATTCATCTATTATTTGAAACTGTCCATGTTGTCCAACATTCGTTACCTTCTCTTCAAAACTGTACTGCCACTTTGTATATGAAAATCTAGCTTTCGTGCAACACATAACATCTATCTTGCCATCATGAGAAAAGCACAAGAATCTTATTATCAACTTTGAGTCACCAATAATTTACATACCATTTTAGTTAGAAACCTTTCTCTTGCTTCTTTCCAGGAGGAAATCACAATTTACAACACGTTCTCCACACCGGTAGAAACCATCAAGAATACTTTGGAATCCATTTGCACGTAATCAAGCCCTTAAAACTAAATTCCTCTAACTCGACCAAGCCACGCAAGTAGCCAAGTCCAGGTGTATTTCCACAAAGCACCTGTAGAAAACCCCCATATCATAAGCACTCAAAGAACCGATCATATCCATTACCATACTGATCCAACCTACTACCAAGTTGTCCTATTTCTCCAAGTCCCTTCCGAATTTGTCTTGAAATTGATACTTCTCCTTGCTAAAACACCACGATTTTTAACCACAACTTACCCTACAAACCTTATCATAGAACCATAATGCCCTACGACCCATAAGCAACTGTATTCTTCTTAAGCGCCTTCAAAAATAATACCACAACTATAACACTCACTCTGAGAATACATTATGTGAATTTGAAATTGTTCTTCTTACCTTCCTTACACAAAAATGTAGAATCCATACACAAGTCCGAAAACATTCTCAATTGCTATATATAATTCTCAAATCCACTGGAATTTTCTCGGGAGTCACCCACTTTGCTCACATCTAATTGCACTGCCCAAATGGGTTAAAAGGCACGTGCCCCATTAGCACAACAACACTCAAAGAAGTAACTCTACTCTAATACCCCCAATCAAATTCATACTTCGTGCGCACTACGTCATTCACCAATAACAACTCACTCATCCCACGAATTTCATATACTCATACGTGCAATATAATCCTTAACCAGGAATTTCCTTATTTGAGTCATCCTCGATCTCAACTTCTGTAAGTCATAGCTAACCCATAAGTATGTCTCAGACCAAAATTAAAATTTTACACCTAACCATGAAATCAAATTGTCAATAGCAGACTTTCTCACTTGGCTCAAAGCCATAAATTTAAACACTAGATAACTCTTAATATCCATACTCTATTACTGTCATAATACCGTTGTTGGTTCAACGAAAAATCTTTCTCAAGCTCATACAACGTCAACCATAAAATACCTCAATCATCCACTAAGCTCGCATTTATTCTCTTGACACTCAAGTCAACTTTATCAACTAGATTCAAATTCAAATCTCCACCCATACACCCCGTCAACAGAAAAGAAACTCTCTACTCACATCATAAGGAATACACCTACGTAGATTACTCCGCAGGGGATAATCCACCTACTTAGCCTCAAATTGAAATCTTGTTATGTATTTTCGTAGCCATAATTACTATGCAATCACTTAGTCTATCTGAGTCCAAACTCACTAACCAGACATGAGAATTTAATTTGTCCCAAAATTTAACAATCATGAAAGATCCTTCAAAACATTCGTACTCGATACTGTACATCACATCAAATCAAAAATCAAGCATCCAATGGACTTCCCTTTACACATGAAGGAAAACACTTCTCGTTATGTTCAAATCGTCTTAACACATCCCGCGGTAACATCATACCCATCATACCGCCATTTCACCGCTCATCGAGCCACAAATTTCACTGTAGGGTCATCACTAGACATATGAGTCCAATTGTACAAATTACAACTGAAGCTACCAAGCTTAAGCTGCGATCTAAACTTGGTCTCAAGTCCTCCAGACTGGCCCCTTCACCCATACATAGAATACTCATCTCGAATTTCATTCATGAAATCACAACCCGGCGATGCACAGCTGATACCGAGCGCTCATATGCGCATACGAATACGTAGAAGGAATTCAAAAAGTTATATTTCAAGCTGAATCAAATCCGCACGATAAGGAAGGAAAGATGGGAAATATATATCCTAAATGCCTTGTAGCCTCTCGAAGATAAGTATGGACGTCATCATACTGATCCGCAAGACTTTACTAGACACTTGCTCATGACTTGTAGAACCTATGAACCTAGAGCTCTGATATCACCTTGTCATGACCCAAAATTCAACTAGTCGTGATGGCACCTAACCTAACCCGTTAGGTAAGCCGATTACCAACTATCCAATTTTAATAATAATTATTAAAGCAATTTAAGTGAATAAAGGTTTTAATCTTGTACAATCCCCAAGAACTGATAGTACAAATCACGAGTTTCTAAGAATAGAGTATACAAAGTGGAAATAAAATAAATACATAGTCTGTTTGAATAATACATAAACAGAGCTTTTATAAATCTAAGGCTACCCTGAACAAAAGGCAGCTACAATAGGAACGCATGTATATCTTCAAGTCCCGCAACCATCGAGCAAAGCAACAACAGCAGCCAACATCTGCATGCAATGTGCAGAAGTGTAGTATCAGTACAACCGATCCCATGTACTGAGTAAGTAACAAACCTAGTCGTAGGTTGAAAGTAGTGACGCGCTTCCACTAAGGTCGGGTCCAAAACCAATAGTCCATAACAATAATAAGCAAATAACACCAGAAGTAACTCAGAGATAAAATGCTCAACCAAATCATGATTTCAAAATAATAGTTCTTCCTTTCAAATCCATCAGTGAAAACTCAAATCTTTTGCCGGAATTGCCAAAAATGTGAATAGTTTGAAAACATTAAATTCCTCCCAAAATCTTGTCAAAAAATAAATAAGATGTTTCATTTTCCTTCCGGATAACCCGTATAAAAACAAATGCATCACTATGCCCATCTGTCAAAAATGTGTGAAAAATCATGAATGATGTGATGTTGTACAACATGAGGAAAATATACCTCTACACATGTATGTCATGTGTGCATGCCAATGTGATGTAACTCAGTGATAAAATCATAAACAGCCCCTCGGGCAGAACATCACTCATATACAGCCCCTCGGACAAACCTCACAGTCACTTGTGCCACTCGGGCATACCTCACAATCACTCTTGCCACTCGGCATACCTCACAATCACTCATGCCACTCGGGCATACCTCACAATCACTCATGCCTCCCAGTCACTCAGCACTCGGCACTCGCACTCAGTATGTACCTGCGCTCACTGGGGGTGTGTACAGACTCCGGAGGGGCTCATACAGCCCAAGCGCTATAATCTGCACGGACAACTCACGTTCTGCACGGACAACTCACGTGCTATAATAATAAAGTATGCTGCAGGCAGGCAGCCCCGATCCACACTCATCCTCACAATCAGGACCTCGGCCGATATCAACATGCTGCGGCGTGCAGCCCAATCCCATAAATATCCTCACAAATCAAGCCCTCGGCTTCACTCAGTCATAAACCTCTCAAGCCACTCGGGCATTTCAGTAAAATAGGGCATTCGGCCCAAAACATTTATATGCATCAAAATAGGGGTCATAAAACTGAGTTATGATATGCAATGAAATGAATATGACTGAGTATGAATTTTCCATTTAACACAATAATTCACAGCAATATAACCTCTGTGGGTCCCAATAATACTGGCACATAGCCTCAACATGATTTTTAATATGCTTTTCAGCTCAATTTCTTTAATACATAAAACCGCATGGAAAATGCCAAGATTATTTAACTATAATATTCCACAGAAACAATTATGTCATAATTTCTATAGTACACGCCCACACGTCCGTCACTAGCATGTGCGTCACCTCCCAACAATTCACAAAATACATATATTCAGGGTTCATACCCTCAACTCCAAGATTAGAAGAGTTACTTACCTCGAACAAGCCGAATCCAATGTCGAGCAAGCTAAACAATGCTCCAGAAATCCCATTATGCGCGTATCAACTCCCGAACGGCTCGAATCTACCACAATTAATTTGATTCAGTCCACACAATTCATAGGAATTAATTCCATATCAAAATGCTAATATTTTTCACAAAAATCTGAAATTACGCCACAAAAATACCTGTGGGGATCACGTCTCAAAATCCGACGAAACTCACAAAATACGACAACCCATCCAATTACAAGTTCAACCATACTAATTTTACTCAAATTCGACTTAAAATCGGTATTCACACTTGAAAAATTAGTTTTGTGACATTATAGAAATTTTCTTCTATTTCTCTTGAAGATTCAGTAATCTTACACCACAAATGAAGATGAATTCATGGAATATAATCACAAGGGTGTTAAGAACACATACCCTAAGTTGTGTGGAAAATTTTCTCTCCACAATCGCCCAAACCGAGCTCCAAAATGTCCAAAATGAGAAACAATCTCGGAACCCTCGTTTTAAACACTGCCCAGGCATTTCCGTACCTGCGGTGCCTGGGCTCGCACCTGCGCCTCCGCATTTGCGAACAACAATGCGCGCCTGCGAAAAATAGCTGGCCTCTAATAGCTCGCATCTGCGGGCTTCACAGATGCGCATTCACCCTTCGCACCTGCGGTCGCCTCACGCCAGCCCCAGTCCGCATCTGCGCAACACCTTCGCACCTGCGGCCTCACAAATGCAGAAAATTCCTCGCACTTGCGAGCACTGTCCAGTCCCACTCTTGGCCGCTTCTACGACTGATCTCGCGCACATGCGGCTTCGCATGTGCGATCACACCAGTAGGCAGTAGTCCCAGCATTTCCTTAAGTCCAAATTTGATCCGTTAACCGTCCGAAACACACTCAAGGCCCCCGAAACCTCAACCAATTGTATCAACAAGTCGCATAACATAACACGGACCTACTCGAGGCCTCAAATCACACCTAACAACATCGAAACGACGAATTACACCTCAATTCGAAATCATTGAACCTTGAAACTTCAAATTCTATAACTTGCGCCGAAACACATCAAATCACGTCCGATTGACCTCAAATTTTGCACACAAGTCACATTTCACATTACGGACCTATTCCAATTTCCAGAATTGGATTCCGACCCCGATATCAAAATGTCACCCCCTGGTCAAACTTCCCAAAAATTCAACTTTCGGCAATTCAAGCCAAATTCTACTGTGGACCTCCAAATAATTTCCGGACACGCTCCTATGTCCAAAATCACCATACGAAGCTATTGGAATCATCAAAACTCTATTCCGGGTATGTTTACACATAAGTTAACATCCGATTACTATTTTAACTTAAGCTTTAAACTTTGGAACTAAGTGTTCTAATTCATTCCAAAAGTTCACCGGACCCGAACCATTTACCCCGGCAATTCACACAACAACTATAAAGTATAATTTGAGCAGTAAAGGGGAAGCAAGGTTGTAATACTCAAAGCGACCGATCGGGTCGTTACAGGAAGACAACATAGTAAGATAGAAGGGGACGCCGGAGTCTATGGACGCTGGCAGATATACCTCGAAGTCTCCTCGTACAACTAGTTTACTGATGCCTGGTATGATAAGATGTACCTGGATATGTACAAAAAGATGTGCAGAAGTATAGTATGAGTACACCACAGCGGTACCTAGTAAGTGCCAAGCCTAACCTCGGTAGAGTAGTGACGAGGTCAGGTTAGGCCCTACTGTAGAATAAATAATGGTATGGTAAAATGTTTAAATAATAATATAAGATAAAATGACAACGAAAATAAATCAAGTAGTATGTCACATTTAATTACACCAAATAATGGCAAATAAATACCTCGTGAAAACAAAACATAATTCTTTTTAACTTTAAGAAAATCACAACAATAATCAAAGGCAACTGCGGTCATAAATCAATATCAACAAGGTCACTCCCGAGGTACCACCTCATAGTCCCAAATCATAAGCAAATTCACAATATCTCATTTCCTTATCTCACCGCGGGAGCCTTCACAATTTATTTGAAAGAAAATATTTTTTTCGAAATAGCATCTCGCGTTTTAGCCATCCTTTTCACATCGCATGACTTCTAGTAGTTCCCCCTACTAGCCACGCGTATCAAGTCACCCTTATCTCACCGCACGCGTTTCAATACCCAGACCTTATACCACCGCATACGTATCAATATCACAATATATCACAATTTGCACCTGAAGTACTCAAATAATGTAACTTGCTAAAATTATTCAACAACAATATTTTTTCACAATAAAGAGCCCACGGCTTATGCCAAAATAAATCATCAATAATATTTTTCCACAATAAAGAGCTCACGGCTCATGCCAAAATAAATTATCAATAATATTTTTCCACAATAAAGAGCTCACGACTCCATCACAATGAGTACGAAAATCTTACAAAAATATTCAGGAATAAATAATCCAGGAAAAGAATATTTTAAAATCTTTAATACGTTGCTTCAATATCAAATTAGAAAAAATATCAAATAATTCATATTAATAATATTTAATTTAAAAAAAAATCAACCTTCAAATAATGCACAGAATAAAAGAAAATAAGTTTCAACTAAACAGGTAAAACAATTAGCAGGAAAAGGTCAAACAAATTTAAAGTATATATCTCAGATCAATGATGAAGAATATAACAACATAAAATAATTTAATAAATGTGCAACAATGATCTACACAATTTAAATATATAATCTTTCATATTTAGCCCGTGTATACACTCGTCACCTCGTGTATACGACTTTCAACACATTTTAATAATCACATCAATATCAATCCTAGGGGAAATTTTCTTCACACAAGGTTAGACAAGTCACTTACCTCGACTTGCTCCAATTTAACCAAGTATTATGCTTTTTCCTCGATTTTTCGACTCGGATCGACTCGTATCTAGTCATAATTAATTCGATACAGTCAACAAAAATTATAGGAATCAATTTTATAAGAAAATACTACATTTTTTCAATAAAATTAAAATTAGCTCAAATATCGCCCGTGGGGCACACGTCTCGGAATCCGGCGAAACTCACAAAATCCGACAACCCATTCAATTACGAGTCCAACCATACCAGTTTCACTCAAATCCGACTCTGGATCGACACCGAAATCTCATAAATTCGTTTCTATGAGATTTCTAAAAGTTTCTCAAATTTCTATTTCAAAACACTAATTAAATGGTGAAAACAACGATATATTCGTGTATATTGACCAAATCCGAGTTAGAATCACTTACCCCCAATAATTTTCCTTGAAAATATATCAAAATCGCCTCTCCTCAAGCTCCAATTCGTCAAAAATGGCAAATGGGACGAAGTCCCCTGTTTTTATAACTTACAGATTTGTCAGGGAGCTCGATTTGTCAGGGAATCCGATTTGTCAGGGAGCTCGATTTGTCAGGGTGTCTGATTTTGTTAGGGAGCTCGATTTTGTCAGGGAGCTCAGTTTGTCAGGGAGCTCGATTTGTAAATGAGCTCGAATTGTCAGGGAGCTCGATTTTGTCAGGGTTCTCGATTTGTCAAGGAGCTCGATTTGTCAGGGAGCTCGATTTTGACAGGGAGTCCGATTTTGACAGGCAGCCCGTTTTTGACAGCATTTCCAGCAGAAAAATTGCAGCACCTTTTGCAGCATCTAAGTCCCACTTTTGATCCGTTAACCATCCGAAACTCACCCCGAGGCCCTCAGGACCTCAACCCAATACACCAACAAGTCCTAAAACATCATACGAACTTATTTGAAATCTCAAATCAAATCAAACAACGCTAAAATCATAGATCACACCCTAATTCAAGCTTAATGAAACTCAAGAATTTCCAACTTCTACATTCGATGTCGAAACCTATCAAATCAAGTCCGATTGACCTTAAATTTTGCACACAAGTCATAAATGACATAACAAAAATGTAAAAATTTTCAAAACTGAATTCCGACCCCGATATCTAAAAGTCAACTCCCCGGTCAAATTTCTAAACTTAAATTCCTATTTTAGCCATTTCAAGCCAAATTTCACTACGGACTTTCAAATAAAATTTCGATCACGCTTCTAAATCCAAAATTATCACACGGAGCTGTTGAAAATATTAAAATTCTATTCCGGGGGTTATTTGCACATAATTCGACATCCGATCACTATTTGAAGTTAAACTTTTAATTTTTCATCAAAATTCCGTATCTCGGACTATGGACCTCAGAATTTGATTTCGGGCATACGCCCAAGTCCCAAATCACGATACGGACCTATCGGAATTGTCAAAATACTGATCTGAGTCCGTTTGCTCAAAATGTTGATCAAAGTCAACTCAATTGAGTTTTATAGCTCTAATTCACATTTTAATCCATTTTTCACTTGGAAACTTTCCGAAAAATTTTACGAACTGCGCACACAAGTTGAGGAATGATAAATAATACTTTTCGAGGTCTTAGAACATAAAATTAATTAATAAATTTAAAGATGATATTTTGGGTAATCACAGAAACCCTCTCATTTAGTTGCAGTCAAGCCAATATTGCAAGGGTATAATATTTTTTCGTTGAAGAATATTAGTTTTGAATCATTTTATTATGTTAAAGATTTTTTTTCTCTCGAACTCAACAAAAGAGATATTGGTTTCTGATTAATAGTTTCTATACCGATTTTTAAGTGTAACAAAGAGTATATTTTTAAAATAAAATTGGTATGACGTGAAATATTTTTTTAAAATGTAAACAAATTATTTGGAAAAAAGTCTTTACTTTTTTCTACTTCAAAGATAATAAAAAGATAAGATATTTTTAAACATTAGCAGAGAGTTTTTAAAATTATTATAATAGAAGTCATATCATGAATAAACTCAAAAAATCGAAATCTTATGGAATATTTACATAAATATCCGGCCTGATTTATTATTTATATTTTATAGCTAATATAAATAGATGATACACCGACAACACACGATTATACACATATTATATATGGATTATTTATAAATTACACATCCTTCATTTTTTTTAATTTTAGTGGTCGGGTGAGCACCTATTTAGGTTGATTAGATTAAGCCAAAAGAAAAATATGAAAGAATTTCAATCAAAGACTAAAAATATAAATAAATTTCTTATTTAGAGAATTTCTATTAAAACTCATCCTTTTATAGTGAAATAAATTAATTTTTTTTGTAACAAAAGAAAGAATCACATAAAAAATAAGATAAAAGAAAATAAATATTGAAAAAAAATGTGTGAGACATCTAAAAACCAGAAATAAGAGATCTTATGTTTCATCTTTGTTGAGTATAAAAAATTTGGAAGATAATCTCATCGATTTTAAATATTATTTTCAACTCAAATGCATAGATTATAAGATAAGGATATTTTAGAATATTTTTTTTATTTTACATTGTGTATTGTTTTTTAAAAATAATAATTACTAACAAACTCATATGATGATCGAATTTGAATTTAAATGCAATTTGAGTAGTTTGCATTGAGGTTAAGCCAAGTATGGTGTCGAAAAATAAATTACTTGGCAATTTTAAGACAATATATGCAATGTTATATAATAACAATAAACTAATTTAATATTTAATGATTCAAAGAACAAATTTTTAATATATATATAGGGTATTAAAAATTCAAAATCTGTGGCTAGAGATATCGATAAACTTAAAATGGAGTCATACTGAAATAATGTTTTTCTCGCCAAAGAATCATTTAAATTTTTAAATAGCCGATTAAAGTGAATTTTAAATTAAGGATAATATCTTCAGTTGCATCATTATAAAGATAATCATTATTGAAATATATATAAAGTTTTAAAAATTGAAATTTTAAAATAAAAATATTTTTTGAAAGATAATATCATACCAAATTAATAAGAGTTCAAGTCAGAGTATAAGAGTCACGTCGTAATCAAAGAATCGTTTATATTGTGTCAACCTTTGTGCTTTGCCATAAATATGAGTTATTATTTCGCTTTGTAGATATTTTTAGGTTCCAATGACACCAATGAGAATAGTGCTAAAAATAAAATTATCACTACGAGATTTGAGAAAATGTTAGTCATTTTTTATGTAGTGTTTCTTAATTAATATATAACGATTATCTATAATTATTTAGAAGGTTTAAATTTTAAGGTTATTTACATATAATTTAAATAACTCAGATATTTAACATGATTAATGTCAAATATCAAAATGGAGTCATAATGAAAAAAAAATTCATTGGATAAAGAATTTTTTTAAATTTTTAGATAGCCATCTAAAATGAGTTTTGAATTAAGAATAATATTTTCACTTACATTATTATAAAAATAAAGTTTTAGAAACTAAAATTTTAAAAAAGAAATATTTTTAAGAGATATCAAAACACCAAATAAGAGTTAAAGTAGTAGTAAAAGAGTCAAGTAGTATCCAAAGAGTCATTCATAGTCTCAACATTTGATTATTTTTCATAAATATGAATTATTATTTTGCTTCCTGACTATTTTTAGGATCCAATGACACCGACGAGAATGGTATCAAAATAGAAAAATAGAAGAAATGATTAAACTTTTTCATGTAGTATTTTTTTAATTAATATTCAATGATTATCTATATTACCGAGAAAGTTTAAATTTTAAGATTATTTACATATAATCCAAATAACTTAAATATTTGACGTGATTAGTGTCCGCGCATCCGCGCGGGTGCTAATACTAGTTCAAAAGGTAAAAAAATGTAGAGTATTATATTTCTAGGATTTTCCCCAATAAATACAAAATTAAGACAATATTTACCCGCTTTAGCTAGATTTTCTCTAGCCTTAAAATGTTATGGAACTTACTGAAATCTACTCAAACGTTTGCAAAAACTTTTGGGTTTTGTTTTGAGACAAAAACTGAAGATAATAATTGTTGTAAGTGAGTTTTGTCTGAAGGATTTAAAACCCCGTAACTAAATTATACAAGCTGTCAAAATAAAATTTTAAAAAAAAACAAGAAATGTGCCTCAATCCCATATTAGGTGGTCGGCGGTTTAAATGCTCAATATCATAGTTATTTTATTTAGATTCATAATATTCCAATACCCCACGTACAAGAATTATCTAGTACATTAGACAACAACAACAATAATAACAAATTCAATGTATTTCATAAGTGTGGTTTGGAGAGATTAATGTATACGCAAACCTTATCTCTACCTTATAAATATAAAAATACTATTTCCAATAGACTTTTGGCTCAAGGAACTATCTAGTAGGTTTTCTTAAATACTTTATTTAGTGGTTATATCTAAAATACACTAGCCATAAGTCTTATTGTAAGTCCTAGTCTTCTAGTTGATATCATCTATAAGAATCTTTAATTTTCATTATTTCTTCTTTTTGCTAGATCTATGTAGATTTCAAAATATTCTAAATCTATCGAGATGTCTTTCATTGTGATTGTAGGTCTATCTCTTCCTTCAATATCAAGTTTTCGCATCAATCAATAAAAGTATAAAGGCATTTAATCATATTTGGTTAGAATTTAAATTTTCCACATGTTCTTTTGAACGTTTTGTTTGGTGTTTGTTTAGATTTTTTAACCATAATTGGTTTTCCTCTCTCACGAACGAAAGGACAACGTGTTTATCATAATTGAGTTTTTCTTTTTCTAAAAGAAAAATATAATTCTTTTATATTTGGCTAGTCTATTTTCTTGTAGAAAAGTGTTTGGAGTTCTATAAATTGAAGATCCGTCATTCTCATTCAGTAGCATCTACAATGTAGCCATAAGGGGTTTGAGAGTCGTGTTTAGGGGGAGAACTTTACGGGACAAGTGTTAGTGTGTCACTTGTGTTTGCCTCTTCGTGAGGCTGGTCTCTCGATATTTTGTACTCTCCTTTTTATATAGTAGATTGCTCATCCCCATCATAGACGTAGGTCAATTGACCGAACCACATTAAATATTTGTATCTCTTTTAATATATATTTTTTTATTATATAATTATCGTCGTTCAATTATTGCTTTACTAGCTTTCACGCTACAGCTGACTTTTTTCGGTCATAATAAGTCATAGTTTTCCCGAAACTTAAAAGGGGAAAAGAGACCGTTCAAATAATAATAGTTAGAGTGGAAGAACAGTAGCATCAACAGAAGATCTCGAAGAGAAAAGGAAGAACATTAAATGAAGTTATGTATTGACAAGACTATTCAACTCCGCGCTCGTACATTGCTCTCTCCTCTTTCCTCTAATTCCTACCTGCCATTATGTATTTGCCCAGTGCTGCTTGTCCTTCAATTCTGCTACAAAACCTGTGGTTCTGTTTTTACTCTTTCGCTTACCTTCTTTTACACAATATGCTTTCGTTTTATTTATTATGGTCATCTTTTTTATTATAGATGCTCTTTAGCTTGGTTAATTATTAGATTGAGAGTGCTCGTCTGCATGCATGGATGACACATAAGGTAGTAGTACACTAGATTTGATGTGTCTACGTTATGAATTTATGTGTGTGGACATATATAAATACTCTTTTTGGTTTAACTTCAAAAGACAAATAAGCAATACCAAAGACTTACCACTTTTTGGCATGAAAGCAGTGTGTGTATATATATAGAGACAAGTAATTTCAAGAAAAATAATGCTGAAAAAAATAGAAAATATCATTAAGCAGACATTAAAAATTTCTAGATAAATGATAAACACGTATTGGATGGAGAATCACATAAAGAAAAAACAACCCCACAAAATTTAAAAGTGGACAACAAAGATAAAGACTCATATTATGTAACTGAAGACGATGACTCTAGAATGAGTTTCGACTTAGTAGCTCTGCATTGGACGTACGAAAAATGAATGAAGAGATATAAAGCTAAACAAAAGTAGACACAAAAAGACATAAATGTGTAGATTTGAAAAAAGAAACATGCTAAAAAAAATGATGTATGTCAGAAGATAAGATCAATAATTCAGGCAAAGGACAAATAAAAAAAAATTCTTTATATATATGTTGAATTATCTTGAGTTTTACGTGTCAACTTCTTTGTATTTTAGATTCCTTAAGTGAAAATCTAGATAGCCATATGGAAGACCGTCCTTACTTGAATATATATAAACAAATTTTCTTTTCATTTTTTCCCCGAAAAAACTTGTTCACTTAACTGGCTAGTACACAACTTAGAGTAGTAAATGAACCCTGGCATTCATTACTCATCAGGAAAGGAGAAATGAAAGTAATTAAATTGTACTGAAACTGCAAGTGCAGTTAGCTACTCAGTTCCTGATCAGAAGGAAAGTAAGACTAATAGGAAAAAGGAAGGAGAGGCAAAAAGAATGAGAAAAGGAGCTGTAGAAAGAAACGCTTTTCTGATCAAAAGCCAAAAAAAGGTTTTGTTGCGTGCCCATATACGAGATAAACATAAAAGATAAAAAGACAATACAGTACATTCAGCATAAAAGCAAGAAAAAAAGAACTTTAAATAATATGAGCACTAATACACCGGATTTCATTGAACAACAAAATTAACTAAGCGTGCTTAGACCAAAATAATGATAGGGACCTCATGAAAAGTCTTCGCGTACTCTCCTATAAATTATTTTATCTTCGGACCAAACATACTATTACAAAAATGTAAATCTTAGTTCAACCACTTGGATGTATATAAAGAAGAGTTAATTTTAGTTAAAAATAATATCCAAAAGATAAGCTATCGGTGTCAAGACAAACTAACTAGTATGTTCTCTCAGGATGGTAATGAGTATGAGCAATGATATCAATATTCAATGATCCAAAAAGATGGAATATAGCATTAAATAGTAATAAATAAAAATAAATAATATTTAAGTAAATAAAACGTGCGAGTCACCCGAAAAGGGATGAAATCAGTGGTTATTCTTTCTGACAATGATGAATAATTGATAAGCCTTTGAACACTTGGGTTGTTCTTGGATCCGATGGAAATGCTAGACAAGAATCTTGGTACAAAGGTTATTTTTGTATGCTTGCAATAGGACTAGATTCTCTCTTTAAAATCAATGTGTTTTTTGCAAATGAATATATCATGTCCCCTCTCATTGTGTCTTTTTCTATTTATAGGGAACATGTTCCTAGAAACTCTAATAGTACAAGTGCAGAGAATATCTGCTAGAATATTCTCTTCAATGTCCTATCTTGAAACTAGCCGTTATAACTCTATCAAGGATGTTCGACCTCAACCTAGATCTTTGATGACTCCTCGACCTTAATCCTTGCTGACTTCTCGACCGCAACCTTCACTGTTTCTAGAGCCATTTTGACCCTGGGAAGATTTCTATTAGAGTTGCACTGGTGACACATGATGGCCTGTGAACGCCTCATTAATGCCAGCATGACTTAAGCTTGTTAGAGATAATTTTTGACCTATACAGTTAGTCCCTCCGCTTATTGAGGTCAACTTTGTGGGCGAGTTCGACGAACGGATAATGTCGTTCGTGGTCGAGCTTATCAAGCGGACTATACATGTGATTTGTTGGAGCTTATCAAGCGTGGCCTCGTCTCGTGTGTGACGAGCCTTTTCGAATCCGGTGCCAATTATGACGAGCCATTTTTTGGTTTTGGTGCCATGACTTCTATAAATAGGGATACTTGGACCTGGTTTTGAAGTTTCATTCCTCTAACGTTTCGAAGCACCAATCCTCTTTCCTGCTTTCTTCTTCTCTGAATCTCCTTTCTCTGTTTCATTGACCTACTCTATTTTTTTGTTCTCTCCCGTCTATTACTTTCCTTCACTACCTTGAATCATGTCAAACGTATCTTCTGACACTGGCAAAGGGAGTCGTGTTGCTCCCTAAGCACTAATGTTTCCCTCCCATGGAAAGGGAGTTTCCACCTTTATTGAGGATGACGCATTCCCATTGGTGGAGGAAATAATCCCCCGCAATCTTGACTCTACGTCCGACCTCACCAAAGTACCTGCCGTTGCGCCTAGAGTCTTTCAATCGACGATGACGCCTAAGGAATTGGCAGAGCTCAATGACAAATTCAGCCTTCTAAATCATGTCGAACTGATTCCGACTGAATGGGACACGGTACATGTTCATCCCCCCGGGTACTGCGCTCTTTATGCCTACCCCTTTCTCATCGGCTATTCCTTCTGTTGGTGGAAGAATTTTGTCGTCATTACAGCCTCCCCCTCTAGTCACGCGCATTTCTGACTGGGTTGAGCAGGTCCTCCCCCACGTCGTGGGGATCCGCGACTGGCCGAGCTTTATCAAGAAGTTCAGGCCGACTTTTCCTTCGACATGTAACTTTCCTTATTAGCCTAGGGTCGTTCCATTTTTCGTTGTATGCCGACTTGTTTTGTTGACTTTGACTTTTGTTTCTTTTTTAGGCAGGGGATCTTCTAGAAGGAGCTGGGCACCGGTGCCGTCCTTTTGAAGGAAGGCTGATACCCTTTCGGTTTCGGCCCATATTGCGATTACTGTCACTTCTGTGCCTACCCCTTCCTCGGTCGCCGTAGTCTAAGAGCCCTCCTCCATTCTATCCTCTACTTTTGCTCCTCAACTCTATTCACTGATTGATGAGGAAAATGATATCTCTCATGAGAATGGTAATCTGATGCCTCGCAAGAGGAGGGCCGTAGATACGGGAGGAGAAAGGCCGGTAGCCGTCAATTTGGAAGATGGTGCTTTTGTTCTCCGAGAGACGGCCACAGTACATGTTGGGGAGAGCACCGAGGTGGGATCTGAGGTCCCGTACTTGAATGAGCTGAACATAGGTGCATTGATGCATCCCGTAAGGGATATGGTCGAAGGCGGGACGCATTATGATAGCCTCGTACTTCCGAGGCAAGTTGAGGCCTCGTCTTCTAGGATGGCAGTGGATGCCCCCCGTGGATGATGACAGGGAGAAGGACGTTGCTGAAGAGGATGTCGGGACTGACTGCGATATGGATCTGGACGAGTTGAGGATGATCGACGAGGGTCTTACTCAACTTGAGATGAGGTTGGAAGGGGGCTCCAGGACTATTTCGATCCCAATAGATCGCAATATTCTTGTAAACACCGAGGAGATAGTCCCTTCCCTCGGTCCTCTTTGTTCTATAATTGAGGGTACGACCCTCGAGACGATAAATGATAGCACCCTATCGAATAACAATAATGGTCTTGCTCTCCGAGTAAGTACAACTGTTGTTTGTAATTTTTCCTGTGTTTTGTTTTCTTTCGTAAGCACTAATTTCTTTTCTTTCTTTTGCAGACAGTTATTCTGGAGATCGAGAGTTCTCATCGGGAGAAGAAACGTAAAGATATTTACGTGAAGTTGAAGGACAAGTATTTTACATGTCTTGCAAAGTACCGGGAGCTCCAGTGTCGGCTCCGCGAAGGCGGCGATGTGTGCCAACTGAGGGAGGACTTGAAGAAGTGGGACGAGGAGCTGATACGGGTTGTGGGGAAATGCATCATCTTGGAAGGGACGTTGAGGAGCAAAGAGGAGGAGCTTGAGCTTACAGGGGCGTAGAAACCCAATGCAGTGATCTCCAAGCCCAAGCGGTCGTGTTGCGGGCCAACTCGAAGAGTGCCAATTCAGGGCCGAGAAACATGAGGAGTTAGACAAGGCGGGGTCTGCTCGGTCGGAGGCTCAGAGGAGGGTAGAGTCCCTTGAAGTGGTGAATCAAACTCTTCGTTTTGAGTGAGAAAATGACTATCGACGGCGAGGCTTAAAGAAGAACGGCTCGATGAAAGGATTGGATATAGAGAAAGAGACATCTGATCTTTATGATCGAGTTGCCGCTCTGGATGACGAGAAGTCCAAACTACTTGCACGACCTTCTTCATCTACAACTTTGGGCTTCCCTAACATTCCTTGTGAGTTGTACGAAGAGTGGATCTATGCTGAGGCCCGATTGGATATGCTTTGTGAGTTGCGTATGGCGGGTTTGCTTGTGGTTACAACCCGGCTATGCCTCATCCTGGCGAGAAGGAGGTGGATGGTGAGGATGTTGTAGATACCTTGGGGATGAGGTCTTTCATGATTCTATGTATCCTCCGAGCGAAGTTGGAGAGGTCATTAGAGATCAGACCGACGAGGATATAGTAGATCGTGATGGCGATGGTTAGCAGTAGTTTGTTTTTATAACTTTTCTTTTTGTGTATTTTTGCTGGTGTCTTAAAGAGCCTTTGTAAGAAACCTTAGAATGACTATCAAAGTTGGTTTTTGCTTTCATTTGCACCTTTCTTATTTGCCGTGGTTTGTTTTTGTACATTGCGTGTTTTGCTCCTTCATACTTTTGTCGTCGTTCTTGTATATATTAACATTTATTGAAACGTGGCTGAGGGCCGATAAGTGTTATTCGAATTTGGTCAAATTCTTACCTCTTTAAATTGCGACCGAAGGCCGGTAGGTGTTGTTCGAACTTTTTCTAAGTTTTACCTCTTTAAGTCATGACCGAGGGCTGGTAGATGTTATTCAAACTTGGTCGAACATAACTTTTTAATAATCACGACCGAGGGTTGGTAGGTGTTGTTTGAACTTGGTCGAACATAACCTTTTATTGATAACGCCCGAGGGCCGGTAGGTGTCATTCAAGCGGGGTCGAACATAATCTTTTGTTAATCGTGGCCGAGGGTCGATTGGTGTTTTTCGAGCGGGGTCTAACTTAACCTTTTGTTTATCTCGACTGAGGGCCGATAGGTGGTTTTCGAGCGGGGTCGAACTTAACCTTTTGTTAATCGTGGCCAAGGGCCGATTGGTGTTGTTTGAGCGGAGTCAAACTTAAATTTTTGTTAATCACTGTCGTAGGTCGATTGGTGTTGTTCTAGTGGGGTCAAACTTAATCTTTTGTTAATCATTACCGTGAGCCGATTGGTGTTGTTCGAGCGGGGTCGAACTTAACCTTCTGTTAATTGCAACCGAGGGCCGATTGGCGTTTCTGATAAACGTAAGTATCTTATTGCTTTGATGTTGTTGCTCTAATTACATGATTGGAGAAAGTTACAAATTGTTAGGCATTGGCTGACGTTCCAGTTAATCTAGTCCCTTCATTACTTGACTTGGAAAGTATTGAGGAGTCGGGCAATGAAAGAGAAAAACAGTCTCTCCCTCACAAACTTCAACTCGATATGTTCCCTTTGTCGCCTCGTTAAAAACCTCCTTGAGAAAACCCTAATGGGACAAAACTCAAGTAAGGGAAAAAGAGTACGACTTGGGGACACTTCTTCCCTTAGAAGTTGAAGTATTTGAGATGGCTGATATTCCAATTGTTCGGTAGTTGCTTTCCTTCCATTGTCTCTAGTGGGAATGAACCCTTGTTTGCCTTGGCTGTAATTTTGTACGGGCCGTCCCAGTTTGTTCCCAGCTTGCCTTCCCATGGGTCTTCGCTTGAGTTTTGGCTTTGAGCGATCGGACCTTTGATTTCTTGTTGTAATAACGTTCTGCTTGCTGCTTTTGGGCGACCATCCTTATGTATGCCATATCTCTTCATTCATCGACTTTATCGAGTTCATGCCTTCTACTCTTATCATTACTAATACCGCTTTCGTGGGAGTACCTTAGGCTGGGTTCTCCTACTTTGACTGGTATGACTGCTTCAGTCCCATAGACCAAAGAGTAGGTCGTCTCTCCTGTGCTCGTCTTCAGAGTGGTTTTATATGCCCATAATACTTCTAGCAGTATCTACGGCCACAGTCCATTGGCGTCTTCGAGAATTTTCTTCATGATGTTTAATATGGACTTATTGGAGGACTCTGCCTGTCCATTACCCGCTGGGTGATAAGGGGTCGAAAGTATCCTCCTAATATGCCATTTCTCGAAGAATCCGGAGGTTTTATTTCCTGTGAACTGGGGTACGTTGTCACAACTGATCTCCTTGGGTAAGCCGAATCGACAGATGATATTCCTCCATATAAAGGTGATTACCTCTTGTTCGCGTATTTGGGCGAACGCTCTTGCTTCCACCAAATTAGAGAAATAGTAAGTTAAAACCAAAAGGAATCATACATTACCTCGCCCTGCTGAGAGAGGGACCACGATGTACATTCCCCACTTGATGAACGACCACAGAGAGGTGAATGAGTGGAGGTGTTCGCCTGCTTAGTGAATCATTGGGGCATACTTCTGGCATTGTTCATATTTCTTCACAAATCCTGAGACATCCTTTTTCATGGTGGGCCAATAGTATCTTGCCCGTATGAGGCATCTGACGAGTGCTTGATTGCCAGAGTGAGCACCGCAATGGCCTTCATGGACTTCTTCGAGGACGCTCTAGGTTTTTTTTGGGCCCAAGCATTTCGCTAGAGGGCCGCTATAAGTCCTCTTGTATAGGTCGCTATGGAAGAGACTCTATCTTGCTGCTTGCATTCTTAGTTTCTTAGCTTCTTTTTTGTCGTTTGGGAGTGTGTCATCCTGCAAATAGAAAATAATACGATTGCGCCAATCCCAAGTTAAATTTACAGATCTTACCTTGATTTGGTCTAGTGATGAGTTGAGGAGGTGGACTGCACTTTTTTCCCCGCTCGTGATGCTTTTGGTAGCTGTGACTAATTTGGCGAGGCCATCTGCTTCAACATTCTGCGCATGCAGGATCTGGTCGAGCTGGCATTCGTCAAAATCGGGCAGCAGCTTACAGATCTCGGTCTGATATTTTTACAATATTTCTTTGATTTGGAAAGTTCATATAACTTGGTTGACTACGAGTTGGGAATCACAACGGAGTTTCAACCGCTTTGCCCCATACTTAAGCGCTAGCCTCAATCCTGCAATTACGGCCTCATACTCGGCCTCGTTGTTAGTCATGTTTGGGCATCTTATGGACTGATGAATTACTTCGCCAGTAGGGACTTCGAGAACGAGTCCCAATCCAGATCTGCAGGCATTAGATGCACTGTCGGTGTATAGGACCCATATATCTTGTGTTTGTAGAGATTCTTAGACGGCTCCCTTCTCGACTTCAGGTATGTTTTTGCACTAAAGTCTACGACAAAGTCGGCGAGCATTCTCGGCTTTATCACTGTTCTTGACTGATATGTGATATCGTGCTCACTTAGCTCGATGGCCTACTAGGCCAGCCTTCCCGATAGCTCGGGTTTATGTAAGATGCCTTTTAGGGCAAATATAGTAACCACCGAGATAGAGTGGCACTGGAAATAGGGTCTAAGCTTTCGTGAAGCTATGACTAGTGCCAGAGCCGACTTCTCAAGGTGCGGGTACCTTGTCTCGGTGTCGACAAATATTTTGCTAATTTAATAAATGGGAGATTGCGTATCTTTGGTTTCTCAAATTAGGACTCCACTTACTACTACTTCGGAGATGGCCGGGTAGATGAGGAGATGTTCCCCGAGTTCAGGTTTTGAGAGCAGAGGTGGTGATGAAAGATACGCCTTCAGTTCTCGAAGAGCTTGTACGTACTCGGGTGTCCACTCGAGGCCGTTATCCCTTTTGAGTACGCCGAAAAATTTATGACATCTGTCAGACAACCGTGAGATGAATCTCGATTGGGTGGCGATTCGACCATTCAACCTTTAGACTTGATTTTTGGTAGTTAAGAGCTCTGGTATCCCGTCGATAGATTTGATTTGGTCTGGGTTGACCTCGATCCCCGGTTGTGATACTAAGAAGCCCAAGAACCTTCCAGAGGCTACGTCAAATGTACATTTCTACGGGTTTAATTTCATTTCATACCGTCTTAGTATGTCGAAAACTTCCTTCAAATGGTCGATATGGTCCTCAGCCTTCACTGATTTGACCAGCATGTCGTCGATATATACTTCCATGGTCTTGCCTAGCTGATCTTTAAACATTTTCATGACCAATCTTTGATAGATAGCCCCTGCATTTTTCAGCCCAAAGGGCATTATCCTATAACAATATATTCCTTGGTGGGTGATGAACGTGGTTTTCTCCTGGACCTCTTCTTCCATAAGTATCTGGTTATAGCGTGAGTACGTGTCCAGGAAACGCAACAACTCGTGCCCAGCTGTTGCATCGATGTGTGGTAATGGGAACGAGTCCTTTGGGCATGCTTTGTTCATGTCCGTAAAATCCACACACATCCGTCATTTCCCATTTTTATTTTTGACCATCACTACATTGACAATCCATTTGGGGTACATCGACTCCCTGATGGAGCCATTTTCTAATAGTTTCTCCACCTCCTCGCGGGCGACATTGTTGATGGCGGGAAATTGAATTTACATCTAACCTGCATGAGTGGGGGTAGAACGGGTCGTTGTTGAATTTGTGTGTGGCGATCTCATAAGGGATGCCCGGCATGTATGCATGGCTGAAGGCAAACAAGTTTGCATTAGTTATTAAGAATTGACTAAATTTACCTGGTTCTCGGAGTTTGCAGCCGATGTAGGCCTTTTGCTAAAGTCCGCAACGCTGACCATTTTAGGATCCATGATGATGTCCCTAGTGTCTTCTTGTGTCAACCTCATCCCTTTTGATTGTTATGACTCTTTTTCCTTGTTTTTTTTTCTGTTGGGTTGCCGTTCCGTCTAGGGCGATGCGATAGCACTCCCGGGATGTGCGTTGTTCTCCCCATATGCTGAATATCCCCCAAGGTGTTGTTAATTTGATTACTTGGTATAAGCTGGAGGGGACGACTCTCATGGGACGTATCCATTGTCATCATATACTATGGCATTATTCGCGGTGGCCTGGTCTATGATGTGGAATATCATCTCCAGCGTTGCGCTACCGGCCAAGACAGGGAGTGTAATTTCTCCTGATGTCCGTTCAACTGCATTATTAAAACCGGTTAGCGTGATGCAGTGTGGTATTATTTTGTCCTCGAGTCTCATCTGGGTGAGAACTCGGGGATGGATAATGCATGTTCCACTTCCATTGTCCACAACGATACGTTTGACATCAGTATCTAAAATGTGTAAAGTAATGACGAGAGCATCATTATGAGGAATAGTCAAACCGGCGGCATCTGACTCATTGAAGATGATACTTTCTTCGAGTCCGTCATACCATTCGTGGGTGATAGATCATTTGAGTTTGTGAGTGATGGTGAATTTAACGCCGTTGATGGAGGCATCGTTGCTACCGCCGATGATCATATTGATAGTACGAGCTGGTGATGGCGGCTTCGGCGGACCTTGGTGTTCACGTCCTCTGGCGAAGTTATTTCTTCCCTTGTCACTCAGCAGCTCTTTGAGGTGTCCCTGCCGCAACATGTCTACAACTTCTTGCCTGAGGGCAAGTCAATCTTCTGTTTTGTGTCCGCGCTCTTGGTGGAACTCGTAGAGGGTGTCGGATTTTTTGGTGCTCAGATCAGACCTCTTCTTTGGTGGCTATTTCACATTCGTTCCAAGTTTCTCCAATGCATAGACTATTTCTGTAGGTGACACACAAAAGTGTTGAGCAGATAATAAGGGGGCATGCCTCCCTCGTTCTGGTGAGTCCACATTCTTGGTTTGGATGGGCCTTCCTCGTGACAGAGAGAAGGTGGGACGGGGCCCCTGATGTATGGCTAGTGTCTTTCCCTGTTGGGTCATGAGACTGAGTGATCTCTCTTTATATTGTCTCTTCGTTCTTTCCTGGACTCGACTTGTACCGAGATGAGCCGATGAGTTGTTCCATTGAGGTCATCTTTATCTGTTTGGATTTCGGCACAAGAAGCATTATGAATCTCGTCCTAAGTGGTTGGAGGGTATTTCATCAATCGGCTCAGCAGTTTTCTAGTTGCTCTCGAACCATCTCTGCTCAATTCGTTTTGAAATGCAGCGACTGCCATCCCCTCAGACACGTTTGGTAGGGTCATCCTTACCCTGTTAAATCGGGAGAGGAAGTCCCTCTCTGCTTGATGGTGAATATGTCGTTTACTCTTACCTCGGCTTTCCTGGCTCCGACATGTGCCGTTACGAACTTATCGGCCTTTTTCTTGAAGGTTTCTATGGAGAGAGCTGGTAGCTATGAGTACTATGTTAATGCCCTTCCTGTAAGAGTTTCACCAAATTTCTTTAGCAAAATAGAAGACACATGCTCCTTAGTGAGGTCATTGCCTTTCATGGCGGTGACATAATGGGTTACATGATCTTCGGGATCAGTCGTTATGTCGTATATCCTGAGGTATAGCGGCATTTTGAAGGTCTTTGGTATGGCATGCGAGGCTGCTCCTTCTGCTCTACGAATCTGCCGGCGTCCCTTTTTGGAAATAACTTAGGGGCTCCCCGTATCTTGTCAACTCACTCTTGTTGTTCCTTCATTTGATCTTTGAGTGCTTTATTTTGATTCTCCATTTCTTCCATCCTCTTTAGAACAACGATGAGGGCGCTGTCACCTGCATTGTTAGTAATATTGTGAGTTATACCTGGTGTTGGAGGGTCTGGTTGGTCACCCTGTTAGTTTGCTCATTGTACTGTGCTGGTTCTTGCAATCTTTATAGTCGTGCATGGAGTGGGCTTGTTGAGTATGCTTACTAGCGTATCGGTCAGCTATGCTTCGAGGAGGTTTTTCACGTATAGGCCCCTTTTCCATTTGGTTTTGTTATGCTGTAATAGGGGGGAGCCTCCCGCGTCTAGGCGAGGCAGTGGGCATCACGTCCTCGCCTAACGTTTCACAGCATTCGTTGATAGCGTTCATGAGGTTGCTAGGAAAATCACCTGTTACTTTTGCCCTCTCTCCTTGGTCACCTCCCATGTAGGTTTTCGTACGTGCAAAGAAAGAGAAAGACCTTTGGGTTTATGAGGTTAGTGACTCACGTAGCTGTAGATCTAAAGGAAACTAAAAAAAATAACTAAGAAATTCTCACAGACGGCACCAAACTGTTTGACCAAAAATATAGATCTTGGTTCAACCACTTAGATTTATATAAAGAAGAGTTAATCTTAGTTAAAAATAATATGCAAAAGATAAGCTACTAGTGTCAAGACTAAATAACTAGCATGTTCTGTCCGGATGGTAATGAATTTGAGCAATGATATTAATATTCAATGATCCAAAAAGATGGAATATGGCATTAAATAGTAATAAATAACAATAGATGACATTTAAGTAAATAAAACGTGTGAGTAACCCGAAAAGGGATGAAATCAGTGGTTATTCTTTCTGACAATGGTGAATGATTGATAAGCCTTTGTACACTTGGGTTGTTCTTGGATCCGATGAAAATGCTAGACAAGAATCTTGGTACAAAGGTTGCTTTTGTATACTTGCAATAGGACCAGATTCTCTCTTTAAAGTCAATGTGTTATTTACAAATGAATATCTCATGTCCATTCTCATTGTGTCTTTTTCTATTTATAGGGAACATGTTACTAGAAACCTTAATAGTACAAGTGCAGAGAATATCCACTAGAATATTCTCTTCAATGTCCTATTTTGAAACTAGCCGTTATAACTCTGTCAAGAATATTCGACCTCGACCTCGATCTTTGATGACTCCTCAACCTTAATCCTTGCTGATTTCTCGACCGCAACCTTCACTGTTTCTAGAGCCATTTCGACCCTAGGAAGATTTCTATTAGAGTCGCGTTGGTGAAACATGGCGGGGTGTGAACGTCTCATTAATGCCATCATGACTTAAGTATATTAGAGATAATTTTTGACCCATACACATAAGATACAGATTTATTACGTAAATTTCGAATACAATAATTATGGAAAATGAAAAAGAAGGTAGGAATTGTAATAAAGTGAAGTGGTGTAAGTGGAACATTGAAGTCAGCACCACAGCCATAACTGGAGTTAAATCTTCCAAACAAATTACTGTTTCTAAACAAAAAACAGAGATAAAGAGGGGAAAAGGAAAGAGAAAAAGGGATCGGAACACTGTAATGATCTGAAAACTCAGTTATACGTAGTTAGTAAAGTACAATTGAGAGGAGACTCATGATGGAAATTTGGTGCGTTCATTGTACGTCTGATAGCCGTTGTCAAATTTGACAGTGGTAAAAGGAAGTCCAAAACTTGGGTAGGAATTATTTTCTGATAGAGTAAGGAGAGAGGTCACTCAAATATGTCATTAGCATTTGTCATATCCTCACTTGCATTGTCTTGTCACATCAATTTTGGTATCTCTAGTATTTCCATATAATTAATTTATGTGGCATTTTTATTAGTTTATCCAATTTTCTTTTTATATTTAAAAATAATATAATCTTAAGATTTTTATTTATCTCTTAATGAGGTGAATTATGACGCATAAATCTCTAGGCTTATTTTCGAACACAAATTTCAAAAAACTTTCTTTTTTTTTTTCTTAATCTCTATGTTAAATCAAACAGGACAAGAGTGAGTTGCTCTAGTGGTGAGCATCCTTCACTTCCAACTAAGAGGTTGTGAGTTAGAGTCACCCCAAGAGCAAGCTGGGGAGTTCTTGGAGGGAGGGAGTCGGGGGTCTATCGGGAATAGCCTCTCTACCCTAGGGTAGGGGTAATGTCTGCATACACACTACTCTTCTCAGACCCCACTAGTGGGATTATATTGGATTGTTGTTGTTGTTATTGTTATTGTATGTTAAATCAAACGATACCACATAAATTGAGACAAAGAATATTAAATTTAGGAGACTTACAGGTTTCTCGTTAAGAAAATATATATGATGCAACAATGACATGATTCAAAGGTAGTATAAAATCTTCACCGGACGAACTCCTTTTTGTCCACAATGTTAAGTTATCTTCTATAGAGGACTTGTTCTCTTTGCAAACCCTAAATAGTAATATTTTGGTGAAAATATCTTCACTCTTTCAACGGCCATAATGGTGGACAAGCTAATAATTAATACAATTAACGCACCTCATGAATTAATCCGGTCCAAATAACAATATTTCAGCAGTACCAAAAAGTAATAGACAAGTACATGTTATTAGTGTGGCCTCGTTAATGTTACACTAGCTGACCAATTCTGGATTTTAAGATATATAGTTTGTTACAATATATTAGATTACAATGATAATGTAAGTATTTTATTTATGTCAATATATATATATAAGTTAAATGCTAAGGTAGCTAGTTGAAACATAAGCTTTTTATTCATGTCAATATACATAAGTTAACTGCTAAGTTAGCTAGTTGAACATAAGCTTTTCACTGAAATCATCACTTATTTATTTTTGGGTTTTCACTCTGAACTCCACTAATCTACTTAAATGACCTTTGTATAGGTCAAAATCTGTCCTAGAATATTTAAGACAAGATAATGCTAAAGGAAGAGTCTTCAAGACGTCATCAATCGAGGTCGACCAGGAAGCAACGAGATTCGTGGCCGAGATGTCAACAAGGGTCGAGGTCGAGCACCGTTGACAAAGCTGTAACGTCTAGTTTTCGAAATAGGATATTAAAGAGAATATTATAGTGGATATTCTCTACACTTGTACTATTAGGGTTTGTTAAGAAAATGTCTCATATAAATAGAAAAGGAGACAATGGTGTTATGCATGTGACATCCATTTGACAAGAACAGACTTTTAATTAAAGATTCTTTCTCTCTCTTACAAAGATACAACTACTACCTTTTCATCTAGATTCTTGTTCGTATTATCCCACATATTTCCATCAGATCCGAGAATAATTCGAACATTCTGGGATTTGTCTGTCACTCATAATTGTCAGGAGGGATAATCAACTAGTTCATACTTTATTGGGTGAATCACTCATTCTATTTACTTAAATGCCACTTATTGTTATCTATTGCTAGTTGTTGCTACATTATTGCTCATACTTTTTGGAATAGTTAATGCATATTGTTGTCAATCCTCCACCAGATCTCACCAACATTAGTCACCTTTTCGGAAATAACATCTAGAAAAATTATTATTAACTAAGTTTAACCCATTATTACATAAATTCAACTGTTTTAACCGAAAGTTATACTTTTTGGTCAAATAATTTGGCATCGTCTATGAAGATTCTTAGTTAAGCTTTTAGTTTCTTCTAGATCTACAGCCAACACAAGCTTCTAATGTAAAAAAGAAGAGAGAAAGCAAAAAACAAGATCTTCTTTCTTTGTACGTACAAAATCCTAACATGACAGGTAACCGAGAAGAAAGGGAGAGAATAATCAATGACCTCCCAACTAACCTCATGAACGTCATCAACGAAAGCAGCGAAATAGCAGACAAAGGCGCAACGCCCAATGCCTCCCTAGGCGATATGGGTCACCGCCTCCTCATTGCAGCATCACGTAAAGCTCCTCGAAGCATGGCTAACCGACACGCTAACCAACGTCCTCAACAAGCCCGCCCAGGGAGCGGCCACAAAAAATGCAAGAACTTGCGTTATACAACCCGCAGACGAGCAGCACCACCAACTCCCTCCTCCTCCCACGACAGGTATTACTCACAATGTCATTAATAGTATAGGCGACGACACTCTCGCAACCATTCTAAAAAGGATAGAGAAAATGGAGAATGGGAATAGAGCACTCTGGGACCAAATGAATGAACACCAAGAAAGGGTCGATAAGATACCGGGCGCCCCTAAGCTTTTTCCGAAGAGAGATGCCGGCCGATTCGTCGAGCAGCCTTATAGTGAAGACGACGCCTCGCATGCCATACCAAAAATCTTTAAAATGCCGCCATACCTTAGGATATATGATGGCACGACCGACCCTGAAGATCATGTGACTCACCACGACACCGCCGTGAAAGGAAATGACCTCGCCAAAGAACAAATATCTTCCATTTTGTTGAAATAATTTGGTAAAACTCTCATAGGAGGAGCGTTAACAAGGTATTCGCAACTACCTGCGTGTTCCATTGAAACTTTCGAAGAGATGGCCGATAAGTTCGTAACGGCCCATGCTGAGGCCAAGAAGGCCGAGGCGAGAATGAACGACATATTTGCAATCAAACAGTCTCCGGGAGAGGGATTAAGGGACTTCCTCGACCGGTTCAACCAAGTAAGGATGACCTTGCCAAACGTGTGATAAGGGATGGCAGTTGCAGCCATCCCAAAAATGCTGAGTAGGGATGGTTCAAGGGCGAATAGAAAGCTATTAAGTCGACTGATGAAGTACCCCCAACCACTTCGGATGAAATACACAACGCATATTGTGCCGATGTCCGAGCATATGAGGACGATCTCAATGGACCAACTCATCGACTGACCTCGGTACAGGCCGAACCCAGGAAAGATCGAAGAAATGATACCAGAAGAGACCCGCAGCTCTGCCACATAACAGGGAACGTCATCAACTGTATGTCATAGCGGCTGCTGCACCCTCCTCCCGCCACAAAGAAGGCTTGCCTCGATCAAGGACAGGGACTCACCGGAATGAAAGAGGTGTGACCTCTTTATTATCCAATTGCAACTTTTGTGTGTCACTTATAGAGATAGTCTATGCCATGGAGAAGCTAGGACCAAAGGTGAAATGGCCGCAAAAGATGAGGTCAGATCCGAGTACTAGAAAGTCAGACGCCCTCTGCGAGTTCCACTAAGAATGAGGGAACAAAACTGAAGATTGCATCGCCCTATGGCTGGAGACCGTAAAAATGTTACGACAAGGACACCTTAAAGAGTTGTTTAGCGACCGGGGAAGGACTAACTTTGCCAGAGGACGTGAACATCATCAGAGACCGCTGAAACCGCCCTCACCAACTCGCACCATTCACATGATCATCGGTAGCGGCGACGATTCTTCCATCAACAGTGTGAAGTTCACCACTACCCACAAGCTCAAACGGTCAATCACTCGCGAACGGTATGACGAACCCGAAGAGAGTATCATCTTTGATAAGGCGGATACCAACGATTTGGCTTTCCCTCACTATGATGCCCTTGTTATTACTTTACGAATTTTAAATACCGATGTGAGACACATTATGGTAGACGATAGGAGCAGCGCGTGCATTATCTATCCTTGAGTACCTGCACAAATGAAACTCGAAGATAAGATAGTACCGCGTTGCATCACGCTAACTGGCCTTAACAAGGTAGTCGAGAGAATATCTGGTGAAATCACACTCCTCGTTCTAGCTGGTGGCGTTACTTTGGAAACCACATTCCACATCATGGACGAAGACACAACATACAATGCCATAATAGGGCGACCAAAGATATACACCATGAGGGCCATCCCTTCCATCTTGTATCAGTTCATCAAGTTCCCGACTGCATGGGGAATATTCAGCATACGAGGAGAACAACACACATCCCTAGAATACTACCGCATCGCTCTAGATAGCACGATCACTTAACAAATGAAGGACAAAGAAAAAGAGGCATAACAATCAACAAGGTCGAGGTCGATATGTGACGATAGCGAGGACATCATCAGAGACCCTGATATGGTCGAAGCCACAGGGTCGACCGTAGAAGACCTCGACCCCATTCAATTAGACCTCAACAACCACAACAAAAAATCTTACATCGGCTGCAAACTTCAGGAACCAGGTAAATTCCATCAATTATTAACTACTGACGCAGATTTGTTTGCTTTCAGCCATGCAGATATGTCGGGTATCCCAAAGGAAATCGCTACACACAAACTGAATGTCGACCCATTCCATCCCACAGTAAGACAGGTCAGACGTAAGTTTAACTCCGTAGTCAATGATGCAGTACGTGAAGAGGTGGAAAAACTATTGGAGAGTAACTCCATCAAGGAGTCGAAGTACCCCCAGTGGGTCGCCAATGTGGTCATGGTTAAGAAGAAGAATGTTGAATGGCGGATGTGCATGGATTTCACAGATTTAAACAAAGCATGCCCAAAGGATTCGTTCCCATTACCTCACATCGACCAACTCATCGATACAATGACATGGCACGAACTACAAAGCTTCTTGGACACTTATTCAGGTTATAATCAAATCCTCATGGAAGAAGAGGATCAGGAAAAAATCACATCCATCACCCATCAAGGGACGTACTACTACATGGTCATGTCCTTCGGGTTAAAAAACACGGGGGCGACTTACCAAAGGTTGGTGATGAGGATGTTCAAGGACCATCTCAGTAAGTTGATAAAAGACTATATAGACGACATGCTGGTCAAGTCCAAAAGGAAAGAAGATCACATCGAGTCCGTTTGTTCAAAATATTGACCAAAGTCAACTCAGTTGAGTTTTAAGGCTCTATTTCATATTTTAATCAATTTTTTCATATAAAAACTTTCCAAAAAATTATACGGACTGTGCACGTAAGTCGAAGAATGATGAATAGTGCTTTTTGAGGTCTTAGAACACAGAATTAATTATTAACTTTAAATATGACCTTTTGGGTCATCGCATTCTCCACCTCTAAAACAAATGTTCGTCTTTAAATGGAATTAGAAAAAGTACCTGAGCTGGTAAAAAGGTGTGGATATTTACTCCGCATGTCCGACTCGGACTCCCACGTAGATGCTTGTACCCGCTGACCTTTCCATTGTACCTGAACTGAAGGATAACTCTTAGACCTTAACTGCCAGACCTGCCATGCTAGAATAGCTACCGGCTCCCCTTCGTAAGTCAAATCCATGTCCAATTGGACTGAGCTGAAATCTAGCATATGGGACGGATCACCATGATATTTTCGGAGCATAGACACACAGAACACTGGTTGAACCGCTGCTAAGCTAGGTGGTAATGCAAGCCTGTAGGCTACTTCGCCCACCCTTTCGAAGGGTCCTATATACCTAGGGCTCAACTTGCCCTTCTTTCCGAACCTCATTACACCTTTCATAGGTTAAACCCGGAGAAATACTCTTTCTCCAACCATGAATGCAATATCACAAACTTTACGGTTGGCATAATGCTTTTGCCTAGACTGAGCTGTGCAAAGTCAATCCTGAATAATTTTGACCTTATCCAAGGCATCCTGCACCAAATCGGTTCCCAACAACCGAGCCTCTCCCTATTCAAACCATCCAACTAGCGAACGACATCGCCTTCCGTATAATGCCTTATATGGAGCCATCTGAATGCTCGACTGGTATCTATTATTATCTACAAACTCCGCAAGTGGCAAGAACTGATCCCAAGAACCTCCAAAGTCTATAACACAAGCGCGAAGCATATCTTTCAATATCTGAATGGTGTGCTCTGACTGTCCGTCTGTCTGTGGATGAAATGATGTGCTCAACTCAACCCGCATGCCTAACTCACATTATACATCCCTCCAGAAGTGTGAGGTAAATTGCGTACCTTGATCTGAAATAATAGACACGGGCACACTGTGAAGGCGGACAATCTCACGAATGTAAATTTCAACTAACCGCTCTGAAGAATAGGTAGCTGCCATTGGAATGAAATGTGCTGACTTGGTCAACCTGTCCACAATGACCCAAATTGCGTCAAATTTTCTCTGAGTCCATGGGACCCCAAAACCAAAATCCATAGTGATACGCTCCCACTTCCACTCATTAATTTCTAACTTCTAAAGCAAACCACTAGGTCTCTGATGCTCGTACTTGACTTGCTTACAATTTAGACACCGAGCTACATATGCAACTATATCCTTCTTCATTCTCCTCCACCAATAATGTTGCTGCAAATCTTGATACATTTTGGTGGCACCTGGATGAATAGAATATCTGGAACTGTGGGCCTCTTCCAGAATTAATTCACGAAGCTCATCCATATTAGGCACACAAATACGACCCTGCATTTGCAGAACTCCATCTTCCCCTGCAGTAACCTATTTGGCATCACCGTGCTACACCGTGTCCTTAAGGACAAGTAAATGAGGATCATCATATTGTCGCTCTCTGATGCGCTCATATAAAGAAGACCGAGAGACTGTGCAAGCTAGAACCCGACTTGGTTCTGAAATATCTAACCTCATGAACTGATTAGCCAAAGTCTGAACATCTGTAGCTAACAGCCTCTCACCAACCGGAATATACACAAGACTACCCATACTCACAGCCTTTCTACTTAAAGCATCGGCCACCACATTAGCCTTTCCGGGGTGATACAAAATGGTGATATCATAGCCTTTCAACAACTCCAACCATCTTCTCTGCCTCAAATTAAGATATTTTTGTTTGAACAGATACTGAAGGCTATGATGATCAGTAAATACCTCACACGAGACATCATAGAGCTAATGCCTCTAAATCTTCAGCGCATGAACAATGGCTGCCAATTCTAAGTCATGAATAGGATAATTCTTCTCGTGAACTTTCAATTGTCGCGACACGTATGCAATAAACCTTCCATCTTGCATTAATACTGCACCAAGCCCAGTGTGATATGCATCATAATATACTGTATAAGTTCCTAAACCTGTGGGTAATACCAATACTGGCGTCATAGTCAGAGCAGTCTTGAGCTTCTGAAAGCTCAACTCACACTCGTCTGACCAACTAAATGGGGCACCTTTTTGGGTCAGTCTGGTCAATGGGCTTGCTATAGATGAAAACCCTTCCACGAACCAACAATAATAACCTGCCAAACCCAGGAAACTCCGGATCTCTGTAACTGAAGTGGGTCTAGGCTAATTTTGAACAGCCTCAATCTTCTTAGGATCCACTTTTATGCCTTCTGCAGATACAACATGCCCCAAAAAGCAACTGAGTTTAACCAAAACTCGTATTTTGAAAATTTAGCATATAACTGATTGTTCTTCAAAGTATGAAGCACACTCCGAAGATGCTGCTCATGTTTCTCTCCACTGCTGTATTAAATCAAGATATCATAAATGAATACAACCACAAAAGAATCCAAATAGGGCTTGAACACTCAATTCATCAAATCCATATTTGTTGTTGGGGAATTTATAAACCCAAATGACATCACTAAGAATTCATAATGCCCATACCGAGTTCAAAAAGCTATTTTAGGGACATCGAATGCCCTAATCTTCAACTGATGGTAACCAGACCTCAAGTCGATCTTTGAAAACACCTTGGCACCCTGAAGCTGATCGAATAAGTCATCAATCCTTGGTAGTGGATACTTGTTCTTGATAGTAGCCTTGTTCAACTACCGATAATCTATACACATTCGCATTGAACCATCTTTCTTCTTTACAAATAATACTGGTGCACCCCAGGGCGAGACACTGGTCTAATGAATCCCTGATCAAGCAAGTCTTGTAACTGCTCCTTCAATTATTTCAACTCCGGTGGGGCCATATGGTATAGTGGGATAGAAATGGGCTGAGTGCCCGGAGCTAAATCAATACCGAAGTCAATATCTCTGTCAGGTGGCATCCTCGACAAATCTGTAGGAAATACTTCTGAAAATTCACGAACAACTGGTACTGAGTCCATAGAAGGAACATCCGCATTGGGATCGCGAATATAAGCCAAATAGGCTAGACACCCTTTCTCAACCATACGTTGAGCCTTCATATAAGAAATAACCCTGCTGGTAGAATGACCAGGAGATCCTTTCCACTCTAACTGAGGTAACCCCGGCATGGCTAGGGTCACCGTCTTGGCATGACAATCCAATATAGCACGACAAGGTGACAGCCAATCCATACCCAAGATGACATCAAAATCTACTATATCAAGAAGCAGAAGATTCATGCTAGTCTCAAGACTACCAATAGTAATCACACACGAACGATAGACATGGTCTATTACAACAGAGTCTCCTACCGGTATGGATACACACACATAAGCACTTAGAGAATCACAAGGCACAACCAAATACGAAGCAAAATAGGAGGACACAGAGGAATAAGTAGATCGTGGATCAAATAGAACTGAAGCATCTCTATGGCAAAATGGAATAATATCTGTGATCACAGCATCGGATGACTCAGCCTCAGGCCTAGTTAGAAAAGCATAAAATCGGGATTAGGCCCCACCACTTTGAACTGCGACTCTGGGACGGGCTCTAACTGGCTGGGCTCCACCTCTAACGGCCTGACCTCTACCTCTAGCTGCCTGACACCTACCTCTAGCTGGCTGAGCAAGCGGTGAAGCAACCGGTGCTGGTATGATGGCACGAGAATCCTTCCGAGATTTATTACTCGACAACCTAGGGCAATACCTCCTGATGTGACCAATGTTCCCACACCCATAACACTCATCCTGATGTCGTGGCTACTGAAGTTGGATCTGACCCGAACGGGCCAGATAACCGCTGTAGTGACTCTGGAGTAGTGGGCTCCCCAGAATTAGGCTCCAGCAGTCCTGCAAGTTGGGGTAGTTCAACAAGTTTTTGCGGCACAGGCCGGTGATAGGCCCGCCATGTCTTTTGAGGTCTTATTGAGACTGGATAAGTTTACTAAGCTCTTTCCAATTCATTTCAGTAGTACACTTTCTAAGGACCCACATGATTATCTTGACTGCTGCCATATGGTGCTGCAGAACATAGGTATAGTTGAGACCAATGGGGTTGATTTTGCTGTATTTCAGATGACGGGTTCCGCCAAGAGGTGGTGGAAAGATTATATATTGACCAGGCTAGGTGGATTGCCTGCATTGACCTGGGAGCAGTTTTTACGGCTATTTCTAGAGAAGTTCCTCCCTATCACATTGAGAGAGGATTACCACAGGCAATTTGAGCGTCTACAGCAGGGTAGTATGACTGTTACTCAGTATGAATCCCGTTTGGTGGATTTAGCCCGTCATGCTCTCCTTTTACTACCTACTGAGGGAGAGAGAGTGAGGAGGTTATTTGAGGGACTCACTCATCCTATCAGGCTTCAGATGGCCAAGGAGGTCGTAAGTGATATTTCCTTTCAGGCGGTTGCTAATGTCGCAAGGAGGATCAAGATGGTTCTTGCACAGGAAAGAGGGCAGAGGTCTGATAAGAGGCCTTGTTAGTTCGGTGGTTTAAGTGATGCCTCGTCTGGAGGCAGGGGTAATTTTGGTAGAGGTCATCCTCCCAGGCCGTTTCATTCAACACTTCAGGCATCTCCCGATGCTTTAAGGAGTCACGGTCCTATTATGCCTTACTCTGTGCAGCTAGCATTTAGTGCATATTCGACTCCTATCAGTGCACATCTGCTCCGGAGCGGGATTAGTGGGAGTTTGTGCTCCTCCCCCAGCCTGTGAGATGGCTGGTGCCACTGGAAATATACCAATCTAGGCCACGCCCTCCATAAGACTTACCAAATGGACTAGAGTGTCCTGAAGCACTAGAGTAGCTATGAATCCTTTCGGGACCTGAACTGGTCCAACTGGTACAGTCTGAACTGGAACCTCCTCCTGAAGATCCACATGAGGTTCTACAACAGGTGTGACTGCTCGAGCTCTAGACTGAGCTCTACCTCTGCCCCGGCCTCTAGCACTACCTCGGTCTCGACCTCTACCCCTGGCCATAGTTGCCGTCGGGGGCTTTGGTCCCTGTCTGTCGATAGATGTATTATGTGTTCACTCCATCTGCGAGAGAATAAGAATAGAATGGTTCAATTATCGATGATAGAATAAAATCACACGACAAGAAAAAAAAAGAAGTGATATTGTTCCTAAACTTCATAACCTCTAAAAGATAAGTACAGACGTCACCGTACCGATCCATCAGACACGACTAAGTTTGCTCGTGACTCGTGAGACCTATGTAACCTAGTGCTCTAATACCAACTGTCACGATCCAAAATTCCCACCTTCGGGACCATGATGGCGCCTAATATTTCACTCGCTAGGCAAGCCAACGTTAGAATATAATTAGCCATTTTAACAAAATTTTAAATTAATTAATAACAAAAAAACAAATACAGAAATAAAGTTTGAAATAAAGTGAATAATCCATAATAATCGCGATATCTAAATACCATACCAGAACTGGAGTCACAAGTGCACGAGCTTCTAGAATAATACAAATAAAGATCTGAATAAAATTCAAGTTGTTTGAAATATAATACACAGCTGAGATAATATAGAAGGGGACTTCAGAACTGCGAACGCTGTGCAGTTATACCTCAAGTCTCCACTGGTAGTTGTATCCGGGAAAATCTACAGTACGCTGCCAGAACCAACTCCGAAATATGCACAAGAAGTGCAGAGTGTAGTATCAGTACAACCGACCCCATGTACTGGTACGTGTCGAGCCTAACCTCGACGAAGTAGTGACGAGGCTAAGGCAAGTCGCTTACATTAACCTTTACACAATATTAATAATAATAACGGGAATAGTAGTAAGACCGGTAAATAATATCAATACTTGAAATCAATTTAGCAGTCACAATCCCTCAAATTATTTCCATTACACCCTTGCCTCTCGAATTAGTGTCTGAAATCCTCAAATCTAGTCATTAACAATTCAATATATTCAATACAAATCGTAGGAATTAATTCCATATGAATTTACTAATTTTTCGGATTAAAATCTAAAATTTATCTCAAAATTCATCAGTGGGACCCACATCTCGAATCTCAAAAAAACTTACGAAATCTGAACACCCATTCCGATACGAGTTCAACCATACAAAAATTATCGAATTCCGACATCGGATTGGCTTTCGAATCTTCATTTTACATTTTTGGAAGATTTGATAAAAATCTGATTTTTTTTCCATAAATTCACGGATTCATGCTGTAAATGAGTATGGAATCATAAAATATAATCAATATAGGATAAGGAACACTTACCCCAATATTTTCCCCTAAAAATCCCCGAAAATCGTCTTACCCGAGCTCAAAATCGAAAATGATAGAAAATGGGACGAAATCCCATTTTCAGAACTTAAGTTCTTTTGTCCAGATTTTTTACTCATCGCGATCGCGAGAATTCGTTCGCGATAAACGTAGAACTATTTCTGCCCGAGTCCATTTTACTCTTCGCGATCGCGAATAATGCTTTGCGATCTCGAAGCATATTTTGGCTGCCCAGATATTTAACTCGCGTTCGCGTAAATGGTCATGCGATCGCGGAGAACATTTTCTCAGCCTTATGCAATCGCGTACTGCCTTATACGATCGCATAGCACAAATGGCATTCCCAACTTCTGCCTTCATTCCTTCTACGCAAACGTGGCTTGGCCCTCACGTTCGCGGTGTACTGGGAGCTAACTTTCCGTGATCGCGTGCCTATCTTCACGAACACGAAGGGTAAAAATCACGGCTCACAATTTCCTCTTCGCGATCGCGAAGCACCATGCGCCAGATGACAGCTGAAGCTCAAAAACCAGATTTTCTAAATTCCAAACCACCCGTAGCCTATCCGAAATTCACCCGAACCCTTGGTGCTCCAACCCAAACATGCACACAAGTTCAATAACCTCATACGAACTCGTTCACGCGATCAAAATACCAATTTAACACCTAGAACTACGAATAGGACGCCAAATCAAATGAATTTTTTAAGAAAACTTTAGAATTTTTATTTTCACAACCGAATGTCTGAATTATGTCAAATCAACTCCGTTTCTCACCAAATTCGACAGACAAGTCGTAAATGACATAATGGGCCAATGAAAATTTTCAAAACTTGAATCCGACCCCGATATCAGTAAAAGTCAATTTGTGGTCAAACTTTGAAATCTTTAAAACTTTAGGCTTCTAGTTTTCGCCAACTGGCGATAATTCAAGCTAGGGACCTCTAAATTAAATTTTGGGCATACGCCCATGTCCCAAATCATGATACCGACCTACTGGAAGTGTCAAAATACTGATCCGAATCCATTTGTTCAAAATGTTGATCAAAGTCAACTCAGTTGAGTTTTAAGGCTCTATTTCACATTTTAATCAATTATTTCATATAAAAACTTTTCGAAAAATTATACGGACTGCGCACGCAAGTCGAGGAATGATAAATAGTATTTTTCGAGGTCTTAAAATACAGAATTAATTATTAAATTTAAAGATGACCTTTTGGATCATCACAAGGTCTTAGGCAGTGCTAAAGGGTACAAGATTATCAAGTCGAGGAGTACAATTACCAGAATTGCAAATAGCAGAAAAACATGTTCAGCTAGACATTAAGACAGTATTGTGACATGGAATTCACATAGTCATGGTCAGTTTGTAAAGAAACAGTTGATTAAACATAAAATACCCAGCATAAAGTAATTCATTCAAGCAAGGAGATGATCCCTTAAGAATGTCAGTATAAGAACCCAAGGCAAAACATGAGAAAGGTCTAATAAAAAATAATAGGTAATCAGAATAGTCAGAATCATTAAAGTTGCATACATATAATAGGCATGCATCAAAGCTTAAAGTTCAAACAGGTTCAGATGCTAGAAAAACACAAAGTCACAGAATTAATTCCAAAGAAAAACAAGAATACCAACAGAGGCGAACAATAGCATATTGATTCAGTAAGGCCTAAATGACATGAGCATACAAAGCATGAACACAAGCAAAAATAAAATTGTGAGGGTCTCAGTACTTACCAGTTTGCAGAACTATAGAGCAAATAAGGTAGAAAACTAAATGCTAGCAGCAGCTTGCTTATCAGTAGCAAAGAGAGAATGGCAGAAACCCTAAAGTTCTCAGTGTGTCAGAGTTTCCAAGAGTCTCAGATGAACCCCGGGCAGTGCTCACACTGAGAGAGGTTAAGCAATCGAATTCTGATGGCCTTGGCTTTCAGCCGGCCAAGAACAATAGATTCAGAATAGTATCGAGTGAGTGAGAGTATGAGAGAATAGTTCTTAAGGTGATTCCAGTCTGTCCAAAGGAGAAATTGGGGAAGGGTTTATATAGCAGCAAAATTAAGCACCCAAACAAGAAAAACAGACGATTAAACATAAATAAGGAAAGAATATCATGCAAAATCGAATAGAATCAATTTAAGAGGAATCCGGCAAACCCTAGCTTAAAACGAAGAACAAAAAATAGTAAAAATCTCACTAAATCTAACCCATAGGGCCTGGTATTGAGTGTATCAAGTCAAGAACACGATAATAATACAGAATCGGGGTCGAACCAATACCCGTTGATGAGCTTCCATAAATAACTCAGTACCAAACGAGTAATGTCAAGAAAGCGGGAAAGAAACGTTGTAAGTACAGAAAAAGGAAAGGAAATATGGAAGATCTCCATATTCTTTTGGATATAGGCTAGGATTTGGAGTGAGGCGGCTAGGGTTTAGTATGGGAGGAGAGGAGAGCGTTTAGGGGCAGCTGAAGTGAGAAATGGGTATTTAGGGTTAGGGGTTTGGGATATAAGGAAAGATGGGGATTTATTGTGGGCCGTTAATCATTTGAGATCAACGGTCATAATCAAAGCGAAGCGGGGCGGGTTGTTTAAACGGGTCGCGATCCGGTTCTTTAGAGAGGGTCGTTTAGCTGGGCTGGGTGTTGGGCTAATGGTTTGGGCCAAATTTTGTCCGAATAATTGTCCTATTTTGGGCTAGCTCTTGAAACCCTTTAAAATTAATAAAAATAAATTATTAAAGCATCTAATAAAATGGTAAATATAATATTTATGTTGTAGAAATATTTAAAAATAATAACTCAACATTATAGAAATATAAAATGCTACTTTGGCATAAATAATATGATAAACGTAATTATTTGTAGAATATAGGGTATTATGGTAAATTATGTAAATATGCTCAAAATTATAAATATAATTATGTGAAATAAAGTAAAAATATTTTAAAACATGTATGTGGGTGTAAATAATAAATTTAGATGATTAAGTCATCACAAAATAATTTGAAAGGGTAATTAATAAATATTCAAATAATCTAAATGCAAGAAAATCAATTTTAAAGTTTTAAAAAATTATGAAAAATTATAAAAAAAAATACTTGTATGACTCTTTGTAAATTGGTGATGGTGCAGGAATGATATTTAAAGCATATATGACATTTATAAAAATATGAGGGCAAAATTGAGTATCAACAATCACCTCCAATGTTTTGTGTATTTTGAGCTGCCGATCGGGCTCCACCACGGACGCTATTCTTGGGATCGGTAGGCAGGTTTGTGTTGATAGCCACATGTGAATTAGCGTCAATCGGGTCCGCGATCGGAATTCCGATGGGATTAACGGGCGATACCTCGTCACCGAGCGCTATGTTGTTGTTTTTACCGTGATGACCGGACTCATTGTCAACATGTAGGGGTGTTGACTGAGAGTTTGACATTTTGAGCTTTAACCTAAAATTAGAGACACTTCAAAGAACAATGTAGTGTGTGTTATGGAGATTTGTATCAAATAACCACTATTATCCTTAGCCCAACGGTAGGCGCCAAACTGTTTACCCTCAAAATCGGATAACAATTTAATTGTAAGTGGTTTTAAGGACACGTGGATTAACTTGACACAAAATGATAAATTAGATTACAATTGAAATAAATAATGATAAAGTAAATGCAAACCACGCGAATTGGACAATTTCAGTCTTGGAAGGTTAACCACCCTCGAGCCGAATGCACTTCGATCGGTATCAAGATACAGAAGAATAAGAGCTTAAAGAGAATAATAATAATGTATTGCTTTGGAATGCGTGTTACCATATGTGGAATGAATTATAAGACCCACCTTTATATAATAGAGGAGTCCTACTTTAGGTACAATTCTATAAAAGGTAAAAATTCCTTAATTTGTTGATTGTCGGTTCCTTACTGATACGTGTCGAGATTCCCGCCGTAATATCTGGTCGGTCACGGATGTTTCGGTCTTCTGTTGGTTATGCTAACAATGTTTCTTCGAGCTCGTTCGGGGTTAGGGTCGATTCCGGGATCACGAACTCAATGTTCTCGAAGGTAGGCGTTCTGACCCCGGGTTCTAACTTGGTGGGATTTGGGGTCGATCTTCAGCCCTTGATTGTCATGTTCCGAGCCTAACCTACCGTGTCGTAGGCAAGATCGATTCGACCGTATACAACTGTCATAATACATAATGTAAATTCTATTTAAAATAATGAAGTTTTGTTCCCAAAAATTTACCAAATGGCCATTTAATTTGCACAATACTTTAACTGTACTCATTATTGCCCCCGTTATTCATTACCTTTTTTGGCGATGCACTTTCTAAAATTTGCAGTTTGTCCCCTCCTTCCAAGACTCCTTTCTAATTTTAAAGTATATTTTCCTCATAAAGCCAAAATAATTGTACGGATTGAGTAACATAAAATTCACTTGTTAGTTATCTCCTTGCTTTCCCTATTTGGAAATTTAAACACTAGAATTATCTAGCGGTTAAAATCACTTTTATGAAGCTCTGGAACCAAGAATAAGTCTCTCATGTAATTAATCTTGTTTTGAAGTCTTAATCATTATTTTCTTTTACCTCTTTTTCCCCGATTAGGAAATGTTGATCGTGTCAAAGATTAAACCAGAATTCCAAAAGGAAATGAAATCTCTTTTTTTATTGTTGCAGGCAGGGGTGATCAAACAAATCCGAAAAATCGAATTAAACCGATAAAAAAATCGATACTTTTTAAATTTGGTTTGGTTTTTATTTTGAATTTTAAAAACGGATCAAACTTGGTTTGGTTATGGTTTTAATGAAAAAATAACCGAACCAAACCGGCTATAGAAATAGCTATTGAAATTTATTATTACACCTAATAATATGTATATTTTTATATAAAATTTCTAAAATTTTATGGAACATATTAGTCGTTTTTTATAATTTTAGTCTAGTTCTTTGCTATTATAATAATCTAATTATTTACCTTTACATTCTAGTTTGATTGATAGTTTTCTTTTGCTAAGTACAAGAATTTATTTCATGTTAAAAATAATTAATTTTTAATTGAGTACTCAAATTATTTAGCACTATTTGATTCAATTATCATCAATATATCTTGGTAAATGATAGATTTCTCAAAGAGCAATTGGTTTGATAGTGTTAAGTTGAAAATAGAGTCGCTGGAATATGTGTTTGGTAGTATATGTCTCATATTTATTTAAAAAATTGATGAATAACCGAAAAAATAGAAAACGCGACAAAAACCGACAAAAATCGTCGATAAAAACCCGTTTTAATTGGTTTGATTTGGTTCTAATATTTGAATAACCGACCTACTTGGTTTGATTTCTTTTTACGGAAAAATCGATTCAAACCGAATCATAAATACCCCTAGTCGCGGGAGATCACTTGGAAAAACGAATTTAATTTAAATGATTCTTGTCCCCACTTGGAGGTAACTTGGTATATAACTTGTCATCTTTTATGCTTAGTTGATTTCAGGAAGAACTTGTGACATATAGAATGCAAAAAACTGAACTTAAAAGATATTTCAGTTTAAGACATTTTTTAAATTTGTAACTATCATAATTAGTTTTATGACAAGAACATTGGAACAATTTAATGTGAAGGAGTGGTTGATGACTTTTTTGTCAAACCCTATTTTAAATTGTCAGATTTTGGTCTTAGAGTGTCAAGCCAAGTCAAAAATGGCCGATCTTCTAATTGGAAATGGAATGTGTCTCTTCCAAATTCTAAAGGTTGGGAGAGGAAGAGCGTGTGCAAGAATGGACATGGTAATATATCTTTATATCCATTATATCTAATATTTTATTTGATAGATTTTTCTTTTTAGTCCGTAAAAGAAACTTTTATTTTAAAATTATTTAATACTAGCATTCGAATTATAATATTTTATGATACGACTTGCATGAAGTAACTTAATATAAACGTTCATTCCTGAACTAAGAAAAAAAAATGAAAAAGGCATATAAAACTCTTACCACTAATGATTGATCTATAACTCCTTCCGTTTTAATTTATGTAAATTTTATTGACTAATTCTTGGTGTAATTTGGACATTAAATTTTTTATTTATTTTTGAATATATATATCACAATATTTAATAATTTAATTTATTTAAAAAATATTTATAAAAAATATGATCAAAGAAAACCTTATTTCATATCATAGTATTAGATATGAGTTTGCGTGAACTATATAAACTTTTGTTCATAATCTTTATTTGTATTAAGAAATTCACTAGATGTGCAAGAACTTTTATCTCTTCAAAATATCCATAATTTGATTTTTTATTAAATATTGCAGTAGGAATTTACAAATTTCAAACTCTGAATCTGGCTCTCCTTACCACAACTTTACTCGGTCATTGTTAAGAAATATTTTGTATATTTTCCATATATTTAGTGCATGTGTCGAAAGTCTACCTTTATTTCTTGATTTTTCACTTCTCATAAAATAGAATGAGGTATAAGAATGAGAAAGAAGCAAAGTTCAACATTGTGCTATGTTGGGATCGAAATAACATGCTGCATGCGGAAACATAAATAGGCAAGAAAGAAAATATACTAAAGAATAGAATATTATAATGGGGTTTAGTCAATTGATCTACGTATAAAAACTATTGAGAGAAAAAACTTCCTTAAACAAGACATTTTGTTGACTACGTTGTAGATAGTTGTTATTGTGAGAAGAAAACATCAATTTATAGAAGTATAAAATTTAAAATTTCTTCTCTAAGAAAAGGATAAGATATATGAAAGAGATTTAATCCTTTAAGAGTCTTTTTTCCTTTTTTTTTTCAAGAAAGAGAATCCTAATACAATAGAAATTCACGACAAAGTCCTAACATGCTATCTAGTTCCCGTTCTTGATTTTTCACTTCTCATTTTCTCTTTCAACGTTATTATTTGAACTATTTGTTTATAATTTACCCTCCATTTTTCTTTGGCAAAAAGAAAGCACAAAAAGCCCGAGTTGGGGGAAAAGCATGGCCAGATCAGAAAATAGACATGACGAAAGAGACTCCATATGCTTTATACATTTTAATTTTTCCCCATGCGTATAGGTTTATATGTAAATATATTTCTCCACAGAAAAATTGATGAACATTATATATATAAAAGTACATCGCTTGGGTTGGAGATGATGAAATGACAATTCAAACGTCAAATCGAAGGATGTCAAATCATAAGACACAGTGATGATATATATTGTCAATCACTGCAGAATTCTTCGATCCTTTTGTTTTTATTTCTTCTTTTCTTTGAGAGAGATCTGCTCTTCACTAGCCTCAAACAAATAAAATTCAGGGTAGCTGGTTTTTTCTTTGAAGGTGGGGTTGGAAGGGAAATTCCAATTTCTTTTAAGCAAACTTTTCATCACAATTTAAGTTATAACAAATGCAAAATAAAACTGTTAAATAAGTTAATTATACTGATCATAATAACTTTCAGTGTTATATTATATCTTTTTAAATTACTAATCCTTAAAGTAGCATTACATAACTTGAACAATATTGGGTAAATAGTCCTACAATATTGGGGTCAAAAGACTATTAATAAAGCTCTTTCTTTCTTTCTTTTACAAGAGAATTCAATCTAAACAGTAGTAAGCTCAAGACATTATAAAATCCTTCTGAAAATCCTTATATAACCGATGAGTGATAAATTATATACAGGCCAAGTAGCGGGCTCAATTGAGAGAGAATAAACATACATTGGCTAGATTGGATGAGTTGACAGAGAAACTAGAGCAATACGATAGAGAGAATACAGTTGTTATCAATGTTTTGTCTATAACGCCATATGAAAGAATTTGAGCATTTAACCCAAAATTTAAGGTAATAAGTAGAGTAACCTAGGACTTTATAAATCTCTTTGGAAATCGTTACACAATGGATGAGGGACGAGTGTATTTTTCTAACACGTAAGTAATGCTATACATTTTATAGAAGATCTTTTCGGTTTAAACATGAATTAGACAACCAAAAAGACGCCTCAAGAAGAAGAAGAAGAATATTTAAGGATACAATTAAACTTGTATTTTTATCAACAAAGAACACATGCATTTTATTGACACCAAAAAACATTATTCAACCCACTAGTGCAGTTGAAGGCAAGTAGCCTTTTTTGAACCCCCAAAAAAACAAATCTCTTTAAAAATTACTTGTGAATAACTCTCCAACTCAAAGAACAACTATCAACTACTCTTATTATTTGTCTAGTCTCATGATTCAATCTCGAACTACTAACAAAAAAGAAAAGAAAAAAGTAGCATGTCAAATGAATCAGATGGAGTACATAATTAAAAATAAAAATTTAAACTTACATGCCTCTCTAAATTAACTAACCTAAGAAATCCATAGTACTGGAACCAATATAAAAGAATAACATATAGAGCAGAGATATATGAGTCACCTCCGGTACTAGTAGAGAAAAGATGGCATAAATTTATAGCACCTCTTAATGCATGAACAACCTAGTAGCCAAGCTAGCTATTACCTAAAAACAATTTAGTAGCTAGCTAATTGTGGGTAAATTTAAATAATAAATACACTACATTTTTCAAGGACTTATTTTTTACTCAATTCGGTACATAATAAGTGATTTTTTTTGTCATTGACATACCCTTTAAAAAATTACTAACTCCTAAAAAAAAGTATTTTGACTAAATTACCTTTAATTAAAATTAGCATATTATAAACTTGACGTATTGAGATTTATAAATAAGAGCAACGTTTGAGAAAATAAAGTTAATTACTTCTTGATTACGTAAAAGGTCATTTATTTTGTACAAAAAAGAAAAAGAAATTTACTCCCAAGATCACTATAGCATCTCTACGCCTAACTACATGTAAGAGCTCTTTACTGTTTCTTTAATCTTTTCCTTAAACACCTTATCCAAGAAAGATTTCTGCTCCGTTAATTGGGCAACCATACATCAACATTTCCCTCTCTACTCTATCCCCCTATAAAACAACTACTCCATAAATAATTTAAAAAACAAGATATGAGATTAATTAGTTCCCGTCCATTTAATCCTTAATTGAAGTTTATGCCCCCCGTCTCAATTTATATTGACACTTTCTTCTTTTAGTACGTCCCAAAATAAATAATATTTTTTTATATTTAGTAATAATATTTTAACTTTTACTTTTAATGAGATAATTTCTAGCTACATGATAAACTTCTATCGTTTATAAAGTCTTTAGTTTCTTTAGTTTTTAAACTTCATACCCAATAAAACACCTTAATATTAATTGGGACAAAGAAAGTAGAATTTGTTATTAAATTAAATAATAACTAATCTATTATAACATGTTAAATTATATCAATAATACAAATGAATCATTATATTACCCATGTATAAAATTTAAATATTTTTTTAAGTACCTCAGCTTAATTGCCAACCATATTAATTCCCCCCCCCCCCCCCAAAAAAAAAAAAAACCCTATCTCACTTTCTCAAAAAATCTATCCACATAGCACGACAGAAACTCCATCAATAGAGAGAATCTAACAAGAAATGACTACTTTCATCATCTAAATATTAGAAATAACCAAACAAAGAAAAATCTTCCACTAAATGAAGTAAAGCTACCGAGCTTTTACTATCTTCATCTCTTCTTCTTCTTCTTTTTTTCCTGTTAACCTTCAAAATGTGTATTCTTTTTTAACATATATTTCATCTACAGAAACACCCTCAACCTTTTTCCTCTCTTTTCTCTCTACTGTTTAAGCTATAGAGGGAGGAGAACTGCTCTTACTTCAAACTCTAGCGAGAATAAGGTTGTTAATTCCCAGAATATGACTCTAGAAGATTCCTTAAAATCTCTCTCTTTGGATTATCTCAACCTTCTCATCAACGGCCAAGCTTTCAGTGATGTTACTTTCAGTGTTGAAGGTCGTTTAGTTCATGCTCACAGATGCATCTTAGCTGCAAGGAGTCTTGTCTTCAGGAAATTCTTTTGTGGGCCCGAGTCGCCTAGTGGCGGTCCGGACCCATTAAGCTCAAGAATGGGTTCTGCGGGCGTCATCAGCCCGCGAGGTACAGGTGGTTCACAGGTAATACCTGTGAACTCTATAGGGTATGAGGTATTCTTGTTGATGTTGCAGTTTTTGTACAGTGGACAAGTTTCAGTTGTGCCACAGAAACATGAACCAAGGCCTAATTGTGGGGAGAGAAGCTGTTGGCATACACATTGCACCTCAGCCGTTGATCTTGCACTTGATACTCTTGCAGCCGCTAGATCTTTTGGTGTTGAACAGCTCGCTTTGCTCACTCAGGTTTTGTCTTTTCTAACTTTCTGAGATTTGATTTTGTGACAGTGGGATTAGAAATTTTCATTTTTTTTAATCATGGTTTGGCTATTAGTTTTTGTTGTTGCTCCTTTAGCCGAAGATTTCAGATATATTTTTATTCTACTTTTCAGTCAGAGGTAGTTAGTATACTTCTTTCTTTCTGTCACTAGATTTCTTTTGCAAAATCATTTGATCCTATTAAGTGTTTTTTTGTGGCTACATAGTTCAAGATTTGATACAGCTGAACTGAAAATACTAAATACAGAATCCCCCCCCCCCCCCCAATTTCCAGTCCTTTTGGTTAGATATGGTGGGAATCTTGTCACTAGATGTCTCATTTCGCTAGTCCAATCTTGATTTCATGTAAAGGATTTGAGTTTCTTGAAATGGTTTCCTCTTATTTATATGTTCCACACTCAAAGGTTTCCAATTTTGGTTCTTGATTTCTGCAGTCATATCTTTCAACAGGGATCACACCCCAATCAAATCTACTTTCCTCATTTTGGGTTTAAGAACCAACACCAAAAATTTATCACGATTTTGCACAAACACATCAACTGTTTTGATGGTCTTTGGATAAGAAAGAAACTTTCTAAATATGTCAATGTATGAAAATTAGATCACATTGGTGTTCCTAGTTTATTGATTTATTGAATATTATTTACATATTTTTTAAGCAGAAGCAATTGGCAAGCATGGTAGAAAAGACTTCAATTGAGGATGTGATGAAAGTTTTGATAGCTTCAAGAAAACAAGACATGCCCCAACTTTGGACTACATGTTCCCATTTAGTTGCAAAATCTGGCCTTCCAACAGAAGTCTTAGCCAAGCACCTTCCCATTGATGTTGTAGCAAAAATTGAAGAGCTCCGCCTCAAATCCTCCCTAGCGCGACGATCCCTAATCCTTCACCACCACCACCAACACCAGCAACACGACCTTAGTGCGGCTTCAGAGCTCGAGGACCAAAAAATCCGACGAATGAGACGAGCTCTTGACTCGTCCGATGTTGAACTAGTCAAGCTTATGGTAATGGGGGAAGGCCTAAATCTTGATGAATCAATTGCCTTGCATTATGCTGTCGAGAATTGCAGCCGGGAAGTTGTGAAGGCGCTCCTCGAGCTCGGCGCAGCCAATGTAAACTACCCAGCCGGGCCAGCGGGGAAAACCCCACTTCACATTGCAGCTGAAATGGTGTCTCCGGACATGGTGGCTGTCCTATTAGACCACCACGCCGATCCAAATGTACGAAGGATGGATGGGATCACTCCACTCGACATTCTCCGAACCCTAACATCAGATTTTCTATTCAAAGGAGCTGTCCCTGGACTCTATCACATTGAACCAAATAAGCTAAGACTTTGCCTCGAACTTGTTCAATCAGCAGCCATGGTAATTTCTCGAGAGGAAGAAACTGCAAACAACCCAACTTCCACAGCGGTATATCAACCCATAAATGAAGATCACACCACAAGCAATGTTAGCAATATGGGAAACCTGAACTTGGATTCAAGAATGGTGTATTTAAATCTTGGTGCAACTTCTTCAGCTCCTCATCAAATGGGGTGTAAAATGAACGAGGGAGATAATGATAGTAGTCACAACAACAAACAGAATCGGCACAGTAGCTTTGACCCATCATCAATGTACCACCATTTCTCAGCATGAATATTAAGCTAAATTTCTCTTTCCATTCTCTCAACCATTACTACATCTTTTGTCTCTACTCCATTTCTCTTTCTTCTAGATAGATAAAAATATCAATGATCCATATGAAACGAAGTGGGAATGACAAAGCAGATTCTGATGATCATGATTTTGAATAATATTGTTTAGTATTATGTTTATTACACAGAGAGAACAAACCCAGAAAACAGACGAAATTCTTGGGTTCGGCAGTAACGATATGCCCTAATATACCAAAACTTGCTTGTCACTCCACCAGAAATATTATTATTGATGATCCAAGGCCATACATATTGATAAAAAGAACTGCTATTTATTTGATCCCTTCATTCCAATTCATGCGATGTTGTTTGATTGATTGATTACGGACTTTAAGAAGAAGAAATAAAAAAGAGTTTTCAACCTTGTGGCCTAATATAAGGTATGAATAATTGTATGGTTATAAATATGTCAATGAAGATTTTTGTATTAAATTGTTGTACTAAATATAGAAACGTATGATCTATTCTTTAAATCTTCATCTTCTTTTTTTCACTCTTTTTCTATCTACTATCTCTGTACGGCCTGTTATTATTTTGTTTTTAAGGCATTTAGCGGTGGAATTGGAATTTACATATCTATGTCATGACTCATGAGGAGGAATGGGACAAAGAGAGAATCAAAGTGTTTTGTTTTGCGCTTGATTAAGAGGAAGGGACGCAGGCCAATCTTTCAGAATCAGCACTGGCCTGTCAACTCATTTGGTTTTATTTTATTTTATTTAATAATACAGGTATTTTAAATATCAATGTCATGGACTGTTTTCTGCAACCAATAATTTTTTTGTCTCCTCTCCAGACCTCCAAACTTCCATCTTACATTTCTTGTCGCGAAGAAAATATTGTGTTGATTTCGTAGCATTTAATATAGAGGCACAAAATATTGAACGAAAAATATCAAAGTTTTTTTTGTGTGTCTATATGCACAAAATATGGATGTTTTTTGGTATCTTTTGATGGAGGAAGTAATAAACCTTAAGTTTATTCTAGTGAAAGGGGTGAGCTGGCTCCTTCCCTCTTTTTAAAGAAGATTTTTTTATTGACTGTACATGATTTGGCTATTGAAATTTTGATTGGCTGTCTTGCATGAATGCAACATTGAGTGTGACTACACAACGTAGTGGCTATTATTGATATAATTGATTGTGGATTCATTTTTGTAAATGTATCCTCTTCTTTGTCTCTTGTTCCCTTCTCAAAGTTACTCTAGAATCGACAAAATGGAAGGGGAAAAAACGTCGAAAGGAAGTCTCGGTGAAAGTCGGGTTCTTTTAACACTAGGCTTACCCTAAAAACAGATAATAATTGAATTTATACGCGGTTTTAAGGATACGTGATATAATTTGGCACAAAGTAAGAGAATATATTAATATTAAATTTGACAATAAAAGAAATAAATGCAAATCAAACGAATCGAATAGCCTTGGCCCTCGAATTCAATCACCCTTGAATCAAGAGAAGTTTCAAGTTGATATAAGAACATAGTAACAAGATAATAAAAGCTAGAAAAAGACAGTGTATTGCTATATGTTGCATAAAACTCATGCCCCTTTACAAATGATCATATCCCCTTTATATAGTAGGGAAGTCCTACTCTTGATACAGTTCAAATGAAGTAAGAAATCTCCTGATTGGCTGATTAACCGGCCTATCCTTGATACATGCCGAGATCTCCGCTCGATCGCGGATATTTCGCCTTTCTGTTATCTGAATCAGCAAGTTTCCCTCGATCTCGCCTGATCTTGACTTTGTTCAGTCCCGGGGTCTCGAGCTTGGCGATATAATTTCACACCTCGGTTCGATATGACTCAAGGTCGGACCTTAAGCTATCATATTTCAGTCTCGATTAGTCAAACAAGGGTTGAGCCCGGTTCTATCCATATACAGATAGTCCCCTCATTTTTCGGAGAGAAAATGATGAGAAACGACATGAATTTTCGAATCCCGTCTCGATGGGCCATGACGTAAGCGACGAACCCGACTATGACGTAAGCGACAAATGGATATCGAAACGTCATGTCAGTCCAGTTATCAATGCATTAAATGCCTGCCAGTCGCTGGTCAGCCACTATCAGTTCTGAACCGTCACCAGTAAGCTATAAGTATCCAATTTTTCTTCATTCAAACTTTACGCTCAAAGCTCCTCCTATTCTTATTTTTCCATCAAAAATACCTTAGGCCACACTTCTCAGGGGTGGTTGTAGGCCTAAAATGTTGTAGTGTTCTTTGCAACTCTTGCACCCAAATTTCGTAAACTTTTATCAAACCGCATACCATCTTAATTCTCTTTCCTCCTGTTCTTCAATGGCAAAAACTTCTAAGACCGTACCACAAAAGGAGGCCGCTTCTTCATCACGATCCACCGGTGGCGGGGGTGCGGCGGAGCCTCACTCTGAGGAATTTGTTCCGAAAGGGTGCCCCACTATTACCGATATTAAGGTTGAAAAGACCTCCTCGGTACCGGGCCGATGTGACCCGGTTTCGAGATACATATGCTCAATCACCGAGGATCTCCTTACCAAGGTTAAAGAGGACTACAACTGGGTCAATAAGCATGTGGTGATTCCTTCGCCCGAGGAATCGATCACTACCCACGTGGAGGGTTTTCTAAGTGTTTACACTTATCCCTTCACGTTGGCCCTATCATCATTGCCTTTTGCAAGAGGTATGATGTGACTCTTGACCAGATCCACCCCTCATTCTGGAGAATAGTGATTCTACTCCGATTTTTTGTAAGCAAAATTGAGGGATGTCCCTTTACCCTCGACCACCTTATGTGCCTCTACAGTCCCCGACTCTATCGAGGGGGACTGATCAAGCTTGCTCGCCGAGCCAGTAAGGATCCATTCTCGAGCATAGATGAAAATTAGGACCAAGGTTGGATGTGCCGATTTGTTCGTGTAAAGACTTCGGACCTGATCCCTGCTGAAGACATGCCATTTCCCGAGAAATGGAACATGAAACGTAAGTAGTGTTTCGCTTCGAAGGTTCGATCCTATTGTTTTCCTTCTTATCTCTTTGTTCATTGATGTTTTTGGTGTCGCAACTGTGGTCCAGATGCCGGACGCAGTTACTGATATTAAGGAATGGATCGAGGGCCTTGTGTCATAGAGGTCGTATTCCGAGCGGGCTTGGATGGAATATTCTAAAGGTCGATGGGAGGCCCGCAATCATGGTAAGAGCTTTTCCCAGATACATCTGATATCATTTCTTTTTATCATCGGTCCCCGATTTGTTATGTTTTTATTTCACAGGTTTACCAAAGGACGTCGAGATGAAGCCTCCATCAGCTGATGATGATATACACGCCAATCCCCCTGCTCCGAAACAGGTCAAAGAGAAGGGGAAAAGAAAAGCCATGATTCCCTCCGACTCTGAAAAGAAGAGACCGAGGAAGCGGCTGGCGCATAGACCCCAAAAAGCTGGGGCCCAAGAACTCTCATCGGACTCACTCAATCGGTTGAGGGACGAGCCCGAGGAAAAAGAACATTCTGAGTTGGTGGCCCGAGTAAGATGCGGCTCCGAGATGCCTCGAGCCATGGAGGTTGTAGTAGAGAAAATGGTTGATGTCCTCGAGAGGGTCGAGACCGATTTGGCCCGAGCTAGTGAGGTCGATAAAGAAAGTGTTATCAGTATGTCCCGGTCAGAAGATAACGTACCCAAAAAGGTACTTGGGGTGATTGACATTTATGGGTCGCCCTCATTTTCAGATTCTATGATTAACGAGGCCCAGGGGTTAAAGGGTAAACTTGGCGAAGGGACGCAAGGAGCAGCCGATCCTTTCAATAACTTTTTTGATAGCCTCGACTCTACAGCTTCGGAAGGTGCTACCGGTTTGGGTGACTTACCGGTGCCAAATAAGGTACCGTCATAGGGTGCTACTAGGTCTTCATCGAGCCCAAAACTGGTGGATCGATTCTCTGCCCTAAGTGTTAACCCCGACCGCAGGCGATCGCTAAATTTTTCTATCCAGGAGGATGCCCGGGTTTTCTCTGCCCCCGTAAGGGTTGCTAGCTACCTCAGATACTTGGTGATCGAGGAAGACCAGGCGGTGATGAATGCGGTGGAGGCGCCTTGCTTATTTAACGAGGCCCAACATGCTTTGAATCGGGTAAGTTCGAGGTTCACTTCATTATTTATTTTTAACTTGAAGTTGTAAATAATTCTAACATCTCTCTTAGGGCTTGCAGGCTTCGGTGTTGCATCATGAGGCTTTCTTCAGAATCCGGGAAGAGCACGAGGCTGAGGTCCGGGAAATCACCGAGAAGGGGGATACTTACAAGCTTCTGAGCGACAAGCTTCGGGCCGATTTAGAAGCGGCTAAGAGTGAGCATGTCGAGATAGCCTAGCAGATATTTCAAGAAGAATATGGACATCTTAGCCTTGAAAAAGGAAACTATCCAAGCACAACTGGAGTCGGCCGAGACCCAGCTCCAAGCTGCAAAAGAGAAGGCCTCGGTGCAGGTCTAGAATATCGAGGAGCTTCAATCTCAATTGGACTTGGCTATTTTTCATAAGGCAAACTTGGCCAATGAACTCGAAGTGGCCAGATCTGAGGTGGCTGTGGCCAACACCAAAGCCGATGCTAAAGTAGCCCAGTTCAAGGTTGATGTCGAGGCCATCCAGGAGAAGGCCAAGATTATGGTGGATCATGCAAGATGGCAGGCTCGAAGGGAAGCCCTCGAGGGAGTTCATTCTCAAGGCTTAGATGTCCTGGCCGAAATCGAGAGTGCCAAAGCATAGGAAGCCAGGGCCCGGAAGCTAGCCTTTCCTGAGGAAGTTTCCGAGAGCTTAAGCGAGTCCGAAGACAGAGAAAATCCCGAGGATGGAGATACTACCTCCGATGAAGACCAAGCTACTTAGGCCTTTATATTTTTTGCTTTCTTTTTAGGTCGTTTTGACCACTGTAAATTTTTCTACTAGGCCATTCTGGCCTTTGTAAAAAAGAACTATTATATATATAAGGCTTTCTTCCCCTTTCGGCTCTCAAATTTTTCCTTTGTGTTATTACTTATATTCACAAAGGTCGGAATGCCTTAGCATAAAATAATTTAGGTTGTGTAAGTTCGGACAAACCCTGCCTTTACATTATTTTGTTTTGAGGCATCTCGGGGGTTCATTGTTACCGGGAACTTTCTCCAGAAGTAAGTAACTCAAATTATAGTTTGCCGAGGGTAGCCTTTAGAACCGGTTGTAAAAATATTTCTTTTTTGAAGGCCTAGTTGTGGTTAAGGATTTCGGACGTCTCTGAGCTGTGTTAATTTGGTCGTAGCCTTTCAGTTCGAGAGCTTCCCAATGGGCTTGTTTTTTCCCGAGTTATCCGGGCTTGCCCGAGATAACAGTCCCCAAGTGGGGTGGCTGTGGCCTTTAGAAATCAGAGAGTTGCCTAATAGGTCTTTTGCCCCCGAGGCCCAATGACTTAGGCCGTTTGAGTTGGACGGCAGTCCCCGAGTGAGGGAGTGGTTGTTCACATTCTGATTATGTATTGCCCTTGGGCTCGTTATTTTCGGAAGTACGAAACTCTTTAAGGGATGTAAAGAGGAAAAATTTTAAAACATAAGATGATTGGAAAGAAAGTACTTCTCTTTATTCTCGATCAAAATAGTCATACATGCGTACATGTTTTATGTCATGGATCGAGCAATCTACGTGGGCACGGTTCGTTTTGACCGTTTGGCCCTTACAATAAATCCTATCTATCGATACCCTTCCTTTATGAAGTAGTTTCCTCGCTAGAGTTGATATTCGGAGATAATTCATATTCGAGGGTAGCCCCCCAGTATTCGAGGTTGATTGCAAAGGAACCTCGGATATTGTTGAATTGATCTTCGGTGCCGATTCGTAATCGGGCTTGATTCTAAGTTATCACGATTCATTGTTGCCTCGTTAAAAACCTCGCCGAAAAACTCATTTGGGACAAAATCGGTCTAAGGGAAAAAGAGTGCAACACGTGCTTTCAAACCTAAAGACTTCGTGTTGTTCGGCGAAAAATCCATTGTCGTTTCTCGTTGAGCACCTGCAAGTGTTAGTCTGAAAAAAGGAAATGAAATGGGGCTGTACCTTAGCAGTAATACCATTTTAGGTGAGATATATTCCAATTGTTCGGTAGTTGTTCTCCATTCATCGTTCCGAGCTTGTAGGACCCTTTCCCGGTGACCTCGAGAATCTGGTACGGTCCTTCCCAATTCGGACCCAATTTCCCTTCGTTCAGATTTCGGGTGTTGAGGGTGACTTTTCTTAGCACTAAGTCCCCGACATTAAAATATCAAAGATTGGCTCTTCGATTGTAGTATCTCTCGATCCGTTGTTTTTGGGCAACTAATCTGACGAGGGCAGCTTCACGCCTTTCATCCAATAGTTTCAGGCTCGTATTCATGGCCTCATCATTTGATTCCTTTGTTGCATATCGAAACCTGATACTCGGCTCTCCGACTTCGACCGATATTAGAGCTTCGGTGCCATAAACCAATGAGAATGGGTTAGCCCCGGTACTAGATTTCGAGGTTGAACGGTATGCCCAAAGAACTTTGGGCAGAATTTCCTTCCAATTTCTTTTGGCATCGGTTAGCCTCTTCTTAATATTTTGGATGTTAGTTTTGTTGGTCGATTTGGCTTGCCCGTTCCCGCTAGGATGATAAGGTGTTGATAGGATTCTTTTGATCTTATGATCTTCAAGAAATTTGGTTACTTTGCTGCCGATGAACGGTTTCCCGTTGTCACACATAATTTTAGATGGCATACCGAACCGACATATGATGTGGTCCCAAATGAAGTCGACGACTTTCTTCTCCCTAACCTTCTCGAAGGCCTGTGCTTCAACCCACGTAGAAAAATAGTCAGTCATAAATAAAATAAATTGAGCTTTACCTGTGCCCATGGAAGAGGGCCAACGATATCCATTCCCCACTTCATGAATGGCCATGGTGACAAGACTGAATGGAGTAGTTCCCCAGGTTGGTGAATCATCGGTGCATGTCTTTCGTATTTGTCGCATTTTCGAACAAACTCTTTCGCATCTTTTTCCATGCCGATCCAGTAATAGTCGGCTCTGATTACCTTTTGAACCAATGATTCGGCACCAGAATGATTTCCTCAAGTGCCCTCGTGAACTTCCCTCAGAATATACTCGGTATCTCCCGGTCCCAGACATATCGCTAGTGGACCATCGAACGTTCTTCTGAACAAGGTTCCGTCTTCGGACAAGGTGAATCATGCTGCCTTTGTGCAGAGGGCCCTCGATTCTTTTGGATCTGAGGGAAGTTTTCTGGTCTTCAAATACTCTATGTATTTATTTCTCCAATCCCAGGTCAAGCTTGTGGAGTTTATCTCGGCGTGGCCTTCTTCAACTACTGACCTTATGAGTTGAACGACGACCCCCGAATTGAGCTCGTTATCCTTGACCGATGACCCTAAGTTTGCGAGGGAATCGGCTTCATTATTTTGATCTCGAGGCACGTGTTGCAAAGTCCATTCTTTAAATTGATGCAAAGTTACTTGTAACTTATCTAGGTATCTTTGCATTCGCTCTTCTCTCACTTTGAAGGTTCCATTAACCTGATTCACCACAAGGAGGGAGTCGCATTTGGCTTCGATCACCTCCACTCCCAAGCCTTTGGCTAGTTCGATATCTGCAATCATGGCCTCATATTCAGCCTCATTGTTAGTCAATTTCACAGTTTTAATAGATTGTCTAACCACGTTGCCTGTGGGCGGTTTTAGTACGATGCCAAGTCTGGACCCCTTTGCGTTCGATGCACCGTCCATAAAGAGGGTCCAGATTCTCGAGGACGTACCCGAGTTCACTAAAAACTCTCTTTCGACCTCGGGTAATAGGGTCGGCGTGAAGTCAGCCACGAAGTCAGCTAAAATTTGAGACTTAATGGATGTTCGGGGTCGATATTCAATATCATACCCGCTGATTTCTATGGCACATTTGGCTAACCGTCCCAAAATCTCGGGTTTGTGCATAATATTTCGCAATGGGTAAGTTATCACAACACATATGGGGTGACACTAAAAGTACGGTTTTAGTTTCCTAGAGGCATTTATCAAAGTGAGCGCCAATGTTTCTAGGTGGGGATATCTAGTTTCGGCCTCGCCCAAGGTCCGGCTAACATAATAAATCGGAAATTGCATACTTTGTTCTTCCTGGACTAGGACTCCACTTATCGCTATCTCTGATACTTCCAAATATAAGTACAGTTGTTCGTCTGCCCTCGGCATGTGAAGCAGCGGCGGGCTCGATAAGTATCGTTTAAGCTCTTCCAAGGCCTGTTGGCATTCCGGAGTCCATGTGAAGTTATATTTCTTCTTCAGCAACGAGAAAAATCAACGGCTCTTAACTGATGCCCTCGAGATGAATCACCCCAGGGCGGCTATGCGCCCGGTTAACCTCTGTACGACCTTTACGTTGTCTACTACCGTGATGTCCTCGATAACTTTGATCTTGTCGATGTTGATCTCGATTTCTCGGTTGGATACCATGAATCCGAGAAATTTGCCTGACCCGACTCCAAACGCGCATTTTTTCGGGTTCAACTTCATGTTGTATTTCCTCAATATATTGAAGGTTTCCTACAAATGTTTCAAATGGTCCTCTTCTCGCATGGACTTAACTAACATATCATCAATGCAAACTTCCATAGATTTCCCTATTTGTTCTTCGGTAGTTGTTCTCCATTCATCGTTCCGAGCTTGTAGGACCCTTTCCCAGTGACCTCGAGAATCTGGTACGGTCCTTCCCAATTCGGACCCAATTTCCCTTCGTTCAGATTTCGGGTGTTGAGGGTGACTTTTCTTAGCACTAAGTCCCCGACATTAAAATATCAAAGATTGGCTCTTCGATTGTAGTATCTCTCGATCCGTTGTTTTTGGGCAGCTAATCTGACGAGGGCAGCTTCACGCCTTTCATCCAATAGTTTCAGGCTCGTATTCATGGCCTCATCATTTGATTCCTTTGTTGCATATCGAAACCTGATACTCGGCTCTCCGACTTCGACCGGTATTAGAGCTTCGGTGCCATAAACCAATGAGAATGGGGTAGCCCCGGTACTAGATTTCGAGGTTGAACGGTATGCCCAAAGAACTTCGGGCAGAATTTCCTTCCACTTTCTTTTGGCGTCGGTTAGCCTTTTCTTAATATTTTGGATGATGGTTTTGTTGGTCGATTCGGCTTGCCCGTTCCCACTAGGATGATAAGGTGTTGATAGAATTCTTTTGATCTTATGATCTTCAAGAAATTTGGTTACTTTTCTGCCGATGAACGGTTTCCCGTTGTCACACATAATTTTAGATGGCATACCGAACCGACATATGATGTGGTCCCAAATGAAGTCGACGACTTTCTTCTCCTTAACCTTCTCAAAGGCCTGTGCTTCAACCCACGTAGAAAAATAGTCAGTCATAAATAAAATAAATTGAGCTTTACCTATGCCCATGGAAGAGGGCCAACGATATCCATTCCCCACTTCATGAATGGCCATGGTGACAAGACTGAATGTAGTAGTTCCCCAGGTTGGTGAATCATCGGTGCATGTCTTTCGTATTTGTCGCATTTTCGAACAAACTCTTTCGCATCTTTTTCCATGCCGATCCAGTAATAGTCGGCTCTGATTACCTTTTGAACCAATGATTCGGCACCAGAATGATTTCCTCAAGTGCCCTCGTGAACTTCCCTCAGAATATACTCGGTATCTCCCGGTCCCAGACATATCGCTAGTGGACCATCGAACGTTCTTCTGAACAAGGTTCCGTCTTCGGACAAGGTGAATCATGCTGCCTTTGTGCAGAGGGCCCTCGATTCTTTTGGATCTGAGGGAAGTTTTCTGGTCTTCAAATACTCTATGTATTTATTTCTCCAATCCCAGGTCAAGCTTGTGGAGTTTATCTCGGCGTGGCCTTCTTCGACTACTGACCTTATGAGTTGAACGACGACCCCCGAATTGAGCTCGTTATCCTTGACCGATGATCCTAAGTTTGTGAAGGAATCGGCTTCATTATTTTGATCTCGAGGCACGTGTTGCAAAGTCCATTCTTTAAATCGAGGCAAAGTTACTTGTAACTTATCTAGGTATCTTTGCATTCGTTCTTCTCTCACTTTGAAGGTTCCATTAACCTGATTCACCACAAGGAGGGAGTCGCATTTGGCTTCGATCACCTCCACTCCTAAGCCTTTGGCTAGTTCGATATCTGCAATCATGGCCTCATATTCAGCCTCGTTGTTAGTCAATTTCACAGTTTTAATAGATTGTCTAACCACGTTGCCTGTGGGCGGTTTTAGTACGATGCCAAGTCCGGACCCCTTTGCGTTCGATGCACCGTCCATAAAGAGGGTCCAGATTCCCGAGGACGTACCCGAGTTCACTAAAAACTCTCTTTCGACCTCGGGTAATAGGGTCGGCGTGAAGTCAGCCACGAAGTCAGCCAAAATTTAAGACTTAATGGATGTTTGGGGTCGATATTCAATATCATACCCGCTGATTTCTATGGCACATTTGGCTAACCGTCCCAAAATCTCGGGTTTGTGCATAATATTTCGCAATGGGTAAGTTATCACAACACATATGGGGTGACACTGAAAGTACGGTTTTAGTTTCCTAGAGGCACTTATCAAAGCGAGCGCCAATGTTTCTAGGTGGGGATATCTAGTTTCGGCCTCGCCCAAGGTCCGGCTAACATAATAAATTGGAAATTGCATACTTTGTTCTTCCCGGACTAGGACTCCACTTATCGCTATCTCTGATACTTCCAAATATAAGTACAGTTGTTCGTCTGCCCTCGGCGTGTGAAGCAGCGGCGGGCTCGATAAGTATCGTTTAAGCTCTTCCAAGGCCTGTTGGAATTCCGGAGTCCATGTGAAGTTATATTTCTTCTTCAGCAACAAGAAAAATCAACGGCTCTTAACTAATGCCCTCGAGATGAATCGCCCCAGGGCGGCTATGCGCCCGGTTAACCTCTGTACGACCTTTATGTTGTCTACTACCGTGATGTCCTCGATAACTTTGATCTTGTCGGGGTTGATCTCGATTTCTCGGTTGGATACCATGAATCCGAGAAATTTGCCTGACCCGACTCCGAACGCGCATTTTTTCGGGTTCAACTTCATGTTGTATTTCCTCAATATATTGAAGGTTTCCTACAAATGTTTCAAATGGTCCTCTTCTCGCAGGGACTTAACTAACATATCATCAATGCAAACTTCCATAAATTTCCCTATTTGTTCTTCGAATATCCGATTTACTAGGCGTTGATAAGTGGCACCAGCATTTTTCAATCCAAATGGTATTACGTTATAGCAGTAGGTACCAGATTTAGTGATGAATGAGGTCTTTTCCTGATCATCCAGGTTCATTTGTATTTGGTTGTACCCGGAATAGGCATCGAGAAAACTGAGGGTCTCGTGCTCCCCGTAAATTGTTTTGATTCCCTCAAGTGTCGGGAATTTTAGAACCTTGTGAAGGGTCGAAGGCAGGGCACTGCCCTCATGTTGTAGATCCATGGTCTCTCGAACAGGGTGTTATACCTCAAATCGCCCTCGATCATATGGAACTTGGTCTCCTGGATGGTCCCGGCCACGTTCACTGGCAAAGTTATTTCGCCCTTAGTAGTCTCACAAGCCATGTTGAATCCGTTTAGCACTCGGGCTGTGGACACAACTTGGCCCTATAGGCCGAGCTGTTCTACGACCCTTAATCGAATGATGTTGGCCGAACTACCTGGATCAATTAACACACGTTTAACTCGAGTCTTATTCATGAGTACAGATATTACCAGTGCATCGTTATGGGGTTGCATGATTCCTTCTGCGACCTCGTTGTTGTAGGACAAGGTTCCTTCTGGGACGTAATACCGAGTTCATTTCTCCCTTGTGATCGACACCTTGGTGCGTTTTAACATTGGCCCTTGGGGAACATCGACTCCTCCGACCATTACGTGAATGACGTGTTGAGGTTTTTCTTGTTCGTTTTGTTTGTTAGAATCCCTGTCTCTAAAATAATTCTTAGCTCAATCACTCAGAAACTCCCAAAGGTGCTCGTCGTTGAATAACTGGGCTACTTATTCTCTCAACTGTCTACAATCTTCCATTCTGTGGCCATGGGTGCCATGATATTTACACATTTGGTTGGGATTTCTCTAGGCTGAATCAGTCTGCAGAGGTCTAGGCCATTTAGTGTCTTTGATGCATCCGATAGCCGATACGATGGCAGCTGCGTCAACATTGAAGTTATATTCTGACAATCGTGGTGCTTCTTTAGGTCCGGTATGCATGTCTAAGCCATTCTTGCTCATGAGCCCTCGATAGCTCTGACCTCGGTCATTTCTCCTTTCACTTCGTACAGGGTTTCGCCCAGATCCGTTGGTCCTACGATCTCCATTATATGGCTGGTATCGACTCCTGTTCAGCCTTGGTTCTCGATCAATGTCCCTCTTGATTTGTCAACGGGCCTGATGGGATAAACGGACCCGGAAGGAGCACCCAACTGGTCGTCTTCGACTCTAATCTTCGATTGATACCGATTATGTACATCGACCCAGGTAACTGTCGGGTATTCAATCAAGTTATGCTTCAGCTGCTGTGAAGCCACTGAGCTTCATACATTGAGTCCTTGAGTGAAAGCTTGAACGGCCCAATTATCGGCGACCGGTGGTAGATCCACTCGTTCCATTTGGAACTGAGATACAAACTCTTTGAGCATCTCGTTATCTTTGTGTCTTACCTTGAAAAGGTCCGACTTCCTAGTCTCAACCTTTATGGCTCCGGCGTGTGCCTTTACAAAAGAATCTGCAAGCATAGCAAAAGAATCAATAGAGTTAGGTGGTAAATTGTGGTACCATATCATAGCTCCCTTTGACAGGGTCTCCTCAAATTTCTTTAGTAACACGGATTCGATCTCGTCGTCCTCTAGATTATTCCCTTTAATTGCACATGTGTAAGAGGTGACATGCTTGTTGGGGTCGGTCTTTCCATTATACTTAGGAATCTCGGGCATGCAAAACTTCTTGGGGATAGATTTGGGAGCTGCGCTCGGGGGGAAAGGCTTTTGTATGAACTTTTTGGAATCCAAACCCTTCAATATTGGTGGTGCCCCCAGGATCTGATCAACCCTGGAGTTATAAGTTTCCACTTTCTTGTCGTTTGCTTCGATTCTCTTTTCCCTTGATTCTATCCGCTTTGTCAGTTCCTCGAGCATCTATATGATTTCGGGATCGGCCCCCGATTCATTCTCGTTTGATTTCCTTGACACTGATTCGACCCTGGGAATAACTTCCTGGGACGGCTATGGCTCGATCCTGCTTGGTGTATGATTCTGGTTTTGGAGCTGGGCTATCGCAGCTTGTTGAGCCTGTAACATCTCGAAGCTCACCCGAAGACTGATTCCGCCCTCTTCGCCGCCTTGTGTGCTCTGAGCGGCCGATCGAACATCCTTACGGATGCTACTCTCGGGATCGATGGCCAAATTTTCATTGACGGCTACATGCGAGCTGGCGTCGTTTCGATCTACAGCCGGAACTCCATCGAGGTCAACTGGAGGTACGTTGTTCCCTAGTGCTATGTTGTCATTTTCGTCATGGTGACCGAAGTCATTGTCCGTGTGTACGGGTGTTGCCTGAGAGTTTGACATTTTGATCCTGGAATCAAAGATACTCACAAGAACAAGTAAAAAATAGTGTATGTTACGAAAGTTAGTACCAGACAATCACTATTATCCTTAGCCCCACGGTGGGCGCCAAACTGTTTACCCTAAAAAGGATAACAATTGAATTTATACGGGGTTTTAAGGGTACGTGATATAATTTGGCACAAATTAAGAGAATATATTAATATTAAATTTAACGATAAAAGAAATAAATGCGAACCAAACGAATCAAATAGCTTTGGCCCTCAAATTATATCACCCTTGAATCAAGAGAAGTTTCAACTTGATATAAGAACAGAGTAACAAGATAATGAAAGCTAGAAAAAGACAGTGTATTGCTTTATGTTGCGTAAAACTCATGCCCCTTTACAAATGATCATATCCCCTTTATATAGTAGGGAAGTCCTACTCTTGATACAGTTCTAAATAAAGTAAGAAATCTCCTGATTGGCTAATTAACCGGCCTATCCTTGATACATGCCGAGATCTCCGCCGTGATCTATGCTCGATCGCGGATATTTCGCCTTTCTGTTATCCAACTCAGCAATTTTCCCTCGATCTTGCCTAATCTCGACTTTGTTCGGTCCCGGGGTCTCAAGCTTGGCCATATAATTTCACACCTCGGTTAGATATGACTCGAGGTCGAACCTTAATCTATCATATTCCAGTCTCGATTAGTCAAGCAAGGGGCGAGCCCGGTTCTATCCGTATACACATTACAAGTACTATATTTGTTTCACGAGCCTGAGGAATTATATACTATATGTTGCATGTAAGTTTTCATGGGGTTCTCATCGGTCCTAACCATAACCCTTTATTGAGGTATAATAAATCGTAGTTCTTGGCTTGTATTTTTTCGTGCTTGGCTTGTGATTGGTTGTTTGGTAAATGTATTTTAATCAAAAAACAAAGAGACCCTATTCAGATTCTGCAACGACCCGACCGGTCATTTTATGCATTTTTATTTCGTTCGGTGGATCGAGGGCATTAGTAGCTTTGTATGATGTACTATGACTTGTTTGAATCGTCAGTTTTGATTTTTGAGCGATTCGGGATTGACTTGGAGGAATGATTCACAATAAGGAAGCTGGACGACAGTACCGCAGTCAGATCCTTTCATCTTCGTGGATGACCCCAAATTAGCCAAAGCATCTGCTTCTACATTTTCTTCCCTTGGTATATGGACGATTGACCATTCTCTGAATCGTGCAAGCAATGCATGAACCTTGTTCAAATATTGTTGCATGCATTCTTCCTTTGAGTCGAAAATCCCATACACTTAGTTTACTACTAGCTAGGAGTCACATTTTATTTTGATGACCTCGGAGCCTAGCCCCCGGGCTAGTTGAAGTCCTGCAACCAAAGCCTCATACTCAACCTCATTGTTAGTTAACGGAACAATTTTAATGGCCTGCCTCAGGGGACCCCTGAGGGCCTGATTAAACCTACCCCTAGATCGGGCCCTTTTATGTTGGCCATCCGTAAACAAGGTCCAAACTCCTGATGCTGTTTCCGACACCAGCACTGCTTCCTTAGCAGTCAAAGCCATTAACCCGGGACTGAAGTCGGCCACAACTTGCGACTTGATTGCAGTCCTAAGTTTGTACTCAATATCAAATTCGCTAATTTCTACTGCCTATTTAGCCAAACGACCTGACAATTCAAGTTTGTAAAGGACATTCCTCAAAGGAAAGGTTGTCACAACGACTATCGGGTGGCACTGAAAATAAGTCTTAAGCTTTCGAGAGGGGAGTACGAGAGCTAAGGCCAATTTTTCGAGGTGCGAATAATGAGTATCCGCTCCCGACAGTATTTTGCTAATGTAATAAATAAGAAATTGCGTACCTTCTTCCTATCGGACCAAAACGGCACTTACCGCTACTTCTGAGACTGCTAGGTATATTAGAAATTACTCACCTTACGCCGATTTTGACATACCGGGGGGCTGGATAGATACCTTTTTAGGTCTTTAAGTGTCTGTTGACATTCCGGAGTACATACAAAATTGTTCTTATTTTTCATATGTGAAAAGAAGTGGTGGCACTCTTTCGAGGATCGCGAAATGAACCTGCTTAGAGCCGCCAATCTCTCGGTCAGCCCCTGAACTTCCTATACACTTGTCAATTGATCCGGAGTATCCTTGATAGCTTTGATCCAATCAGGATTTTCTTCGATCCCTCTTTGTGAGACTAGAACCCTAAGAACTTACCAGAACCAACCCCGAACGTACATTTCTCCGGGTTGAGTTTCATGTTATGCTTCCTCAGAACGTCAAACATTTCTTGAAGATGTTTCAAATGATCTCCTGCATTCAAAGACTTGACTAACATGTTATCCATGTACACCTCCATTCTTTTGTCTATCTTATTCTCAAACATTTTATTTACAAGCCTCTGAGAAGTGGCTCCGGCATCCTTAAGCCCGAAAGGCATCATATTATAGCAATATGTGCCAAAGTTTGTTATGAAAGAAGTTTTTTCCTAATCCTGCGGGTTCAATTTTATTTGATTATACCCTAAGTAAGCATCAAAAAAACTCATTAACTCGTGTGCGGCCGTAACATCAATTATTTGATCAATGTTTGGCAGCGGAAATGAGTCTTTAGGGCATGCCTTATATAAATCTTTACAGTCTACACACATCCTAAACTTATTATTCTTTTTTGGTTTTACAACTACATTGGCTAATCATTATGGATATTTTACCTCCCGGATGGAACCAATATTTAGTAATCGGGTTGCTTCTTCTTTAACAAATTTGTTTCTGACCTTTGCTATCGGGCGTTTCTTCTGCCTTACCAGTGGGAAATTTGGAACCAGACTCGGCTTGTGAATGACCACCTCTAATAGGATACCCGTCATATCCGAGTGTGACCACGCAAAGCAATCTGCATTAGCTTTAAGAAAATTTATAAATTCTAACCTGAGCTCGGGATTTAAGCTTGTTCCTAGGTGAAACTTCCTTTCTAAAAATTCTCCGAACAGGGCCACTTGCTTGAGTTCTTATGTGGTCGACCTGGTCGCATATGTCTCCTCCGGTACCTGAAAATATCGCAGAATTTGATGGGATTCCGATGACTCCTGGCATTTATCATCTTGAATCGGAAAGCGAGAAGGCATCGATTCCTGTAATTGTTATTTGTTGGACTTTTTCCCCTTGCTATAGGAAACAGTTACCGCGTTCATCTTCCTCGTTGCCGGTTGATCTCCTCTTATCTATTTGATTCCTTCCGACATTGGAAATTTTAATAACTAGTGATATGTTGAGGGTATGACCTTCATTTCGTGTATCCATGCCCTTCTCAGGATTACATTGTAACTCATATCTCAATCTAACACTTCAAATATAGAGGTCATGATTAATCCTTCAACGTTTGTGGGCAGTAAAATCTCCCCTCGTGTTGTCACACTTGTCAAGTTGAATCCAACTAAGAGTTTTATCGTCGGAATGATGCTCCCGGTCAATTTTGCTTACTCCAGCACTCTCTATTGGATGATGTTGGATGAGCTTCCTGGGTCAACCAAAACACGCTTAATTTTGAAGTCTATAATATTAATAGATATTACCAAAGCGTCATTGTGTGGCAGAAGAAGTCCATCAGTGGCCTTCTCTATGAAGGTGATATCATCATCTGCTACTTTCCGGAGCCTCTTGTTGTGAGTCACCGATATCTTCATTTTTTTAGCCGCTGAAAAGGTCACATTATTGACTTCGTTTCCTACGAATATCATGTTGATAGTAATCTAAGGCGACCGTTCTAGTGCCTTCGAAGGCTCCGTATTATCCCAGTTTCTGCCATAGTTGTTCTTGGCTCAGTTACTTAAGAATTCCCTAAGATGGCCATTCTTCAACAATGTCGCCACCTCTCGCGAAGATGTCGGTAGTCCCCAGTTCTATGGCCGTGAGTCCCATGGTATTCATACCATAAATCGGGATTCCTCTGGCTAGGATCTGATCAAATTGGCTTCGGGAATCGTGCTTCTTTGAAATTCCTCATTATTGATACCAACTCTACTAAGCTGATGTTAAAGTTGTAATCTGATAACCTAGGAAATGTGGAGTCTCGGGCCCCTGGAACCTCTTTTTCATATAACGACCAGTTATTCCGACCATGCTCGATCCTTCTATCGGGAGCAAACCTATCCGATGACTGAAACCCTTTGTTACTACGACCTTCTGTTCTTTCGTACGGCATAAAACGACCTCTAGAGGACCACCGATCCGTATCAAAGTAGCTTTTAAACTTGTCCTGGTTTTTGTCTCGACCCCGTCACCTGGTTGATACCGGGGACCCAAGATGATCGCCTTATATCCTTACTTTTGACCAATAACGGTTATGGACATCCGCCCATGTGGTTGCATGAAACTCAAACAGGCTTTCCTTCAGCTTTAGGGAGGCATCGAAACTCCGTGGATTTAGACCCTTTTGTGAATGCCTCTGCTGCCCACTCATTTGGGACTGCCGGTAGCAGCATCCTTTCTTTCTGGAACTGGATCACAAATTCTCGCAACAGTACGGATTCGCCCTGTGCAATTCTGAATATGTCTGCCTTTCTTGCATGAACCTTCCATGCTCCGGCATGGGACTTAATGAATGAGTCTGCAAGCATATCAAAAGAGTCAATTGAATGCTCGAGTAAGAGAGAATACCACGTCAGGGCCCCCTTTGTGCACCAATCTTCTTCTACAAGATTGACTCAGTCTCATGTTGAGCTAGATTGTTCCTTTTCATAGTCGTGGTGTAGGTTGTGATGTGCTCCTGCGGATACGATGTCCCATCGTATTTTGGTATGTCTGGCATCTTGAATCTCTTCGGAATTAGCTCTGGTGTTACGCTCGGCTTAAACGGTAATTGTGTGTATATTTTTGAATCTGGGCCTTTTAGTACTAGTGGTGCGCCCAGAATTTGATCTATCTGAGTGTGAAACTCCTTCACATTCTGATCCATTCATTCGTTTATTTCTCTCATAAACCTCATGAGCTCGGTCTTGAAGGGATCATTCCCGTTGTTATTCCCAGATTCACTATCGGTCCCTCCGGCTTAATCAAAACCGACTTCACCCCCTGGGGTATTGTTAGCGACTCTCTGAGCCGTTTGATTTGTAGGAGCACCGGAGGAATCGATCCCCTTCCGTTTGCGTTATTGGAGGCATCTGACAATGCTTATTTTAACTCTATCATCACCTGATCATGCCTTGAGAGGCGATTCATGATTGCTTTCTGCTGCTCCCTCAGGAGTTTGACCATTTCTACGACGTGTTCCTCCTCTACATCATCAAGGGTTGGCTCCCGCACATGCCGAGGATATTGACCATCTCGAACCGGGGTTGTCTCATCCCCTACGTTGCGAGTCTCATTGATTGAGTCATCATGTTGGGACAATTCATCGTGTACCTCAAGGTTGTGTGTGTTGTTGACATCATTAGCTGTCATATATGGTTTTTACTAAGGAAAGAATTAAAACTAGTTAGTAATAAACGAATGAATCAAAGCAATTGTGCAGCTGTCTATGCCCCTCGGTGGCACCAAATTATTTACCCCTAGAACGGTACAGTTAAATTTGTTACGTGGTTTATATTCAAGCAAATTAATTTGATCCAAAAATGATAACAAGATAGGATTAAAATTAAGATTTAATGATTGAAATCAATAAAGATGACAAGCCTGGATATGATCTCAACATCTCCGAGAGCAGAAGTTAAAATAATGGCAAAGCGAAAGAAAGTTGTTAATTTCAGAGCAAAATAGTAAATTATAGCCTTTTTGTATCCTATACTTTTCTGTTATAAACCAATTTTACCCCATACAGTTTACAGGCAGTACAATCTTCCAGCATGAGAAACTTAAGCTCCCGTTTGGACATAGATTTTAGCTTCTTTTTTTAAAAAAAATAAAATAAAATAAAATATTGTTTGTTCATGGAATTTAATCAGTTTTTGAAAAATATTTAAAGTGCAATTTTCACGTTCATGGTTTGGGCCAGTATCTGGGTGAAAATTTTTCTTACACTCACAAAACTTTTATATTTGTTTAAGTAAAATGCATATCTGAATACAACTTCAACTTCTAAAATTTATTTTTCAACACAACTTTAAAAACTCTTTTTTCAAATTACCAAATTCATACCCAAACGCGAGATTAAACTTAAAGATAAGATGGTAACTAATGATAGCAACTAGAGTAAGTGTTCATGATAGATAACCATATGTTAGGAATATTCTTTTTTCTTTTGTTTTTTTTTTTTTACATATCCAACAAATTAAGTTACGTTTTTCAACAAAGAAATTAGCTGGTATATAAAATTTTACTCGTATGTATTAATATTCTGACAGATAATTGAAAAAATTGAAATGGCAACTTTGAGAGAGAGAGAGAGAGTAGGTAATTCATTAATAGAGGGAAACCACATGACTAAATAAGGACCACTAATTATGTAAATCATATTTCAGATGGCTGCAAGAATTCACAAAAAGACACTTTTGTACCAAATCCAAAAAGTACATCTCATAATTTATTAATATTATCCTTAACTTTTCTATGACTCCTTAAATAAGTGAAGAACACGATCTTCTACTTAAGTTTGACGTAAAACTTGATTCTCCTGATTTCTTTTATAGGTTTAACTTACTTTTAACAAATTCTCAATTAATCTTATTTTACCTTCCTTTTTCTTATATTCTCTTATCTCTTTGCTTACACGTCATTTACTTTTCTAAATCATTCAATTATCTCCTTTTTATTTTCTTTACTCTCATTAATGAAATCAAATACCCATATTAATATTCGTGATATTTGTATATCATGCCCCTTTACAATTTTGAATTTAAAAAAATTGCCTTTTAAATCTCTTATGTGTAAAAGATATATCTCTTACGTATGTGTGAAAAAAAAAAGGTTAGGTCATAAAACTAAAAATAAATTTATAAAGAGTCAAAAAAAATCAATTTAGCCCTGTAGGTTTCTTAAAAAGGTATTTGTTGTTGAAATAAATTCCTTTTCGACACTCGACAGTATACAAAGCTTTAAAGTAAATGATCAACTTGGGTAGGTGAGGAAGTGGATTAAGACAGTAAAGAAGGGTAACCCAAAAGAATGTTGAATGATTACAAAAGGAAAGTGGAGTGATAAATCATTCAACTTTTAGTTTTAAATGACCAAACAGGGAAAAAAAACTAAACTTTGCTAAACTTAAAAATATGGGAAAAAGTTCCAATCTACCTCTCTACTTTCGAATATTGTCTACATTTAACTTTCATTATACTATTCGATAAAATTTATCTCTACTGTTATATTATTCGGTCAAATTTACCCCTTCCATTATTAAACTTTTAAAAATTACCCTTCAGTCTATTAGGTAACCCAAAATCTCCCAAATCCCTTTTATTTAAATCACTTATTCTTGTTCTTGATCCACTATTTTCAGAAATTACTATTAATGTGAATACCAAAGGTACTAAACTATACAAATTATTCATGGATATTTTTAATTACCATTGCACCTACTTCTCTTCTTGTGATAATGGTTTTAGAATTGATTAAATTTTTTATAATTTTTCAATCATATACATACCGCAGAATTTTGTGGGTCTATTTGTTATGTACTACATGCAGCTGCTCATCATGTATGTACATGTACATTCGAATATATTTTATAATTGTCTAGTTAGTTTAGAATTTATTCTACTAACTTAAGAGGCACAATGTGTAAGCATTTGATTAAAGCAAAGTTGAATTCGACAATGCAAAGTCTTCAAGGAACTTTAACTTCTACCACTAATACTTGCAAAGTCTCTGTACTTTTTGTGGAACGAATTCATTAATGTTAGGGTGTTGTAATTACTTTTGGAATTTAAATAAGCTACCTAATTTAGATTCTTCAATTTACTATACTTTATTTACTAACTGCTGTAATATTTTAATATTTATTAATCTTATTTCGTTTTTCCAATTAAGAAAGCAGGAAAATGCCAACTACTTTGAAAATAAGTGACTAAACTAAAATTATTTGGGAGATTCTAGGTCACCTGTCGGACCAAGGAATAATTTTTAAAAGTTTACTGATGATAGGGATAAATTTGGCCGAATAGTATAACGGTAGGGTTAAATTTGGCTGAATAATATAACAGGGGTTAGATGTAGACAATATTCAAAAGTAGAGGGATGAATTTGAACATTTTCGCTGAAATTACTGTTGGTTAAAACCTAGGGTGTTGTCACGCCCCAAACCTGGGGAGGCGTGGACGACACCCGGTGCCAAACTCGGCCCGAACGTACCACTCTATAACAGTAAACTCTGGAGAGGTAGCCCTCAACTTAGGCCGGCGAGGCCTACCTGCAAGCTGACAATACCAATCAAGACCGAGGAGGCCATATTCTGAATCATCTGAAAATAACGTCTATCTTATCCGAGGGGTAGACATACCCAAAATCTCATATGCATAATTGTTCAGTCTGACGAGTCTTCCATGAACGTCTACAACCAGCAATACCAAACGGAATATGCACACACGGCTGGGAAGGCCACATAACTAATATACAAAATATACATGACTCGTCTACAAGCCTCTAGAGATAAAAGAATTGTATCATGGTCGGGGACAGGGCCTCGACCTACCCTCAAACTTGTATATACTAAATGGACTCTGAAATCTAGACCTGGTAACTCCAAGGGAATGGAGCTTACCAATCAAGCTAATGTTTGTCTCTGTCTACTAGGAAGGTCGATCCGGCTGTCGTTCAAGACCTGCGGGCATGAAATGTAACGTTCCCGGCAAAAAAGACGTTAGTATGAAATAATATACCGAGTATGTAAGGCAATAAAATAACTAAAAGTTGAAACTGAACTGATTATATAATAACTGAAAGTAACTAGGAGTCAAAGATGATATAAAGATATGCTTACTTGTTGATATTGACTGAACTCTCTCAATATAGTAAGTAAAATAGTTGTACGCCCCTATAAGGCTCGGTATGTGTAACTGCTCGGCCGTAGTAGGCTCTCTGATAGGCGCTCAGCCATACTAGGCTCTATATCTCGGTCATTCTGGGCTCGCTTATAGGTGCTCGGCCATAGTAGGCTCGGTATATAACTTACCATCTAATCTGAGGTTGCCCAATAGGGGCCTGCCCACCAATTATAGCTCGATGGTGATGAAATATTATAATATTATATGTGTATCGATTCTCTGCTCTCTTGACTGAAAGCTTGACTAAAGGAAGACAACATTTAATTGAATACAAAGTCCCGATAAGGGAGAATACTATAACTTACTAGACTAGGATAAGGTACATAAATTCAGGAATACGAACTCCTCTTTATGTCTCGTTATCAAACGCGTTTAGTTATGGGATCATGCAAAAATGAAGGAAAGGTTTAGCCTTAACATACCTTATCCACGAAGCTACAACTGTTTCACAAGTCCTCCCACCTCTTACGGATGGTAATCTATATCATACAAAGGATTGGTATTAATATCGACTACATATTCTATAGGGAAGTTTATTTAGTCATTTTATCGAACAACTTATGTGCATAACTTCATAAGGCGTTTATAGTTCGAATTAAATATGTTTTAGCACAATAATCTTCATATTCACTTCTCATCATCTTCACCATGCTATCCATTCCTTTATAATTCCATTTGGTATCTTAAATCATGTAAAACCAGCCCACACAATATAGCTCAAGTTCAAGTTTCATAGTTACTAGTTTCTTAGAGAATCCTCCAACAAACTTCAACCCAATACTTAGTACAAACTTAAGATTAGGTTAGGGAAGATGAAAATTACCTCAAATATACAAAGAACCCTCTGTTCTTTAACTTACTTCAACACCAAGTCACTTCTTAAGTCGTCACAACGAGAAGGAAATGGAGTTAACAGTAACCACGATATTCTTTAAGTCGAACTTATGTGGTTTATCTTTGGATTTACTCTAGGATCATAGGGGAACTCTTGGAGAGAATCTAGGAGTATTTAGGAACTATTTTTGTCTAGAAAAATGAGTTAAAACTGACTTAAATACGAGCTTGACTTTTTCACCGACTTTGTGGTTGCCAAGGAAGCTGCTTGCGATGTTTCGCGAAAACGCAAATATCTCTCTTGTTCGACGCCGTATTAATGAAAATTTTAATGTGTTGGAAACTAGACTCGTAGACCTTCAAGTTTATGGGTGGATCACCCTGTAATTCTTATTATATTGAGAGAAAAGCTCTTGTACATTTGACGCAATTTTCAGTAAAACTTATGAATGTAAATTATGACGACTTTCATCGACTTTTCTTCCATTACTCGCTTGACTTCAAAACTTAACACACAACTATCATACGATTAAAATAACTCATAACATAACCTTATTATCATATTGTACACCCTAGTATCACCTGAAAAGTATGGGTTATAACATTCCCAACTTGTTGACTTTCGGCGAAACTTATTTTCTTAAATTTGTTTAGCTTCTAAACCTTCCAACCCTCTTGGCACTTGTTATTCATGATTATAAATATTTGTAACCTCCACGGTAATATGATTAACTTACTTTATATACTTCCAAAGATGATCTCATTTTTGATCTTACATTAGTTGACTTACGACGTACTTTTACGTACAAAAACATGGAGTGTAACATGTGCTAATTTGAGGGGGTTAGGCTTAGGACACTAGGCTAGATAGTACAGTTCACAAGTAGTGGGGGACTTGACTTTTTAGAAGGGGTAAGATAATTATACAAGTATTAGATATGAACATATTTTACCCTATACAGATAGTCCCCCTGCTTTCCGGTCACACATCCTTGTGTCACTAGGATGTTGGTGAAGATATCAATAACTTTCTTGGTGGGAAATTATCTGACCCCCTCTGAAATTATCTGATATCAATGCCCCGAACATGTGTTATCCTATGATTTAGCAACACTTTTACTGGTTCTCGAGATAATCATGACCACGATTTTAGCCGCCTATTCCTTTACTTATACGCATCAATCTTCTTCCTTTACACTTCATAATTTTCCAAACTCTTTCAAACTCTCTTTACTCAACTCACTCTTGTTTTCAATTTTCTTCCTCAAAGAGAACCTTATTTCCCTTTGTTAACAATGGCTTCTTATTCCAAAAACTCTAGTTCTTCAAAGAACAAAGAAAGTATTGATGATGCTGCTCCTCCTGCGGTGAACGCCATTATCCCCAGAAGGCTTACTACAACTAAGGACTTCGAAGAGAAGTACCCTTCTGCTAACCCCCGCACATGGGTTGTTGGTGTATATCCTTATTCCATCCGTCCTTCTACCATCCCTACTGTGAAGGCAGACTGTAGTTGTCAAGATTTGAGCATCATCGCTCCTGATCTAGCAGAGTGGGTAACCTTCTCCAAAAAGGGTTTTACGTACGTTTACACGTACCTCTTCACTTTGGGCATGTTCTCATTGAGCGGGAGGCTTGACTTCGTTATCTTGGAGTTTTGCTTCCTTTACCAAGTCTTCTTGGCACATGTGTGCCCTTTTGTGTGACGGGCGGTTGCTTGTCTTTGGCGTCTATGCCAGGAGACGGAGGAAGCGCTATCCCTGGATCAACTGATGAACCTTTATTCCCCCAAGATTTTTCGTGAGGGAATGATTAACTTCAGCAAACGTGGTCACCATGCTTTGCTAACTAGCATGGACGATGACAACGACCGTGTATAGATGGAGTGATTCATTGCAGTTGCCACCAGGGACATCATCCCGATCACAACTCTATCTTTTCCTGAATCATGGAACCGTACTCATAAGTTCATCATTTGTCTTTTCTTTTAGTTAAAGATTTTCCCATGCTATTACTAATCTTCTTTCTTTCACTATTTTAGTAACTCGGTGGACACCACCAAGGGTTGAAGTCTTGGACCAATGGGTCTAGAAGATTTTGGTTATCATTACGTTTGAGACCCGCCGGCGAAAAGAACTGGCCCTTAAATACGGGTGGAAGGCCAAAAATCATGGTAGGTTGAACTTATCTTGTTTTTACTTTTCGTATAGGAAAATTGGCTAACTTTTCTTTCCTGTTGAATTCAGGGCTTCCGTAGGGCTCTATTACTGTCCCCGAGGAAGACGTTTTGGTTGATCATGCTGATGTGGCGAGGTTGCTGCGGGAGGCTTTCACCTGAACGGGTGACATAGGGCCTGCGTCCGGTGAAAGTGATTCTTCTCGAAGTCCCCGACCGGAGAACAAGCAACAAAAAAGAAGACGTTCCTCCACGGTCGAGGGCAAAAATAAAAATGCGAAGAGCACCGTGCCCGAGCCAGCTGCAGACACTGTGATGATCGATGATAATGGAGGAGCTAGTGATGAGGGGACTTCTCTACATAGAAGACGACTTTCATCAGCTCAACAGAATGCTCAATCTGTTGAGCTAGTTACACCAATCGAGGACGACGTCCAAGCGCTCTGGGTATGAGATATAGTGGAAGATGCCAACTCTCGCTTTTGAGTCCTAGTCGTTGTTCCCGGTATCGTGAAGCTGTGTACAGTGTCTCCTCCATCTTCGGTTGATGAGCAACCAACAACTGATTTTATCGTAGCTGCTTCCCAACCTACAACGTCATTAGCTTCATCTCCCTCTTCGCCAACTTTGCCTTCGCCAGCATCAACTGCTACATTATCTCCACCGGTCGCAGTCATCCGAGAGGAGGATGTCCCTCTTCCTTAGTCCCCAGTTCTTGGGAATTTGGTGCATAATTATTCTTCCCCCTCCGAAGATCCTCAGAGGAGGAGGAGTATTTCCCTCTCGATTTCTATCGGATGTCATCTGTTATCCCAGCCGGTGGAACTTGCTAATTATCTAAAACCTATGGCTTCAGAGAAGGATAAGAATAAAATACAATCTCTCTCGGGAGAGTGTATGGTGAATAATGCCATGCACAACGCAGTGGGGGTACAATCTTTGTTCCCTCTGTTGTTCCTTCTATATTTGTTATGGCAGGGTTTTTAATTTATACTTCTATTTTGTAGGCTAATTTCCTTGCTTTCGATGGTATTCATAGATTTATCCTTGAGAAAGAGAAACTCACCTCCGAGCGGGATCAATTATTGACCGAACGGGATCAAATTACCGCTCGCCTTCTGGAACTGGAAGCACAAGCCGTTGAGGCCGTTGAGTTGGAGGCTCTGTTACAGTAAAGAGAGCAAGAGGTAGTGACCCTTAGCCAAGAGGTCGCCCTATTAAGGGTACAATTTGAAGAATCTAAGGCAAAGTAGGTTGAGGTCCAGAATGTCGTTCTTGTTGTTGCCGATCGCGAGGTTGCCTCTACTGAAAGATTGAATAATTTGGAGGTAGCCTTGAATTCCAAAGCTGGAGAAGTTATTGCTGCTGAGGAGAAGTATGACTGGTTGGAAGAGAGGCATAAGAGAGTTATAGATCATAACACAGTTTATAACTCCACTATCTGTGACCTTGATGTCAGACTCCAAGCCGCTAGATATGAGCGGAATAACCTTTCAACCGAGGTTGACCAACTTAAGGAAGAACTTCAGCACCGAGCGGCTTCCCTCATTGTTGAAAAAACTTATTTTATGGATAGAATGAGGAGAAAAACCTTGAGAGAGGCCAAATCGGGTATCATTGACTTTGATGCCGAAATCGCCAAGGTCCGTGAGCTGGAGTCAACTGCTAGAAGGGGTCTCCTGGTCCAACCTCATGCTACAGACTCTTCTGGTTCCGGTTCCGAGTTCTCAGGAACTGAAGAAAAACCTGAAGGGGATGATGGTGAAGGCCAAGATCTTGAGCCGGCGGCGGATCCGCCTACTTCTCTTGGGGGTGTAGATGCTTCTCTTCCTTCGGATTTTGGGGATGCAGTAGCTTTGCTTTTTGCTTTCTTTTCACTTTGCTTTTCTTTTTCATACTTTTGTACGTGTGCTTCTTGGCACATTTGTTGTATATAGAAGTATTTTTTCGTTTAAGTATTGCGCAAGTTTTTCTCTTTGAGTACTTTTCGTTTAAGTATTGCGTAAGTTTTCCTCTTTACATCGAATTATGCAAGGCTTCGGGTGCATTTTATCCCGATAGCTTTTGGATTTCGGGCATAAGTTCTTCCAGAATCAACCCTTTACTGTGAGGGTTTCATAAGAGAGGGTCCTCTTATGTTTACGATACTCTTGAAGAGGACGTCTCATGTTCATTCTGGCACTAGCATTTGAAGTACTTGTTTAACTTTCAAATGGTAAAATTAATTCATTGTTCGGACAAGAAACATGATAAAAATAAAAGGACTTTACTTTATTTCTTCCATTTTCAAAAGTACATAAGCATTCGTTGTGCTAAAAAGAAATTGTCATTACTTGTAGCAAACTTGTACAACTTGTTTCTACTGAGCTGGTCGTGCAACCCTAGGTCCCGATGATAAAATGTGGTAGTCATGTTGCTGTACTCTCATATAATTCCCCCCCATCTCCCCTCCCCAGTGTTCGAATGTGAAGAATGCGAATTTGAACACTAGAAGTCTTGCTCCTTTGAAGATTCCACTAGTGAATGGTGGATAATCCTTGGTTCGATAGCAAGCTTCACTTCCCATTAGGAACTTTGCTATAGATATAAAGACTATCTAACCACTCCCTAGTGGCTTATACTCGTGAATGGTCGGGTAATCTTTTGCCCGGTAGCAAACTGTACTTCCCGATAGGAACTTTGCTACCGAGTAAAAGATTATCTAATCGTCCTGTAGTAGTTCTCCACTTACATGCCTTGTTATTTAAAGGTCTTACTTATGCTGATGATATTTCCTTCGTAGTATGCTTTTTTTTGTTGCCTCGTTAAAACCTTTGCCAGAAAAACCCAATTGGGACAAAAACTGGACGAAGGGGAAAAATGTGCAGTACATAATTTCAATATAGGTGATGAGTGGTGATTTTACCAGTTATTTTAGTCTCGTTTCTTTAGATTTCGAATCCTTTAATTATAATATGAGGTTGTTTATGGTGTGTATTGATAGATTTTCTGGTAAATTATGCCACGGAGAGAGTTGAATTCAATTGAAGTGGAATTGAGCAAAAAAGAGTTGAAACAATGCAAAACTTTTCAGTGATTCTGCATATGCGGAACACTGGTCGCTTTTCCGACCTCGCATACCCTAGGAAATGGCCGCATTTGCGGAAGAAGGCCTGGAAGGCAGAAACTGCTTTTGCGATCGATTCACCGCATCTGCGGTAGTGCATCTGCGCTCAAAATTCGCATCAGCGATTGCGCATCTGCGCGTGCAAGTCCGCTTCTGCGGAGTTAGTATTCCCTTTCCTTCTCTGTGCGTGGGTTAGCCCTTGATCGTACAATTCTCCACTCATGTCCTTCCAGAGCTGGGTAAGTGATCTACGATAGGCTATCCGCATCTGTGGAGCCGCACCTGCGAGGATACTTCCGCAGGTGCGGTCAACGGGATTCAGACCTGGAAAGGATTGACAATTCACATTTTCTCAACTCCAACCCCACAAATACACGACTTAACTTATTGGAAACACATCTTTGGCAAATCTTGGGCAGTCTTAGACCTATTTTGAGAGAAGAACACAAGTTTTGGAGCTAGGGTTCTTGCACACACATTGGGTCTTGAAGATTTGAAGCTTTTGGTTGAGAATTTCTTACTCATTTATGCTCATTTCTTCATTTCCTTGCTTTGTATTGAATATATAAGTGTGTAGTATTTTTTTTCAACACTTGAATCTTGTTTATGGAAATATTCATATTTAAAGTGTGGATTAAATATCTTGTTGTGCTTATGTATTGAACGATTTTTATTTATTATGAAGTGAGTTATTGTTTCTTTAATTATTCTTGTTCTTTAATATTTCCAAAGGGATTAGCTAACCCTAGGACTCGCCCATTTACTTCGAGTTGATTTTGGGAAAGATATTTTGGGGTTGAGAAAGATTAATTAACAAGAACTTGAGGTTTTAACCCTCACTTTATAGATTCTACCTAGGGATAGGATTGAACTACTTGTAGCCATAATCAGGTGTGCTTAATCTCTTAATTGTTTTAGGGATAAATCAATTAGATAGTCTTGTTAGTCTTTGGAAGAAGCTAATATAGAATTATTACCAGAGGCTAATTAACATAAACTCGCTCATATTTGTAAAATCGTGAAATACATTGGATCGTTACTTGAGTGTAATTCCTCGTGTATCCATGCTTGTAGCCATTGATCATTTTACTTGCTTTCTAGGTTAGTTTATATTTTCGCATTTAGATATAAATATTTTCTCAAAATATTTCTAAGTGTTTGGCTTAGCATAATAAGTGATAATTCTCTTACACGCCTAATCGCCTACATATATTGTTCTCTGTGGGATTCAATCCCGGCTCATAGTTGGATAAATTATATTGCATGCGATCATGTCCGTTTACTTTTTAGTAGTGGATTTGGACGTCATCAAAATTGGCGCCACTGCCGGGGAATAATTTGGCGTATTTAGGTTGTTTGAGAATTAAGCGTAAGTTCTTTGGTCCAAACTTATGAATATTTGTGTAATTATTTTCTTATATTTGTATATCTTCTTATTTGTTTTCTTGTTTATTTTCTTAGTTTTTGAAAAACAAAATGGCATCATATAATGAAAATTAGTCGGATGGTAGTTGTTCATACTTTGATGACCCTTGTCCTTATTGTGGAGGACCACACTCGTGGCAAGATTGTTTAAATTCTCCCAGGGGCGGATTGTGCGCACAACCTCAAACCCATGAGTTGAGTATTTGTGATAAGTGTGGTCGTCAAAATGGTCATTTGGATAATATTGCTTATTTGTCCTTCCCTTCCCCAAACCCTCGCTATATTGATTCTACTTTTTGTGATCACAAGTATAGGGATATGGAAGTGGAAGAAGTGGAGCATGGTAAAAATGGAGAGTTCAAGCTCATGGTGGAATGCCTACTTGAAGGAGGAAACAAAGAGCAAAGTGTCTTGGAGGAGCTTTTGGAAAATAGTCTCTAAAATGACTTGGCGCTTGAAAGGTTGAACTTACAAATGGGAGAAATGCTTAAAGCTTTAGAGTTCCAAAAAGCCTTGGAAGTGAATGATAGCCAAGAACCTTCCTTAGATGTAGAAGCCGAAAATCCTTCCTTGGCACTTTATCAAAACCAATAAGAACTCTCAAATGCTCAAAATGAGAGGATGATGCTCATGTTGGAGGCCATTCTTGAAAATGAGGAGAAGCACAACTTGGAACTCGAGGACTTAAAACAAGCACTAACTCAAAATGATGATGATATCCGCACCTTGGAAAAGCAAATGAAAATATTGGTTGAGGCTCACTATGCCCACCAACTTGAGAGTGTGGAAAGAGACCAAGAAGAGTCCGACATCGAGGAAGAAAGTGAGCTTTATTTTGAGGAATCAAGAATTGAACATTCGCCAATCGACTACATGCTTATTAGTAGTGCCAAGAAAAATATGGAATTAGAGTCAACCGGTATAATTAAAAATATGGTTGATATTGACTCTAGTACGGGGGAAAAAGATGATGTAAAAATCCAGGAAGAATTACAATTTGGAGGTTTGATGTCACATTCCAAGTATTTTTCAATATTGGAATGGTGTGGTGATATGGGAATTGAACTACACAAGTCAATAAGGGATTGCGATGAGGAAAGGCAAAGGCCATACATCTTACAATTTGAGGGAACAAGAAGGCAAAATGACATTCCTCACATGAAAGCCAAAAAATGAAAAATGAAGAAATTAAAGTTTGGCTTGACCATCTACCTATCACCCCCCACCGCTCGTGGTCACAAGCTTGATTCCAAGTTAGGTGCCCAATTCATATCGTCCAAGTGGCGAGAAAAGTGATAAAGTTGATCTGCGTCATGCCACGATATTAAATGCGGCGCTTGGTGGGAGGCAACCCATCGTTTTCAAAATTTATAGTCGTTTCTTAAATTTTATTTTTTTGAATAGCTTAGTATACTATTTTTGACTAATCTGCCAAGTTTCAGATTTTTTGGAGTTGGATTGAGAAGTTTGAGGTGTTGGAGTGCACAAAAATAGTGGCTAAAAAATATGTGCACCAATCAACTGGTGTAACTGCATCAGCGGAACATTCGCCATAGATGCGTCTTCACAGAAGCGCCCACTGAAGCGCAGATGTGGAAAATATCGCAGAAGCAGTTTAGCAGCCGCAAAAGAGCTCCTGCAGAAGCGCTAAAATTTCCACATAAGCGGTCGAACGGATAAATTTTAAAACCATTCATCAGTCAGGTGAGACTCTAATTTTTTCCCAAATCTCAAAACTCCCTCTCCTCTCTCACGCTACTGCTCTTCACCACTGCTCACACTTGAGTTCTCATGCACAAGACCACACAGGTATCAAGCTCAGTTCTTTTTTCTACTCCTCTCTTCTACTTTTATCTATTTCCTCTTCATCATCTTTGTTTCTTCTTCTTCATATCCACTGCTATTTTTTCCCACAATCCCATTTTCCCCATAATTTTGTTATTATCAATTTTAGTTTTAGGAGTGAGGGATATTGGTTGAGAGTATACTTGTGTGTGTTGTTGATGATTTAAAAATAATAAGGGAATTTTGAGTACCCTATTTGTTTAAAGAAGCATAACTTCTCACTACTTGCAATGTGTTCGATGAATTGTCCAAAAGAAATTTTTTTATGATAAGTACCACAAAATCAGTCTTAATAGAGTCGTAGGTTCATGTAGTACACTAATTTAGAATTCTTGAGTATAAATTATGTACTAAAATCTTGTTTAAGAAGTGAAAAGAGTCAAAAATTCTGGGCTTTTGAACCCACTGATGAACACCGCAGATGTGCGAGAAGTGTCGTAGATGCGGCCTCGCACCTGCGTTGAAACTTCTGAAGGTGCGGTTTCTGGTCAACTGGGTAAATCCGCAGATGCGTAAGAAGCGTCGCAAAAGCGAGCCCGCACCTGCGATGGTGTTTCCGCAGGTGCGAAAACTGGGCAGTTTTTCCAAAACCAGTAGCTTTGCAACTGGAGCTTCCGAGGCCCATTCGACTTGATTCTTTGGCCTAATTGCATTGTTCTGAATTTCTTAACATGATTATACTGCCCGACTAACATTGTTTTGATTTTTTGAAGGTACTTTGAGCTAAAATATACTCGAACATGAACGAAAATGCTCCGCTTGATCATGAAATTGAGGAGGAGGCTGTGGAGGAACCATTTGATAACTCACGCTTCATGTCAGCTGACTGTCATCGATGGTATTATGACAACCTTCTCACAAAAAAATCGTGCTTTAAAAGGGGATCGCCGAGGAGAAATTGGCCGAGCTACTTCCAGAATTCTATGGCCGTCTACAAGCCTCCGGCTGGTCGTGCTTCATGCCTACTCCGTGCAAAGCCAATGAGGAGTGGGTTAGTGAATTTTACGCTAATATTAAGCGTACAAACTTCGTCAACCCACAACTCACCATAAGGGGCAAAACAGTGAGGTTTGGGACTGAGGAGATTAATGACATTCTCGGGCTTCCTAACCATCCACTTGAGCTAGTGCGAGAAAAGGATCATTGCAACAATGGAGAATGGCTTGTTTCTAAACTCTATCCCACAAGCATGAGAGCAAAATGGGCCAACAAGAGAAGGGGTTTAAAGTCGATCGACTTCACAGCTAAAGCCAAAATGTGGCTCTACATCCTCTGCAACAAGGTATCACCCTGTGGAAATGTTTTCGATGTCTCATACACTATAGCCTTGATCATTGCATGCATTCTAGATGGCATTCCTGTGAATGTCGGTCACTATATCCTGCGGGAGCTAAGAGAGTATTTGCTAGACGACAGCCTAGGGTTGATGTTCCTTCATTGATTACTGAATTGTGCAGTGCGCAACACCGATCATTGGTTGTTGGCCGACAAACCCTTTCATCCGTTGAGAGTAACATGAAAGGGTAGTACAGTAAAGATCAAGAAAAGGAAAGTCACAATTGTTGTCGGACCTGAGTCATCCTCACAGGCAGCATTGCCCGAGGGACCATTTGGGATGCTGAACTCGCAGCTTGGTGTTATCCGTAACTTAGTATCACAGCTCCTTAGTGGACCCTCAGAGCCCCAGCCTAGGCCCGAGTACTTTACCAGGGAAGACATTAAGACCTACCTAGATTCACAAAAAAATCATGCAGGGTCTCATGAGAAGATGGCAGCTATTGTTGACAGACTCGAGGCAGCCTATGGCAACTTGGCCAAGGCACATGTAGATCTTTAGTAAGACTTCCAAAATAAGAAAGCGAGAAACAAGAAGAAGGGTAGGTTTATGATCAAGATGTGGAGAGGCATCAAGGCCATCTTAAAATGGGGGCAGCCAAACAGGAAGATACCTGTTGCGGACGACAACGAGGAGTACTCCTTCATGTTGAGTGTTGCTAGTGATGATGATGATGATGATACTGATGAGGATGAGGATGATTCTTCACGGCAGTGATTAGCCTTTATCCCGCAGTCTACTAGTCTGATGAAGACCTCGGGGAGACCCTCAAACTACTCTTATTTCATTTTGATATTGTGCAGTGAGGACACTGCAATGTTTTTAGTTGGGGTGGCTTTAGGGAGTATACTTTATTCGTATATTGATGCTTAATTTGTTCCCTTGTCAGGTTTATGTTGTGGTATGGATATTGTATGCCTTTACCGGGCGTGTTTTATTATTGCTTATCATGTGCTATTGCTGAGCGCAGTTGTGATTGGTTATATATTTGCAGATTAGTCACTTTTGTTATTATATTTTATTTTCCTTAGTAGTTTTTAGTTTATGTTATTTTTGTTCCTTTAGTATTAGTTGCTTTTGTTATTTTATTTTCTTTAGTAGTTTTTGTTATTTTATTTTTATGTCTTTAGCGTTTATTTTATATATTTTAGTAGTTTTAGTTTATATTATTTTTATTTCTTTAGTAGTATTTCCTTGGGTTTTCTTTATGCTACGATTCTTTCCCGAGGAACATTTTTGTGTCGAACCGGGTGACTTTTCCTTATGATGGATGGCGTGACGACTTTCTTAAAGGAATTAGTCTTGTTTTGTTATGTGGAGACTTTTGGATTGTTTGGTACTAATAAAATTAGTCTCTTGTATGTGAAGTGTGAATTAAGAATACCCCTTCGAATTTTGGTTTTAAATTGAAAAAGTAAGTTGCATGGGGAAGAATAATTTTTGTGATAGCTTTTTGGCTCTTTCGATGACTCTTTGCCCACTAGTTGACATGATATTGCTCTAAATGCTCTTATTAAGAAGTGAAGTTGATCCGTCTTGATTAGTTCATGTGCCATGTGTGTTAGTTTTTGTTTAAAAAAATTCTTGTGTTTACTTCTATCATCTAGAACTTGCCCGGTTGGTCTTTCAATGCTAATGTTAATTATGTTTGGTTGGAGGGATGACCTTAGGCATTCTTTGTGATCTTTGAAAAAGCCTCTTTAGCCTTTCAAGCCTACCATTGCATAAATATTATCAATAGTTTACCCCATTTGAGCCTTTAGCCTTTTCTTTGGCTACCTCATTACAAACCTTTACCCTTTTGTGAAATAATTGCATCTTTTGAACCCGTCCCTCCTTAAATGTTGAGAATGAGGCTAAAAGCCTAAGTTGGGGGTGTTGGTGTCAAGTTGGAAATTGGTAAGGTTGTACATTGGGTGTAGAAACATATACCTCAAAGTTGCTTATATGAAAATACTCAAGCTCCAAAAGAAAATAAGTGTATAATAGTTGTATAAAAAAATAAAAAATATGGAGTCTTGAAAAAATTAGAGAGGTACTTTAAGGTGGTTCTATGTTGGTAACTAGATGTCAATAAGGGTTATGTGAGTTTAAAAAGAAGCAAAGAGCAAGAAGAAAGACAAATGTGAGTAGTGTTCAAGGAGGGTGTAGTCACTTGTGTCCCAAATGCCTATCCTACCCTTTTCTAAACCTACATTACAAGATTAAAAAATTCTTATGAGATCTCCAACCGAATGTTCTTGAATGGGCGGCGAATTAAAATAAGGGCAAGCTTATGGCATGATATTTTATAACACTTGAAATTCTTTGTTGAGAGTGAGTGTCTTTGTGCATTTGTCCCTTGTATTGTTATTGTAAATATGGTGATTTTGGGACTTTCTTTCTTGTGAGGGCATATGGATTAGGATAGATTGGTGATATTGATATATCCCGAATTGAGTAAATTGAGCATATATAGTAGACTAGTGCTTTTGAGTCCCTTCTTGAGGCTTTTTGTTGTCACTTGATTATTTTGAAACTTCTTTGAATTTCTTGAAGATGTTTCTAAATGAGGTAGTTATTTGGTTAAGATTCACATGCTTGAGCCTATTTATTAGTACCAACCAAATCCATAAGTATGGTGCTTAATTGGAGAATGTGATTCATAAATGATAGCAATACTACTTGTGCTTTAAATGGTAGAACCTCATTGAATTGTTGGTTTTGATTTACTTGAGGACAAGCAAAAGTTTTAAGTTGTGGGTGCTGATGAGTGGTGATTTTACCACTTATTTTAGTATCTTTTCTTTAGATTTTGCGCCCTTTAATTATAATATGAGGTTGTTTATGGTGTGTATTGCTAGATTTTCAGGTAAATGATGCCACGAAGAGAGTTGAATTCAATCGAAGTGGAATTGAACAAAAAAGAGTTGAAACAATGCAAAATTTTGCGACCGCTCATCCATGAGGAAATGGCCGCATTTGCGGAAGAAGGCTCGGAAGGCAGAAACCGCTTCTGAAATCGATTCACCGCATTTGCGATTGTGCATCTGCGCATGCAAGTCTGTTTTTACAAAATCAGTGTTCCCTTCAAAGTTCACTTCTGCGATAGGCTATCCGCATCTACGCAGCCGCACCTGCGAGGATACTTCTACAGGTGCGGTCAACGGGCTTCAGACCTGGACAGGATTGACAATTCATATTTTTTCAACTCCAAACCCACAAATACACGGCCTAGCTTATTTGTAGGATATTTTTGGCAAATCTTGGGCAGTCTTGGACCTATTTTGAGAGAAGAACACAAGTTTTGGAGCTAGGGTTCTTGCACACACACTTGGGTCTTGAAGATTTGAAGCTTTTGGTTGAGAATTCCTTACTTATTTATGCTAATTTCTTCAATTCCTTACTTTGTATTGAATATCTAAGTGTGTAGTATTTTTTTCAACACTTGAATCTTGTTTATGAAAATATTCATGTTTAAAGTGTGGATTAAATATCTTGATGTGCTTATGTATTAAACGATTTTTATTTATTATGAAGTGAGTTATTATTTCTTTAATTATTCTTGTTCTTTAATATTTTCAAAGGGATTAGCAAACCCTAGGACTCACCCATTTACTTCGAATTGATTTTGGAAAAGATAATTTGGGGTTGGGAAAGATTAATTAACAAGAACTTGAGGCTTTAACCCTCACTTTATAGATTCTACCTAGGGATAGGATTGAACTACTTGTAACCATGATCGGGTGTGCTTAATCTCTTAATTGTTTTAGGGATAAATCAATTAAGAAGTCTTGTTAGTCTTTGGAAAAAGCTAATATAGAATTATTACCCGAGTCTAATTAACATAAACTCGCTCATATTTGTAAAATATAAAATACATTGGATCGTTACTTGAGTGTAATTCCTCGTGTATCCATGCTTGTTTCCATTGATCATTTTACTTGCTTTCTAGGTTAGTTTACATTTTCGTATTTCGACATAAATATTTTCTCAAAACAATTCTAAGTGTTTGGCTTAGCATAATAAGTGATAATTCTTTTACACGCCTAATCGCCTACATATTGTTCTCTGTGGGATTCGTCCCCGACTCATAGTTGGGTAAATTATATTGCATGCGACCATTTTTTAGTAGTGGATTTGGACGTAATCAATAGGCGGTTCTCATCATCAATAGTATCTTTTGTGGTGTGCTACATTCCAGTTTCTCGGCAACATTACCCCATCTTGATTTTCCAATTTGTATGACCCTTTTCCGGTGACAGCTGAAACCTAGTAGGGGCCTTCCCACGTCGGACCTAATTTTCCTGCGTTGAGCTCCTGGGTGTTCTAAGTTACTCTCCTTAAAACCAAGTCCCCTACTTTGAAATAACGGAGGTTAGATCTTCGATTATAATATCTTTTCATTCTCTATTTTTGGGCTGCTATCCTTATATGCGCCTAGTCCATGCGTTCGTCGAGTAGCTCAATTTGACCAATAAGGCTTCGTTCTTTGTTTCTTCATCCGCTTGGAAGTATCTCAAGGTAGGTTCTTTTACTTCCATCGGGATCAAGTCTTCTTATTCGTATATGAGAGAGAAAGAAGTCTCCCACGTACTTGATTTGGCCGTTATTCGATATGCCCATAGTACTCTTGGTAGCTCTTCGGGCCATGCTTCCAATCTCTTTTTGAGATTTTGAATAATTACCTTGTTCGGTGATTCTGCTTGACCGTTTGCGCTCGGATGATAAGGTGATGATGTGTTTCTTTTGATTTTCAGGTCTTTAAGGAATTTTGTGACCTTTGCTCCTATAAATTGCGGCTCGTTGTCACATGCTATCTCTTTTGGTATTCCGATTCTGCAGATTATATTCCCTACAAGATATCTACCACTCCGCGCTCACCAATTTTCTGGTAAGTACCTGCTTCAACCCACATAGAAAAATAGTCAATTAAAATCAAAAAAAGTATTACCTTACCGGGGATTGGTGGTAGTGGACCAACTATATCCATTCCCTACTTCATGAATGGCCAGGGCGACAAAACTGAGTGCAGTAACTCTGTTGGTTGATGTACCAACGGTGCATGGCATTGCCACTTATCGCATTTCTGAGCATAAGCCTTAGCGTCGTGTTTCATCTGGGGATAGTAGTATCCTGCCCTAATTATCTTTAACACTAAGGAATCCGCGTCCGAGTGATTTACGCAGATCCCTTCATGGACTTCTCTCACGACATAGTTAGCTTCCGAAGCTCCCAAACATCGGGCCAACGGGCCTTGGAAAGATGTTCTATGCAATTAACCTCCCTGGAAGCTGTATCGAGCTGCTTTAGTGCGCAGTGCCCGAGATGCCTTGGGATCTTCAGGCAATTTTCCGTGCTCGCGATAGTCAATAATCTCATTTATCCAGACCAAATTGGTCGCGTTTACTTAGTAAAAGCCATCTGCGTCCAATACCGAATGCATAAACTTCACGACCGTACCTGAGTCTGATCCCTTCATTTTTGTGGACGACCCTAGATTGGCACGTGCTTCTGCATCCGTATTTTCTTTCCTCGGGATGTGGGTAATCGACCATTCCCTGAATCGTGCGAGCAGAGCTTGGACTTTCACTACATATTGTTGCATGCATTCCCCTTTGGTTTCAAAGATCCTGTGGACATGATTTACTACCAATTGGGAATCGTATTTGATTTCTATAACCTTGGAGTCCAATCACTGGTCCATCTCGAGTCCTGCAATCAAAGCTTCATACTATGCTTTATTGTTAGTCAAAAGAACTATTCTTATGGCCTGTCTTAGGGTTTCCACGAAAGTGTGATTAGCACTACGCCGAGCCCGGACCCTTTCATATCGGAAGCTTCGTCCGTGAATAAGGTCCAAACTCCTGATGTCGATTATGACACCCTCACTGCTTTTTTGGTAGCTACGTGTAACAATCCCAGACTGAAATCGGCCATAAAGTCGGCCAAAACGTGTGACTTAATCGCAGTCCTAGGTTTATATTCTCTGTCAAATTCACTCATTTTGACTGTCCACTTGGCCAACCGACCTAAAAGTTCAGGTTTATGAAGGATATTCCGCAGGGGAAAGATTATCACCACGGCTATCGCATGACATTGGAAATAAGGGTTAAGCTTCCAAGCGGCAACCACGAGAGCTAAGGCCAATTTGTTTAGATACGGGGAGCGAGTTTCTGCTCCCGTTAAAATTTTACTAACATAATAGATAGGAGATTGCGTACATTCATTCTCACGGACTAAAATTGCACTTACCACTACCTCCAAGGCCGCTAAGTAAATTAGCATCTATTCGCCTTCCTTCGGTTTTGACAGTAATAGAGGACTCAATAAATACCTTTTCAAATCCTTCAGAGCCTGCCGAAATTCCGAAGTCCATTTGAAGTTGTTCTTTTTTTTTAGGAGTGAAAATAAGTGATGACATTTTTCTGAAGACCGGGAAATGAACCTACTTAAAGCGGCCAGTATTTCTGTCAACCTTTGAACCTTTTTTACGCTTGATAGCTGGTCAGGGATGTCTTCGATGGCTTTAATTTTATCGGGATTAATTTTGATCCTCCTTTGCGACACCAGAAATCCCAAGAACTTACTGGGGCTGACTCCGAATGCACACTTCTCGAGGTTAAGCTTCTTGTTGTGCTTCCTTAGGATGTCAAAGGTTTCTTACAGGTGTTTAAGATGATCACCTTCGCTAAAAGACTTAACCAAAATATCATCTATGTATATTTCCATGGTTTTCCCTATTTGCTTTTCAAATATTTTGTTTACGAGCCGCTGATAAGTGGCTATGACATTTTTTAGCCCGAAAAGTATCACATTATAGCAATATGTGCCCAAGTTCGTTATGAATGAAGTATATTCCTGATCCTACGAGTTCATCTTGATTCGGTTGTACCCAGAGTAAGAATCAAGGAAATTCATTAACTCGTGCTTGGCCGTCGTATCAATTATTTGATCAATGTTCAGCAATAGGAACGAGTCTTTTGGGCACGCCTTAATTAGATACTTATAGTCTACGTACATGCAAAATTTACTCTTCTTCTTTGGAACTACTACTATGTTAGCTATCCAGTCAGGATACTTTACCTCTCGAATTGAACCGATATCAAGCAAACGAGTTACCTTTTCTTTGACGAATTTGTTTCTGACCTCGGCAATAGGATGTTTTGTCTGCCTCACCGGAGGGATGTTAGGATCCAGGCTTAGTTTGTGCACGGCCACTTCTAGTGGGCTACCTGTCATATCTGCATGTGACCACGCAAAACAGTCAACGTTAAATTTAAGAAATTATATAAATCCTTACCTGAGCTCGGGGTTTAGTCCTGTCCCCAAGTGGAACTTCCTCTCTAAGAACTTTTCGAACAATGCGACTTGCTCAAGTTCTTTCGATGTGGACTTTGATGCGTCCGTTTCTTCTAGTACCTGGAAATATCTTGGTACCTAATTGGATTCCGACGACTCCTCCCCCTGGTTGACTTCGCTCGGCTCGGGAACAAGCGTCGGTTCCTGTAATTTCTATGATGCATGCTTTGTTCCCTTGCTACTGGAAATAGAGATTGCATTCATCTCCCTTGCTGCCGGTTGGTCTCCTCTTATTTGTTTAATTCCCTCAGGAGTTGGGAACTTCTGTAATTGATGATATGTTGATGGCACAGCCTTCATCTCGTGAAACCATGGTCTCCCCAGGATAATATTATAGCCCATATTGCCGTATACTACCTCGAAAAGGGTCGTCTTCGTTACCCCCCTTGGCCCAGCATTCGTGGGAAGCAGGATCTCTCCTCGGGTTGTCATGTTTGCCAAATTAAACCCGGCAAGGTGTTTTGTGGCCGGGATGATACTTCTGGTCAGCTTGGCTTGATCTAGCACTCTCCACTGGCTAATATTGGTCGAACTTCCTTCATCCACCAAAACACATTTAATTTTAAAATCTAAGACATTAAGAGAGATTACCAAGGCATCCTAGTGCGGAAGTAGTAGTCCATTTGCGTCTTCCTTCGTGAAGGTAATGTCGTCCTCAGTGACTTCCAGGAGTCTCTTACTGTGGGTTACTGACACCTTAGTCTTTTTTCCGCCAAAAATCTCTCACCATTAATCTCGTTCCCCCGAAAATCATGTTGATTTTCAGACGAGGAGGATCTTCTCCTGTTTTGGAAGGTTCTGCATTATTACGATCGCGGCCGTAGTTGTTTTTAGCCCAGTCACTTACGAATTCTCTGAGATGGCCTTTTTTCAACGATGTCACCACATCCCCGTGCAGATGTCGGCAGTCCCTAGTCCGGTGACCGTTGGTCCCATGGTATTCGCACCACAAATTAGGATCCCTGTGACTGGGACCGGATCTCATTGGTTTTGGGAACCATGCTTCCTTAATGTTTCTCATTGCCGACATCAGTTCCACTATGCCGACATCTCCTTGTCCTGCAATGATTTGTTATTCCGGCCGCGATCAGCTCTCATATCGGTAGCGAATCTATCCGTTGATTGAAAACTTCTGTCACATCCTTCGGCCCTTTCATAAGGCTAAAACCAACCTAATGAAGACCGTCGATCTATGTCAAAGTCATCCTTTGATTTCACCTTATTCTTCTCCCGGTCCCGGCCCTTGGTTGATGTCGGGAAACCAAGCTGATCATCTTCAATTCTTTTCTTAGACTCGTACCGGTTATGAACATCCGCCCATGTTATTGCTTGGAACTCGAGCAAACTTTCTTTCAATTTTCGGGAAGCGTCGGAACTTCTCGGATTCAGCCCTTTAGTAAATGCTTCAGCTGCCCATTTTTTCGGTATGGCCAGTAGCAGCATCCTTTCTTTCTAAAAGCTGGTCATGAACTCCCGCAGCAATTCGGACTCTCCTTGTGCATCCTGAATATGTCGACCTTTCGGGCATGTACCTTTCTGGACCTAGCATGAGCCTTGATAAAAGAATCTGTGAGCATCTCGAAAGAATCTATTGAGTGCTCATGTAAAAGTGAATACCATGTCAGGGGCCCCTTCGTGGTTTCCCCAAATTTCTTCAGCAAGACCAACTCAATCTCGTGCAGGGCTAAATCATTCCCTTCCACCGCTATTGTATAGGTGGTGATGTGCTCCTGAGGATCCAAAATCCCATCATATTTTGGCACATTTGGCATCTTGAACCGCTTCAGGATCAATTCTGGGGTCGCGCTTGGTTTGAACAACAACTGGTGTATTTCTTTGAGTCTGATCCTTTTAATACTAGTGGCGCACCCGTAATTTGATCCATTCGGGCATTTATTTACCTCATAAATATCATGAGATCGGTTTTAAAGGGATCATTCTCATTGTTGTTACCGGATCCATTATCATTCCTCCCATCCCTATCGAAGTCGACTTTGCCCATCGGGGTGTTATTGTCGAACCTCTGCATTGTTTGGTTTGCGGGAGCACTAGGAGGAACTGGACCTCGTCTATCCGCATTGGTAGAAGCACCCGACAACGCCTGCCTCAACTCCGACATGACCTGATCCTGTCACGAGAGATGGCCCATAATAGCCTTTTGTTGCTCCCTCAAGATCCTTACTGTTTCACCGACGTGCTCGTCCTCAGCATCATCAAGAGTTGCCTCTCGAACATGTCGCGGATATTGCCCTCCATGTACCAGCGTGGCCTCATCCCCCTCGTTGCGGGTATCACTGATCGAGTCTTCGTGCTGAGGTTGATTTCCTTGGACCTCAACATTGTGTGCGATGTTGACATCATTATCTACCATTTTTTATGATTTTAGCTAAGAACAAAGAATCAAACAGGTTAGTAACAGGTGCAAGGATCAACTCAATTACACAACTGTCTAAACCCCCACGGTGGGCGCCAAACCGTTTACCCGTAAAATGGCACAGTTGAATTTATATGTGGTTTATAGACAAGTGAATCGATTTGATCCCAAAATGATAAATAAATTATGAAAGAATGTAAGACTTAGCATTGAAATCGAGATAAGACAGTAGAAATCCTGGTTTTGGGAGTAGAGCTTCTGGAGGTAGTAGTAACGATATTAATAAGCAAGAAGATAAAATATTATTGAGCTTTGAATAGTATATAGCATATAATTGTCAGAAAATTCGTGTTCTATAATGGTTGTTGAACTCACTATTTATAGTTGTTCCTAGGGAACAAGGTCCTAGGATCAAGCCCCTCTTAAATGACAATTATGGAGGTCATTGAAGAATGTGTAATGGCAGGCCATGAATGACATATTCTCTATAACGTATTATGTACTTAATGCTATACATTATTCTCCATTAAATGTTATCAGGTGGCAGCCATTTATTTTGTCTTTATGAGCAATACTCCCTTCGGGAACAAACGAGATTGTTGCCCTCGGACTTGACTGTCATTTGCTTAGCTTTCCATCTGCTTCCGGCTCCACGTGTCGCTTTATTATGTGAGTATTAAATATGAATATATTTTACCTTATACACTAGTGATATTAGTGAAAATTTCCGTACAATAAGTGTGAATTCAATTCTTTTTATTCCTTTCTCGTTTGTCCTTCCCCTCCCCAAACCCTTCAGTGTAATATTTTTTCGACAAATAGGTCGACAAGCATGACTTTAAACAAATAGAATCTGGTCTAAAAACTCTTTGGTCATTTACTTTGAAGAAATGAGTCTTAGCATGTTAGGTGAAAGGAAGTGAAGCAATCAAATACGGGGAGCGCAACGATTTGGAGCTTGCGATAGTTATTTTTACACTTAAAATATGGCATCATTACTTATTTGGTGATCCATGCAAAATTTTCACTGATCACAATAGTACAATAGCCTCACTCAGTAAGGTGTAGAAATCCTACTCTTACAATGTCTTCCTTAATTCTTAGTAATTCTTTTTTATTCTGTGAAATGCAGTCTACCATTTTATATGTTGATTTTATTAGGGGTGTTCAAAACCAAATCGAAACCGAAAACCGAATCGAAATCGAAACTTAATGGCTTATTGGTATCGGGTTAACGGTTTAACGGACGGGGAACGGATTGAATTTTTTTTATTAACGGCTTATCGATTTGGGGGCGGATTATTCAATTTTCTTAACGGATAATCCGTTAACCCGTTAAGAATATATATATATATATATATATATATATATATATATATATATATATATATATATATTAAAGATCAAAAACCCTTCCACTTCTTCTAGTACTCTATCTCTAAGTTCTAACGCCTAATTCCTAAATAATCAGAACCCTTACGTATTATGCATCAGAAGATCCCAGGCTTGGCTTAGCTTAGCTTATTCTCACACCCTACAACACGATTGTTTAAATTGATGTCTATGGTTCACCTCTGCTTTTATTTTTTAAAACTAATGCATGTTGTCTATGTTTAATAGAAGAACAACAGTGTTGTGCCACATCTTTTTTCACTCTACAACACATGACACTACATTATTCTTATGTAGGCGTTAACAGACATGTATGTCTGGACTCAACGTATAATTTTTTATTTTGAATTTGTATGCTAGGCGGTCAGAAAATAATTAATACACGCAATATATATTGAATTAGGCCGATAAACCGCCCAATAACCGCCCGATAAGAGCTAAACCGATACCAATCCGCCTGATATCTTATCAGGTGGCTAGCGGATTAATACATTTAAAAACCGATAACTGTTAAGCCAAACCGTTAAGAGTAATTAACCGCACAATCCGCCCGATAAGTAGCCCTAGATTTTATGATATATAAGTTCCTCCAATTTTGAAGAACAATAACATATCCAATATGATTTTACAAGTGGATCTAGGGTAGGGTTGTCTAAGAGGAGGGTAAGGGGACATTAAGGGTTAAGGGTTAAGGGGAGGATAAGGGTAAGGGAAGGGTTCCTTAAGGGTACTTTTCCTAAAGGTATTTAAGGGTAAAGGTTAAGGGTATTTTTTGGGTACCCTACCAGTATCCCTACCAGTCCTAAGGGTGTCGGTACTTAAGGGTGCGGTACCGATACTTTAGGGGTACTTAGGGGTATTTTAAACTAAAAATTAAAAAAGAAAATTATATTTAAATACAAACAAGCTTTAATAGATGAAAAAAATTCAATACTTTTATTTCAATACTTATAAAAATAAAATTACATATTTTTTTTAATTTACGGAGATTTTCAATAATTTTTATTGGTTCTTTGCTTGAAATTGATAGCACTTGTTCTTCTGCGTCCCTCCTGTCTCCGGTAGATAGTATTTCACTACAGGCATCGTTGTCTTCTTGAATTATTTCTGGAAGGCTAAAGTTTTTCTCTTCAAATATTTCAGCAAGTCTTTATTGCAAACATTATTTCTAATAGTTGTTCTAGGAATTGACCACCACCACCATCACCCCCACCACCAAGCATTATCCTTAGTAGATCTATTACCCATTTTTTTTACCAGTTTAAAAGCCATTTTTAACAATAAAAATAATTAAAATTACAATAAATAGCAACACAAGTATAATAAAGATAAATAAAAAAATTATTATGAGTTGGAACGAATGTACCAAACGCCGACGACCCGACGTTAATTGCAATTAGAGATAGAGATAGATAGAGAATTAGAGAGATATGAGAGTTTTTGAATGAAAATTGAAAGAATGAAATGGGGTATTTATAGTTTTAAAATAGGGCTAAAGTATATTTGAACAAACTTGAGGGTTAAAAATATAAATTAGGGGGTGAGGGATGTTGGGGAGGAGGGCTAGGGAGGCAACAATAGCCGTTTTTAGCAGTTACCAACGGCTATTAAAAAATAGCCCTTGGCTAACGGTACAAAAACGACTAGAATTAAAATGAAAAAAATCGTTGGGTACCGGTTCGGTACCGATAAGGGTGTGGGGGCGATATCGGTATGGTACCTTAAGGGTACTTCCGGTACCGGTACTAAGGGTACTAAATCGGATACCCTACCATTACCTTTACCCTCCACCCCAAATTCCCCACCCCTACCCAACCACCAGAGCGATACGGTCCGATACCGGTAATACCGTACCATTAGACAGCCTTAGTCTAGGGAGAGAAAATGTACACAGTTATTATTATGGCCTTGGGTAACGTAGAGAGATTATTTCCTATTGACCCATAATGACTAAATAGTCTTATTTCATTGTAATGGTAATTTTTAGCACTATATTTAAACTACTTTGATTTATCTTAGTCAAAGTTTTAAATCAAAACCAGATATTAAATTAATTAGAAATAAATATTTTTAAAGAAAAAGAAAAGATTGGTGGGACAAGAAGGAAAATTATAGCTTGTTTGCTGTGCTTTTAAAATCAGCTTATTTTAAAAAATATTTTTTTCTAATAAGTATATTTGGTGAGAAACAGTTTGTTTTGGCTAATCAATTTAAGAATCACTTTTGAACAGCAATTAGTATTTGTTCAAACTTTTAAAAAGTTTTTCTAAGTATATATTTTTCCAAAAGTATTTTTTTTAAAAGTATTTTTGGGAAAAACTTTTGTGCTTTTCAACAATTGTTTTTGCTTTTTCTCAAAAGTACTTTTTTTCTCTCCTAAAAGTTTGGCCAAATACCTTAATTTTGGAGAGAAAAAATACTTTTGACAAAAAAAAATAATTTAAAAAAAAAAAAACGCACAACCAAACAGACTATTAGTGACAAATATCTTTTATAGTTTGCACAGAAAACTTACAGATGTCTTTCTTCTCAATAGATTTGAAAACTTTGGACGTTTCAAACTTTCACTAATCAAAAAGCATACTATAAAGTTAGCGAATATATTCATTCTTCACAATCTTTCTTAGTTTACTTACGAGAAAAGTAGTTAAAATAGTTCCAATAAATCAATATTTCAGCACAGAATACCGACTTCATAGTAAAGTTCAAACTCACTTTATTTTCATTATTTTTCCCTTTTTTTGCCCTTTTAGGCATTTGGGCTTCTTTATGCGTAATATTCTCCAAAAACAAATGACACCATTCCTACACGATTAAGCAACATATTCGATTCGCCTATTCTTGAAAAACACTTTTATGTGGGTAAATTAACATTCTATTTACACTATGGATTGTCAAGAAAACAGAACTTCTAGACAAAACTTCTCTTTTGCTTCTTGTACATACAGCTGAAATTGTATATAAATAGAGGGTGGCATTTGCAAATAGAAACAAGTAATTGGTTGTAACTTAAACATATACACTTTTGTCCCACATTTTTATCTTGTCTTGGCCTTTGTTTTTCATCTTTCAAGATGCAAAAGCAAGAAAACCAAGTAAACCAACCTCCTCCAGGTATGTATTTCTTCCCCCACAACCCCTCCCCATATAGAGGCAAATCTAAGACGGTACTGTGAGTTCAATTAAATTCATTACTTTCAATTCGAACTATGAGACACGTAAAAATAACATTTAAAATATATATATACAAAATAATATCACACTCATTTCGAAGTGATTTTAGATTCTGAATTCGCCTATGCTCGTGCTAGACTCACTTCTTTTTTTTGTTTTTTTTATTAAAGGCTATCCCACCGAATTTACTCCAAATAAGAACAAGAACAAGATGAAGGGCCGGCCAAGAAGCAAGCCAAGAGGAGAAAGGGGGTTTCTGGAAGGATGGTAAATTTATTAAGTCATCAAAATATTTGCAAATTAATAGCCTGTTTGGCCAAGCTTTTTTCTTGGCCAAAAGTGTTTTTTTCTCGAAGTTAAAGGTGTTTGGCCAAGTTTTTCTAAGGAAAAAAAAAGTGTTTTTGAATAGAAGCAGAAACAGTTTTTGAGAAGCAGAAAAAAATAGATTCTCCCCGTAAGCACGTTTTTGAAAAACACTTTTGACAAAAATACACTTTCAAGCACTTTTAAAAAGTTTGGCCAAACACTAATTGTTGCTCAAAAGTGCTTTCCAAATTAATTAGCCAAACCCAAACTGCTTCTCACCGAGAATATTTTTTTTTAAAGCTCTTTTGAAAAAAATACTTCTAGATTTTAAAAGTTTGGCCAAATAGGCTATAAATAAGGTTTCAACAGGCAGAGATATAGTTCTCTGCCAAGCAAAATCAAGTCTATAGAATTCTCTAACAACTTCTATAATATCCTGAATTCTTAACTAATATTGCCTTTGTTTTGTGCAGCCTCTTTGCACTATGCTGCTGCTGGCTATGTGAAGCTTGTTTTGACTAAACGTATGTTTGGAATATAAAGGAATCAACTGGTGTTGGTTTATTCAACTAGCTAGTGATGCAATATATATGTACTCGTATGTGACATTTTATCATGTAACCAAATATGTTCTTAGGATTTGAGACTTTGTATTGATGCAGCATAGTTGTTTAATGAAGAATAAAGTACTAAAATATATCAAGAAAATGAATAGCAATCCGAAATCAAGAACACATCAGAATCCTCAGAAAATTGATCAAGAAAACATTCCTCTTTTGGATCCTCACTGCAACAACATTTTTCTTTCTCATTTTTCATGTATAACAACTTGAAGCTTGTTAGATTCAATAATAAGTTGATTTTTAAAATAAAGTGTGGAACTTGCATCAAGCATATATGATGTATAACAATGAAAGCCGTTTCTACACCATTTCCCAAGAAGAAAACAACTGCTTCACCATCTTATTAGAAAGGATATATGCAGTTGGTTTCCAGATAAACTTTTGAGGTGGTTGTCATCGCAAATTATAATCAGCAAGCCATTACTGTAATAATGCAAAAATGAACTTAATTAGGAGATGCAGGACCCAAACGAAGTCAATATTGCTTTTAATAGATTACTGAATTACCATATCAGTATGAGTAATCTCAGATATTAGAGGCTTCTCTATCTGCAGGGGAACAGCATGAATTGCTATTACAACTACCCCAAAAGGAAAAGACTTGTATTTTGGACACACAATTCACATACATACCTCAGTTAAACTTTACAAGTTTATGGCTTGTACCAACATTTTGATTAATTTACATTCGCTTAGACAACTTTCTAAATCATCATTACAAGCTATGAGTATCCAATCATCATCTGTATCCTGGTACTGAATACGAAAAGTTCCAATCTTCAACCTTGTTTTCCAGTTGTGCAAACTGTCATGAAAATTAAGTTGATGTATTCCCCATAATTATTGTTGCAAAGCAGCAACAGGTGGACTTCTGGGAACATCAACGATGCTACCCAGCACTTGCTCAAGAGGACAACGAGAATTTTGGGGGACTGTGCCAGGAACTCGACGAGAATTTTAATGCAAAATTTCTTTTTACAACAGGTTTGCATTGTTTTGCATATCCTGACTGAGATCATGTTAAGGCACCTCACCTCACCTCACCTCGCCTGAGCATTAAACTGATTCAGCTAGTCTAGACTTGAGGCTGTGAAGGAAACCACACAACATGTTAAGGCAAGGACAGCTACTGCTGTCCCAAACTTTGAAAATATAGATGCATTTTACTCTCTTCATAAAATTTCCATATTAATCCCTGTTAACCATCGATCCTGGTATATGTAGAAATATCTCATTATTCAGTATTTCAGTCTATCCTCTAGACAATAATGTCCTTCAGAGAATCAGTAGAGCTTGCCCTAAAGCAAATCCGTTTTGCTTTCATCCAAATGAACGAACAGATTTTTTCCAAAGTTTTTCATCCCTGGCTCTTTGTACTAGTGGAAAATAGACTCGCCACGTGTGTTTATTTAGATGGTGACGTGTGTCAGCAAAGTAGAGAGTGACATGCAATGATGATACGTGAAACACCCTCGGGTCAAACAAGTTCATACCGTGCCTAATAGTTTCGGAATAAAACATAAGGGTCATTAATTGCTACGAATATGGAAAGAATTAGTTCATCCCTAATTATACTTTGTCATCACTATTTCAACCGTTACAAATCAGTCACGTAATGCACAATTAATGCAATAAATGACAGTAAGGCCCAGGAGCTGAACAAGGCAAACAGTTACGAATGAATGAGATTACTATTTCTGGCAAATTATTATCTCGTTCATACGGAAGAAAGGCTATGATAATCAATAACATTTCTATTTCCTTTTTTCTCGTAATTTGCTTCTATTTCGTATTTATTACCATTTCATACAATTTATATTTGGAAAATTGTAGTAAATCGGTCGCTAGTAACCCGAAATATTTATTTTACTGATTTGACCCTAAAAACTAAATTTTAGTTTATACACTCTTCTTCTTCATCTTTTTCTAAGCCACTGAGAGTTGTAAATATTATGTGGTTGGCCATGTAAAGTTTGATTAACTTCACTACAATCAGGAACAAGCAATCTCCGTAAAGCATCAAGAAAATAATCAGGCTTCTTTACTTTTACCTGTTGTAGTCTTATATTCAAGATTACAATTCTCACATTTTTAAGGAGGCTTTGTTGTAGATATCCATTAGGTGGCCTCAGAGAGTAAAAATTGTTTAGAACCAACAGTGCATATAACTTAAAATTTGCGTCTTTAATGAAAAAGGGGAAATCTGCATTTTTAGTCTCTAAAAAATTGACAAATTTTATAATTTGGTTCTTGTAACATTCGGATAAACACATTTAACTTTAATTTTAAAATGAACAATTTTGATAATCTTCACAAATTTAATGAATTACGTACCATTAACTACCCATGCATTTGTGCCTACGGATGTGTCTTAGTGGTCAATGAAGTGAGTTGAGAACCAAGAGGTCTCGGGTTCAAATCCTAGACGCGAAAATACTTGAATTCCCCAAAAAGAACATAAGCTGAAAAATTGCTAAGCAATTCATCTGCTTTGTTTCTATGGTACCTCAACGTAATCAAGAGCTTGAGAATCCAGAATGGGATTTGATTTTCAAGCAAAAAGCATATCTCAAAGTATTGTTGTCAAACCTTGATGTTGCTCATTATTATTCTTACTTTAAATCCAGAAATGAATGGGGAATGCCTTTATTTAACATAATTTCTGTTTGCTGCGTCCTAACCATTTCATCGCTGGATACGCGACATAACAAATGTTAACCAGAAATTCTCTGATTAGGTATCACTTTCGTTTTGTTTTCTTGGACTAAAACAAAATGATATATCAATTCCTTTCATTCATATCAACTGAGAAATCAGTAGACTAACAAGATGCAGTATCCCTTTACTGTTCCTGTCTTTATAATAAGAACCAATTACCTTCTTTTTCTGATAAGTTAATAAGAACCAATTATGTAAGTATACAACTTCGACTCTTTTGAAACTGATATTCACTTTTAAGGCAAGTTTGTGATATAAAATAAAACAAGAGAGAGATATACAAAAAAAAACTATAAATGAAAATGGAGGGGGAAATAAGAACAACAGTATCTCTCTGCGAAGGAGATGAGCTTTGCAAGCTTCTTTTCTATTCAAATTACACAAATCATTATGAGTCAATTTTAAGAGTTTTCAGTCTTGAGAATACACTGTCAGGGGAAATACAGAAAGGATATCATAGCACAAGCGTCAAAAGAGAATCAATCATAATCTCAATTATCTAAACGTTTAATAGGTAAGGCACTAAAAGCCCCAGTAAAGGAAAAATGAAATGTTTGCAGAAAAGCAATTCTACGTCACTCTGAGGAGGCAAGAGCTGACTGCAACACATCTTCAAGATACTTCTCAGCAGCAGCATACTGCCTTTTCTTGTCCTCGATTGCCAACGCTGCCAAGGCTTTATCCTGCAGATGGAAGTCTCAAAGTCAACAGCATAATCTAATTGAGAAGAATAATGGAATTCATGTCATGTTTAGAATAATTACAGGAGGCAAGTCTTGGTAGCTTCTCAGAGTATCAAGAATTGGTTTTGTCTTCTTCTCCAAGTCCTTCTTATGCTCTGCCATCTCAACCAATACCCCATGACTAATCTCTGGCGTGTAACCAACCCGATTAAGCACTGCCTGCATCCAAAGACCTTTTAACATCCATTTCACAGTTTCAGGTATATATGAGTACAAAATTATGATCAAGTGCCAGGTATACATTCAGATCAATTAAGTTTCTAGCTTGTTAAGCCAAAGGGACCCGCTCCTGTGATGAATAGAGCATCATATAAAATATGTTTCGCAGCAGTTCTCTTGTGATAGAAGATGAAAGATGAACATTGCTGCTCCATGGAACGATAATTTGAGCCCATTAAGCAATTTGTCTGGTTCTACACATGCTCCTTCTGACTCATCGCAATTATACCAATGTGCACACATTAGCCAGTCCTCTGCCATAATCCCCTATTTAGGGACTTAGTTTACGAGCTGCAGTTGCATTTTGTAATTCTTTCTATCTGCAAAAGTTTTGTTTACAAGACCTAGAACCGTTTATCATTTGTAATTAGACTGTGCAGAGTTTTTGGATTACTTGCTCTCACCATGTTTATGTAGTGCTATCTCCATTTCCTTTTATATCCCTTATATACAACTAAATGATAGGCATCTGTTCAAAGCCCCAAAAAAGAAGCAGCTGTATTTCGGACATGAGCTATAGTCCAACCTTAAAGACAACATCTAAAAAACATCGTGCACACACCAAATTCAGTACTTTGGGTCTTCTATCCATGGTGGGTGTGGGAAGTGTGTGGATGTAGGTATGAAGAAAGTAGCATGATAAGGTTTGACAGTAGACTATTCTTTTTCTTTTATAATTGCGGAGTCTCAGCCAGCTTGTGCGCACCTTGACTAATCCACCGGGCACCTGCTATCTCCCACCGTAACTCTATCCACCAAGGATTAGATAGAGAAAATCAGAGAATATCTTCAAAACAGAGGGATGAAAAGTCAAGTGTTACTACATAACAACCAAATGTTTTTCAAGAACATGAACAGCTTGCAAAATTTCCTAACCAGCACATTGTGATGCTATTACCCTCCAATCTACTAGATAGTTGTATGATATTAAGATCTTAAACAAGTGCGCCCCAATATAAATTCGGATAGAAAAATATACAACACTAGTAGCATTAGCTCTAGTCTTTCCCACATGACTTCCAACTTCCCATTGACCATCTACCCAAGATTCATATAACTTCCACTCTTCCATTCCACGTGTAAAGTCCTTTTCCTTTTTCTTATAAGGTCCGCAACAACTTTCAATGACTGAACTACTTTTTCACTTACATTTGTCCAACACTGGGGAGAAATTGGGGGTTAGATTTCAAGTTACAGATAGCACAGCCCTAGAGGCCTTTCACCAATCCCTACATGCAGCCAACTCAAGGCTTTAACCTAGCCAAGAACCTCCATTTAGCAGGAGAATTGAAGAGAAACAGTGCTGGACGATTTTGTCATCATCAAAAAATAGTGCCAAAAAATCTCCTATCTCTGTTGGCACAGAAGAATAGAAATAAAATAAGACAGACTCACTCACAAGTCAAAATGATGCAGACTATCGTCTTGAGGATATTGAATCTTTTCTATTATAGAGAAAAACTTGCATCAAATTTCTTCACAAAGTAAATATAACTTAGAGATGTGAAATTCATACACACGCACATGTATAAATTCCACTGACACTAGCAAATGTTTAAAAGGATGTGCCATGAAAACCAATAAACTTTAAGCCCTAGAACCACAAGATTGCAGGATATACTACTTCAATAGAAGATGTCCTCATAACCGCTCAATATATACTAAATTGTATAACAGCATCTTGTCCTTTAACTTGGAACAGAAAATGAAGTCCCCAAATTCACAGTAATAATATTCAAGACAACAATAAGCTTACCTTGTAATAAACATATTCTTGCAAATACTGCCGCTCTTTCGACTCCATAATTGCCAAGTTTGTTTTCCAGTTCTCCATTTGAGCTTCGCAAGGAGAAATATCATCTTCAAGCTGTGAAAGTGTTCTGCTAAAACACAGATAGTTAAGAGAAGAAAGTATGACATTGCTTAACTGAAAGACTCAGAATTTCTTTATGCCACGGAAAGTATCTATTTCTAGAAACAACATAACACACTAACATAGTGCCATGAGGTCAAAACTACTACCACATTCAGCAGGATTTATTTCACAATGAGCAAGAGAGAGGAAACTAAAAATTCACCTTTTCAAATAAGTCAATCTTGCTATTGCCTTCCGAGTGTATTCAAGAAGGACTTTTGATTCCTGCTGCACTTTAGCCCTCTTCTCTTCTACTGCTGTTTTCCGTAAAGAAAGATCTGCCGCTGCAACAAGAAAACTACAATGTTTCTCCTAGTAAGTACAAACGAAATTAAAAGAAAGAATTTAAAAAATTAATTAGTGAAAAAAGGTGACCCACCTACTTAATTCAGTATCTCGAATATCCAATAAATTTGCAACCTTCGCAAGAACATGTGCAGATGAAACCACATTAGATGGTAAACTCTCTTGAGCCAATCCCACACTCTCCAGTATCTCTCTCATCCTTGCAGCTGTAATCACAAACACACAATCAGCTCGCTCGGACAAGAACCTCAATTTTCAACCAAGGGTGTGTTTGGTATGGAGAAAAATGTATTTCAAAATTTCCATGTTTGGTTGGCTTAAATGTTTTGAACACATTTTCCTCTAATTTTACGATAATGACTTCCCTAGCAAGAGAAGGGCCATAAGTCTGTAACTCTCAAATGGATAGTTTCAATCCTCCCACCACCTCGCCCAACCTCCACCTCCCTCACCCCTTGAACCCCTCTTCGCCCGCACACCCAACAACTCCCAAACCCACCCCTCCAACCCATCCCCCAACTCTCCATAGGGTCGCATAGTTTATATATAAATGCTCTTAGGATAACATTTTCTGCTTACTTACCAAACACCAAAAAATAAGAAAGAAAATCACTTATTTCTAGGAAATCATCTTTTAGGAAAACATTAAACTGAAAATATGACCTTGGGACCTCTACTCAGCTGCCTTTTGACGGTAATCATTGGCAACAATAACAGCAGCTTGAGTTTTGGCTTGTGATAGAGTGGCAATCTTGTGTAATTCAGCGATACTTCTAGGAGTATACTCAAAATCAGGGACATTTTTACCCACAGCGTCAAATTGGGAAGTAAGCCAAGATTTCACTTCAGCAATTCGATTTGCATCAAAACCAGTAGTTTTTGATGCTTCTGTAGTACCAGAAGGATCAAGTCCCCCGGCTATATCACTCATCTCTATAATATAGGAAAAGAAGCGAAACTTAGGGCGCTGAATTGTAGAGAAAGATACTGATTTCAAAGGAGGATATACGATTCTCTGGAGGCTTGGAGGCTTGAAGCTTTAATTGTTAGCGGTGAAACAGTGAGGCGAAGAGAGTAGTTGATTCATTCACGAATATAAATCTTCAATTTGAATTTGGAAATATGAGGGGAGAGTTTTAAGAACTGAGAGGAAAGGAGTGTCTCTGGGACCTACATGCAACAATTTGGGGCATTTGCGTAAAAAAAACTTTTTTCCTTAAAATAAAAATTCCAATAAATTGAAAAAGAAAAATTGTTCAGGATGAGTTTTCAGTGCAAAAATGAGAACACAATCCCTCCCCCCCTCCCCCCCTGCTTTTTTTTTACTCATATATCTATCTATATTATATTAAAAGCACGAAGGCCCCTTAGCGAAATGTCACTCATTTAATTATTTTCCTAATATGTAAGAATACTCATTTAATTATTTTCTTAATATTTAAGACTACAAAATCGACTAAATTTTATATATTACATTCTTCCTTATTTGGATTACGTAGAAAAATTTAATATTTAGAACGTCAAAAATATTAATATTTTATTTTATATAAATGTTTACACTTAAATTATATAAATAAATGGCAAGAAAAGGAAAGAATTAAAAATACTAACCAATAGGACGTAACCACTTGGTATTTAGAAGTTTATCCCTTTGGACAGATACCAATAATTCAATCAAAAAAAGAAAGAGGACGTACTACGTTCTTGGAAGATGAAGGAGTAACTTTTTTTATGTTTTGATTTAGGTGAAACCTTTTTATATACTAAAATACTTTAAAATATACAAAACTATTTCCCACTCATTTGATTTTCTTACAATTTGACAAAAGAATTTTATTCGATAAAATATAATTATAATCGAACATTTAAAATTTGGTATGAGCTAATATTAAGAATTTAAATCAATAAAATATAATTATATCTTTTATTGCTGAAAATAAATAATTAAGTATTTGGAATAGCTAATTAGCAAAAATATTAATTTTATTATTTTTCAAATTCATCATACAAGTAAAACTATCTTCAAGTTGACAAAACTTTTGGCTTAAATAGATATATTTCAATAAAAAAAGATCACCAATGATAAAAGAAATAAGAAAATAAAGTCGAATCAATTATAATATAGTATTAAAAATTAACTTGGTTAAAATTCAAAATAAAAAAAATAAGAATGAAATAATAAGTATTCAAAATAAAGTTCATATTTATTATTATTTTTATTTTTTATCTATTCCAATAAATGGCCCTCTATAGTTTTATGTATATGAATTAAGTTATTGGTTGTAAAATACACATTCAGTATTAGTCAGTTTTAGACTTTACATTGTTACTTAATTATTCATTTTTTCTCTAGAAACTATATGACCTAACGGTTCATTCCAATAGCTCTAAAAGAAAGATATAATTTTTTTAATTAGTGTTAATTTGATGACTGTTTGAAGAATTATAATTAAAAATATATAATAATTTCTATCATATTAGATTTAATATTATGTCACAAAAATGATTACAATTTTTGTAAACTTACCCCAAAGGATATGCCCTTCAAATTAATATAAAATATATGTGCTCAAATGTTTTATGTTTGAACCAGTTTCTTCTAAAAACTATATGACGACCCTGTTTATTCCAAATCTCTAAAGAAATATAATTATTTTTATTGATGGCCTTTTGAAGAATCATAATAAAAATATAATATAAATATCGGAATTTAATTAGCCAAAAAACAGATATATCAATCATTTTAGATTCAATATCATGTTATAGGAATTACTACAATTTTCGTAAGATTTTTTCCAAAGATATGCCCTTCAAATAAAGAAGAAATATGTGTTCTCCAATCGAAATGTGTATCGATCATTTTACCTTTTAAAAATAAATTTTAGAATTGTTATAAAACTAATTATTTTCAAATATAACGACAAATGGAGTTAATGAATATTTAGAATTATTTAAATACTAATTCCACTTGAATAATGATATATCGAAACTAAATATACTCTTTCAAATATAATTCCGAGTCATTCTCCGATGTATTTTACTAGGTTATTTTAGTATTCTTTATGAATATCTTTTCTCATTTTCAGGGCACTTTGATTTTGTGTTCATCTGAAATTCATGAATTATTAGTTGTTTGCTATATGTGTGAAGTTATATCCACTATTTATGTTTTCAATGACTATGTGTACTACTAAAACTGCAAATGAAGCATGCTAACTTTATTTATTAAAAAAGTGAAATAAATTTTAAGTTGAATTATTAACTGATGATTGAGGATTTCTGTGAGACATTTTTTTTAATTGAGTTAGTTATACGTACAATGTCAATATTAATGACTATTGTCAGGAACTTATACTTTTATTTCATAATTCAAAAACTAATTGAGATAGGATACACGCGCGATGCGCGTACCCTGAATGATTTTTTTATTATATTGAACGTAAAATTCTTTTTGAATAAAAATTATAATTACAATTAAATATTTAAAACTTGGGATGAGCTATTATTAAGATTTGAATGAACAACAAGAAAATCTCTTTAACATTAAGAACAATCCTAATTAACCAAAAAAGTCTTTGATTTAACTAATTTGCGAAAAATCCAAGTCAGCCTTTTCAAAATTTATAATAAAATAGATTATAATATAGTAGTAAGAGTCAAACTGTTAAAAATACAAACGTTAAAAAAAATACGAATGAAATATTAGAAGACAAAATATATTCTAAGTTAGTTGCCATTAATTAATTTTCTTTCTGGTATTAGTTCAAATAAATGACAACTCCCTATACTTTTCTCTGTACAAAGTTACTTATTTTAAAATATTAACTTAACGTAGATATTTTTAAAACTTAGCATTTGATAGCTTGATTTAAATGTTCTTCATATACACATATTTTACTGATTGGCGCCAGCCACACGTGCAATGCACGTACACTAAAGTTAGTACGACATTAAAAGCACGAAGGAATTTAGTAAATGTTGTTCGCATTTTTTATCCTTTAATGACAACCTTTACAACTAACAAACTTGTAATTTAAATTATTTTCCTAATATTTAGGACTTGATAAAATCAATTAAAATTTTGTATATTAAATCTTTCCTTGTAAAATTAGGTAAGAACTCCTAATATTTAGAAATTTAAAATTAAAAATCTTTTACCTTTAATAATTTGTACTAATCTAAAATAACTTCTTTGTGCATTCTTATAGAATCAAGATAAGAACTAATACGGTGACTTCAATGATTTCTAATAAAATTGTAATATGGGGACATAAAATTGCATATTAAATTAAAATTATTTAATACAATAACATCTAAACTAAAATTATTTCAATGCAAAATAACTAAATATTTATTTGTAAAATTCTCCTTTCAATCATACAAAATAATTAATCCAATTCATATAGGCACCCAAAAAAATTATTTTGATACCATATTTAATCATACAAAATCAAACAAGCCTAAATCAATGTTATAAAAGCATGTAATCTCTATATGAAATATTGATTGAATTTTTTACCTTGAAAAGTAAATTTTATATTGAATAAAAATATAATATAAATATTTTACTAATATTTAGGACTTTAAAAAAAATTAAAATTTTACTTACTAGATTATTTTTTATTTGAACTATGTAAAAAGTCCAAATATTTAAGACTTTAAAATGAATAATATAAACAAAATGTCTAACTTAATATGTATGCACACACTCAATGAATTCAATAGCTTTTCATAGTAATTTGTTCGTCCTATTTAATTTTTATGTTTAGTAATGATTTCTTTGTCGATGCACGTTTCAACAAAGTCATAAAATTATAATTTTTTTTTATTTCAACAGCTAAAATCTCAGTAAATGAATAATATTAAAACCTTTGAAGGGAGATAAATGAGAAAACATAAGACTCAAATTTTTAATTTATGTTATTTGATGAATCTTTAAAGAATCGTAATAAAAGTCTATACCTTATTATGTCTTTTCGAATCAACTTGAGAATATAATTTCAAGAAAACTTCAGAAAAGTTTAAAATCATTAAGGCCTATGTGTTTTTTAAGAAACTAAAAAAGAAGCACAAGAACTTGTGAAATTGAACTGGGACATCATTTAAGGTGAATGGCATAAGACTTTTACGAACAGAGTATTTCCTTTATTGAATTTATGATCAGTGTTCATCAATTTTATAAGCTTACACTTTATTTTTTAACTCAAATACAATTTTAAAAATATATATGTGATTTGTTTTTACAAAAAGAATTACTTATTGAGATGGGGAACACGCGCAACGCACGTAAACTAAAATTAGTATAACGAAATTACATATGCTGGGGAGCATTGCTCCTTCGTTGAGTATTATTGTAAGTCAAATTATTAGTACTATTACAAGACGACGTAGTTCTTTCAAAAATAATTCTTAATATATTTGCCCATACTGTATTTGCGACAAACACAAGAATAACTACCAAAAAGTGTGAGCTGCCAAATAGTTTCCTTATTCCTTCCTTCGCGAGTAGGTCCGCTACTTGATTCTGCCAGGGGCGGAGCTAGAAGTCTATGTATGGGTTCGGCCGAGCCCAGTAACTTTTGCTCAAATATTGTATTTGTATTAAAATATTTATTAAATATATACAAATACTAATTCATAACCCATAAAGTTGTTGTCGATCTAAAATTCAGAACTCATAAAGTTGAAATCCTTGCCCTGCCTCTGAATTCTGCTCATGATAGTTGTACTTAACGGTTGGGTTTTCCAACCTCTCCATTAGCAACCTGCATAAAAAAAATGATTAGGTCATAAATAAAATTACCATTGTTCAACATTTTAATTACCTCAACTGAGTTATTGGGGGCGTTGCAAATCAGGTGGGAGGATAATTTGATGATCACACAATTTAACAGATAGTGGAATCAAATGCCAAGAAACTGTCACGACCCAAAACTCCCTTCGTAAGACGTCGTAACGGCACCTAGTCTCTATGACTAGGTAAGCCTAATAAAATGCAGAACTAACAAAAATAAAAGTAAAACTTAACAGATGACTGCAACAGATAACTAAATAACTGATAGCAATGCCACTCGGCATGTACAATAACCAACACTCTAGTAATACATATGTCACGACCAAATTTCACATATAGGTCGTGATGGCGCCCAACACTATAGCTAGGCAAGCCAACGAATAAATTAAACATATATCGATAAAATTTAAATCCAAGAAAAATATAAACACCAAATTCTACTAATGTGTGTGCCAAGAGCTGGTGTCACAAGTGTATGAGCATCTAGTAGATTATACAAAACCTCTAATATTGTCTGAAATAAAAATAGACAGAATGAAAAATATAAATACAAGAAGAGACACTAGTAGCTGCAGAACGGCTCAGAAAGGCAGCTCACCACTATGCCCCTGGATAACGTGGGTGTAAGATGATAGGTCCCCCACTAGTACTTGCCTCAGGTCCTGCACAAAAAGTGCAGCAAGTGTAGTATGAGTACGTAAACAACGTGTACCCAGTAAGTATCAAGCCTAATCTAGAAGTGGTAGAGACGAGATGGCCGACTTTGACACTCACTATGGGTCAATAATAATAATTGAAATACAACTAAAATATCTAAATCATCATGATTCACAGAATTTACAATAATTTATTTAACCGGCAGAATAATCAAATTCCTTCAAATGCAACAACTCTCGATATATTAATTAAATTTCTTCAATTCAAATAATTTCCAATTTATCAATTAATCTCATTTACAGGAATAACAATTAATTCCTTAACAAGCAGGAATAATAATTCATTAAATTCCAAGGATTCTCTAATTTATCAATTAGCTTCGCAATCTAACATAACTATTAAAGTATCGTGTAATTATTATTATTAAGCACGATTTCTATCGAGGTCGTACGGTCCGATCCAGATTGTCGTGTACATTGCCGAGGGACGTGCGGCATGATCCATAGATGCATCTATCCTGCCGAGGTGTTCAGTCCGCTTCACAAGAAAGGAGGACATTTTCTTATGTACCTCCGGAAGGAGAGTATATTTATTATAAGATAAATTCGGGAGGGAGAATAATTTCTTTTAATAATTAATTAATTTAAACAGAAAATCAAGCATATGAGATTTCCATCCTTTAATATCTTTATCTTACAATTCACAATATATTCATATATATCAATTAATATTAATTAAATAAAGAATACAATTTACACAAGTAATTCATACTTTGAGTCCTAAACTACTCGGACTTTAGCATTAATAGTAATTACGCATGGACTCTCGTCACCTCGTGCGTACGTAGCCCCCACAATTAGTAATAATTATTTAATTTAATAACCTATGAGGTAATTTCTCCCTCACATTAGACAAGAGACTTACCTCGTCTCAAAGTTCACTTTCCGATTACCACGTCGCATTGAATTCTCAATTCGACGCCGAAAATTCCGAAACTATCCAAATATTATACAAAATAATTAATATATGCTAAATGATTTGAAATTTATCTATTAAATAAATTACCTTATCCAAAATGATAAAATTCTTAAAATTTACCCCGGACCCACGTGCCCAGATTCTAGAAATTTTCAGATGAAAATGTTGCCCATAACCTCAAGAACTCAAATATATAATTTCTACCCAATTCCATAACTATTTTCGTGGTTAAAATCTCACTTTTATAAAAATCAAAGTTTTTTTACCTAAACTCTTGATTTCTAAGATTTACTAGTTATAATCTACCTATAATCTATGTATTTAACTCAAGGTATGTAGAATTAACTTACCTTCCGATTGCTAGTTGAAACCCCTCTCTCAAAAGCTCTGAAATCGCCCAACAACGGATAAAAAATAGAAAAAAATAGACTGAGTTTTCGTCCGTTTTAAGGTTCTGCCCACACAGGTTTTTCGCACATACGGAAGGAGTACCGCACATGCGGCTTCCGCACCTGCGAAAATTCCTCGCAGGTGAGCATTTTCTCTCTTTTCCTAGTTCCGCACCTGTGGAAGACGTGCTCGCTTCTGCGCAAGCGCAGGTGCGCCCATTCCTTCGCACCTGCGCATCATACCTTCGCACCTGCGCGTTTGCAGGTGAGCCAAAATACTTCGCACCTGCGATGGCTGGGCAGGTTCCTCTCCTTCACACCTGCGGTTGGTGGCTCGCACATGCGGCTGTCCAAGCGCAGGTGCGATTATGACAGTAGCTGGGAGCTTCAGTCCTTGCTCAATTTTCCAAAATTGGTCCGATCCTCGTCCGGTTAACACTCGGGACCCCCGGGCCCCGCCTGAACATACCAACAAGTTTGAAATCATAAAACGGACTTGCTCGAACTCTCGGAACGCGTAAAACAACATCAAATCTAAGAATCATACCCTAAACCAAATTGATTCAAACTTAAGAATTTCAAGTTCTTCAATTTACTTCCAATGCGCCGAAATATATTTAAACTACTCGGAATGACACAAAATTTTGCGTGCAAGTCTTAAATTACTATACGAAACTATTCCCAAACTCGGAATTCCAAACGGACTTCAATTACTCAAAAATCTAGTCCAAACCAAATTTAAAGAATTTTAAACCTTCAAATAGTTGATTGTTTTACTATTAAGCGTCAAAACGCTCCCGGGTTATCCAAAATCCGATTCAGATATACGCCCAAGTCCAAAATTATCATACGAACCTATTGGAACCGTCAAATCCCGATTCCGGGGTCGTTTCCTCAAAATGTTGACCGAAGTCAAACTTGACCATTTAAAGCCAACTTAAGGAACTAAGTGTTCCGATTTCAACCTAAACACTTTTAAATCCCGAACCAACCATCCCCGCGAGTCATAAATTAATAAAAGCACGTTCGGGGAGTTTTATTTTAGGGAATAGGTTTCTAAAAGTTAAAATGATTGGTTGGGTCATTACATTCTCCACCTATTAAACAAACATTCGTCCTCGAACGGGTTTAGAATAATACATGGAGTGCTAAATAAGTGTGGATATTTGCTCTGCATGTCCTCCTCGGCCTCCCAAGTCGCTTCCTCGACTGGTTGGCCCCTCCACTGGACCTTTACTGTAGAAATTCTCTTGGACCTCAACTGGCGAACCTGTTTATCAACAATGGCAAATGGCTCTTCTTCATAACCCAAACTCTTATCTAGCTGAACTGTGCTGAAGTCCAACACATGTGACAGGTCAGCATGATACTTTTAGAGCATAGATACATGGAAAACTGGATGAACTCCCGATAGACTGGGAGGCAATGCAAGCTCATAAGAAACCTCCCCAACTCGTCTCAACACCTCAAATGGGCCTATAAACCTTGGACTCAACTTGCCCTTCTTCCCGAATCTCATAATTCCCTTCATCGGCGAAACCTTCAAGAGAACTTTTTCACCTACCATAAATGATAAATCACGCATTTTTTGATCCGCGTAACTCTTCTGTCTGGACTGTGCTGTACAAAGTCGCTCCTGAATCAACGTTACCTTTTCCAAGGCATCCTTCACCAAATCAGTACCATATAACTTAGCCTCACCAGGATCAAACCATCTGATAGGCGAACGGCAGCGACGACCATATAAAGCCTCAAATGGAGCCATCTCGATGCTGGATTGGTAACTGTTATTATAAGCAAACTCGGCCAAAGACAAGAAACGATCCCACTGACCTCCAAAGTCAATCACACATGCCCTGAGCATATCCTTCAAAATCTGAATTGTCCGCTCTGACTGCCCGTCGGTCTGCGGATGAAAGGATGTGCTGAACTCTACACGGGTCCCCAATTCACTTTGTACTGCTCTCCAGAAATGTGAAGTAAACTGAGGGCCTCTATCTGATATTATAGAAATTGGCACACTGTGCAGCCAAACTATCTCCTGAATATAAATCAGGGCCAACATCTCTGAAGTATACGTAGTCACAACCGGAATGAAGTGTGCTGACTTGGTCAACCTGTCGACAATGACCCAAACTGCATCAAACTTCCGCAAGGTCCGCGGCAACCCAACTACAAACTCCATAGTGATGTGTTCCCATTTCCACTCTGGTATAGTCATCTGCTAAAGTAGGCCACCCGACCTTTGATGCTCATATTTAACTTGCTGGCAATTCAGACACCTAGCTACATACTCAACTATATCTTTTTTCATTCGCCACCACCAATAATGCTGCTTCAAATCACGATACATCTTCATAGCACCTGGATGAATAGAATACTGAGGACTGTGTGCCTCCTCCAAGATCTTTTTCCTCAGTTCATCCACGTTAAGAACACACAGACGATCCTGGAGTCGCAGAACACCATCCGCACCAACAATAACTTCTTTGGCACCACCTCGTAGTACTGTTTCTCGAAGAACCATTAAGTGTGGATCATCATACTGGCAAGCCTTGATCTGCTCAAATAGTGAAGACTGAGCTACAACACATGCAAGAACTCGGCTGGGCTTTGAAATATCCAACTGCACAAGTCTATTGGCCAAGTACTGAATATCCAAAGCTAATGGCCTCTCCTCTGCTGAAATGAAAGCCAAATTACCCATAATCTCTGCCTTTCTACTCAATGCATCTGCAACCACATTTGCTTTGTCCGGATGATATAGGATAGTAATATCATAATCTTTTAGTAACTCCAGCCATTTGCGCTGCCTCAAATTTAGGTCCCTCTGCTTGAACAAATGTTGCAAACTACGATGATCAGTGTAAACTTCACAAGACACCCTATAAAAGATAATGCCTTTAAATCTTAAGAGTGTGAACAATCACAGCTAACTCCAAATCATGTACCGGATAATTATTCTCGTGGGGCTTCAGCTGACGTGAAAAATATGCAATAACTCACCCTTCCTGCATCAATACACAGCCCGAGCCAATGCGTGAAGCGTCGCAATACACTGTATACATTCCCAAACCGAAAGGCAACACTAACACTGGTGTTGTAGTCAATGCTGTCTTGAGCTTCTAAAAACTCACTTCACAATCATCGGACCATCGGAACGGAGCACCCTTCTGGGTTAATTTGGTCAAAGGTGTCGCAATAGATGAAAAACTTTCCACGAACCGACGATAATAACCTGCTAAACCCAGAAAACTCTTGATCTCAGTTGCCAAAGTGGGACGATGCCAATTCTAAACTGTCTCAATCTTTTTGGGATCAACTTTAATACCTTCGCCAGATACAATATGTCCCAAATATGCTACAGACTCTAGCCAGAACTCACGTTTGGAGAACTTAGCATATAGCTTTTGTTCCTGCAATGTCTGAAGCACTACTCTCATATGCTGCTCATGCTGCTCATGCTCCTCCTTACTGCGCGAGTAGATCAAAATGTCATCAATGAAGACAATGACAAATGAATCAATATATGTCCCGAATACCTTGTTTATCATATCCATAAACGTTGCCGGGCATTAGTTAAACTGAAGGACATCACCAGAAACTCATAATGACCATATCTAGTCCGAAAAGCAGTTTTCGGAACATCCGAATCCCGAATCTTCAACTGATGGTACCCCGACCTCAAGTCTATCTTAGAGAACATCCTAGCACCCGACAACTGGTCAGATAGATCATCAATACGTGGCAACGGGTACTTGTTTTTAATAGTGACTTTGTTCAATTGATGATAATCAATACACATCCGCATTGTTCCATCCTTCTTTTTCACAAATAATATCGGTGCACCCCAAGGCGATACACTCGGTCTGACGAACCCTTTGGCTAGTAACTCATAAAGCTGTTCTTTCAATTCTTTCGGAGTCATGCGATACGGTAGGATAGATATAGGCTGGGTATCTGGAGCCAAGTCAATACAGAAATCAATATCACGATCAAGTAGCATACCTAGAAGATCTGAAGGAAATACATCGGAGAATTCCCGAACTACATGCACTAAATCAATAGCCGGAGTCTGTGCAGTGGTATCCCGAACATAAGCTAGATAAGCTAAACAACCCTTCTCAGCCATGTGTTGAGCCTTTATAAAAGAAATAACCCGATTAAATGAACTAACCGACGAACCCTTCCACTTCAGCCTAGGCAAAGATGGAATAGCCAAGGTAACAGTTTTGGCATGACAATCTAGAATAGCATGATATGGAGATAACCAGTCCATATCCAGATTAATTTCAAAATCGGTCATCTCGAGCAATAAGATATATGCTCTAGTTTCATAACCACATAATGTAATAATACAAGACCGGTAGATCCGGTTCACAATAACAGATTCGCCTACAAGAGTGGACGCATAAACATGAGTACTCAAGGACTCACGAGAAACACCCAGGAATGGAGCCAATAGAGATGACACATATGAATACGTGGATCCTGGATCAAATAATACTGAGGCATCCTTGCCACAAACAGAAATAATACTTGTAATCACAGCATTTGAGGCCTCTACATCTGGTCTAGCCGGAAAAGCATATAACCGAGCAGGAGCACCAACTGGCTGGCCTCCGCCTGGCTGACCTCCACCTCTAGGACGGACCCTACCCACTTGTCCTCCACCTCTTGGTGGTCGGACTACTGGTGGAGAAACTGGTCCGGTAAGCATAGGCTGCTGACCCTGCTGTACTGGTCTACCCCGAAGCTTGGGGCAAAATCTCCGCATATGACTGGATCCCCGCACTCATAACAACTATTCAGTGCGATGGGCTGCTGACTAAGAGTCTGGCCCTAGGGACCTGAATACCCATTGGAAGAAACTGAATAGCTGGTGGGCGGTAAGAACTCTCTGGTATAGAACTGAGATAAGGTCGCACTGGAGCACCTTGAGTAGGTAGTGGTGCTGGATATGGGGGCCTGCTGGACTTTCCCCTCACGAACTGACCTCTGCCCCCAGACGGAGCACCTTTGAACTCTCCAGAGTACTTGAACCGCTTATCTCTCATAATCTGCTCTCGGCTCCGCTGACGCACACCCTCAATCCTCCGGGCTATCTCCACAACTAGCTCATAAGAAGTACCCATCCCAACCTCTCGAGCCATAGTGGCCTGAATGCCAGTATATAAACTAGCTACAAATCTCCGCACTCTCTCTGCCTCAGTAGGGAGTATCATAAGTGCATGACGAGATAATTCAGAGAACCTCGCCTCATAATCGGTCACTGACATGTGACCCTGCTGGAGCTGCTCAAAATAAAATCGCAACTCTTTCCTCTGGGAGGGTGGAATATACCTGTCCAGGAAGATACGGGTGAACCTGTCCCAAGTCATGGGAGGAGAATCTGCTGGTCTGCCAAGAACATAAGACGACCACCATCTACGGGCCCTGCCATCTAGCTGAAAAGTAGCGAAGTCAACCCTATGAGATTCCAATATCCTCATGTTGTGCAGTCTGTCCCTGCAACGATCAATGAAGTCCTGTGTATCCTCATGTTGCTCACCCCCAAAGACAGGAGGATGCACTCTAGTCCATCGGTCCAATAGTTTTTGTGGGTCAGCGGCTGCAGCTGGCCTGGGCTCAAGTGTAGCTGCTGCCACTGGCTGGGCTCCACCCACAGGTAGTGCACCCTGATTTGTTATACAACAGATGCATGTCCATGAGCCTGTGCGGTAGGGGTCTGTGCTCCCCCGCCCGCCTGATATGTGGCTGGGTCTACCGGAAATAAACCGGTCTGAGTCATATTGTCCATGAACCGCATCATACGACCCATAACATCCTGGAATCCCGATGTAGATGTGAAATCCACTGGAGCCGGCTCTGCCACAGGCACCTCACCCTGTTCCTCAACAATGGGATTCTCTGCTGGACCCACTGGGGACATAACTGGAACGGTCCTGGGACATCCTCGCCCTCTACCATGGGCTGGATCCCTCTCTCGGACTCTGCCTTGGCCCCTAGAAACTGGGGGAGTAGCTCTTCCCTGGTTTGGAATCTCATTAGAGCACGTTCTCACCATTTGTGAGAGAATAAGAGAAGGATATTTAGTACTACATTAATTTCACGATGGAATATGAAGAAAGGTAGTTTCCTAACACCCTATAGCCTCTCAAAGATAAGTACAGACGTCTCTGTACCGATCCGCAAGACTCTATTAGGTATGCTCATAACTTGTGAGAGCTATGTGAATCTAGTGCTCTGATACCATGTTGTCACTACCCCATTTCACTTATAGGTCGTGATGGCACCCGACACTATAGCTAGGCAAGCCAACTAATAAATTAAACATATATCGATAAAATTTAAATCCAAGAAAAATATAAACACCAAATTCTACCAATGTGTGTGCCAAGATCTGGTGTCACAAGTGTATGAGCATCTAGTAGATTATACATAACCTCTAATATTGTCTGAAATAAAAATAGACAGAATGAAAACAAAAATACAAGGAGAGACACTAGTAGCTGCAGAATGGCTCAGAAAGGCAGCTCACCACTATGCCGCTGGATAATGTGTGTGTAAGATGATAAGTCCCCCACTAGTACTTTTCTCAGGTCCTGCACAAAAAGTGCAGCAAGTGTAGTATGAATACGTAAACAACATGTACCCAGTAAGTATGAAGCCTAATCTCGAAATGGTAGAGACGAGATAACTGACTTTGACACTCACTATGGATCAATAATAATTACCTCAACTGAGTTATTGGGGGCGTTGCAAATCAGGTGGGAGGATAATTTCATGATCACACAATTTAACAGATGGTGGAATCAAATGCCAAGAAACTGTCACGACCCAAAACTCCCTTCGTAAGACGTCATGATGGCACCTAATCTCTACGACTAGGTAAGCCTAATAAAATGCAGAAATAACAAAAATGAAAGTAAAACTTAACAGATGACTGCAACAGATAACTAAATAACTGATAGCAATGCCACTCGGCATGTACAATAACCAACACTCTAGTAATACACATGTCACGACCAAATTTCACCTATAGGTCGTGATGACGCCCAACACTATAGCTAGACAAGCCAACTAATAAATTAAACATATATCGATAAAATTTAAATCCAAGAAAAATATAAACACCAAATTCTATCAATGTGTGTGCCAAGACCTCATGTCACAAGTGTATGAGCATCTAGTAGATTATACAAAACCTCTAATAGTGTCTGAAATAAAAATAAACAAAATTAAAAAAAAAATACAAGGAGAAACACTTGTAGCTACAGAACGGCTCAGAAAGGCAGCTCGCCACTATGCCCCTGGATAACGTGGGTGTAAGACGATAGGTCCCCCACTAGTACTTGCCTCAGGTCCTGCACAAAAAGTGCAGCAAGTGTAGTATGGGTACGTAAATAACGTGTACCCAATAAGTATCAAGCCTAATCTCGAAGTGGTAGAGATAAGATGGCCGACTTTGACACTCACTATGGGTCAATAATAATAATTGAAATACAACTAGAATATCTAAATCAACATGATTAACAGAATTTACAATAATTTATTTAACCGGCAGAATAATCAAATTCCTTCAAATGCAACAATGCTCAATATATTAATTAAATTCCTTCAATTCAAATAAATTCTAATTTATCAATTAATCTCATTTATATGAATAATAATTAATTCCTTAACAAGCAGGAATAATAATTCATTAAAATCTAAGGATTCTCCAATTTATCAATTAGTTTTGCAAGCTGAAATAAACTATTAAAGTATCGTGTAATTATTATTATTAAGCACGATTTCTGCCGAGGTCGTACGGCCCGATCCAGAGTATCGTGTACACTGCCGAGGGACGTGCGGCACGATCCATAGATGCATCTATCCTACCAAGGCGTTCGGCCCGCTCCACAAGAAAGGAGAACATTTTCTTATGTACCTCCGGAAGGAGAGTTTATTTATTATAAGATAAATTCTGGAGGGAGAAAAATTTCTTTTAATAATTAATTAAATTAAACAGAAAATCAAGCATATGAGATTTCTATCCTTTAATATTTTTATCTAACAATTCACAATATATTCATATATATCAATTAATATTAATTAAACAAAGAATATAATTTACACAAGTAATTCATCGTTTGAGTCCTAAACTACCCGGACTTTAGCATTAATAGTAGTTACGCACGGACTCTCGCCATCTCGTGCGTACGTAGCCCCCATAATTAGCAATAATTATTTAATTTAATCACCTATGAGGTAATTTCCCCCTCACAAGATTAGACAAGAGACTTACCTCATCTCAAAGTCCACTTTTCGATTACCACGCCGCGTTGAATTCTCTATTCAATGCCGAAAAATCCGAAAATATCCAAATATTATACAAAATAATTAATATATGCTAAATGATTTGAAATTTATCTATTAAATAAATTACCTTATCCAAAATGGTAAAATTCCTAAAATTTACCCCGGACCCACGTGCCCGGATTCCGAAAATTTTCAGAGGAAAGCGTTGCCCATAACCTCAAGAACTCAAATATATAATTTTTACCTAATTCCATAACTATTTTCGTAGTTAAAAATCTCACTTTTATAAAAATCAAGCTTTCTCACCTAAACTCTTGATTTCTAAGATTTACTAGTTATAATTTACCTATAATCTATGTATTTAATTCAAGGTGTGTAGAATTAACTTACCTTCCTATTCTAGTTGAAACCCCCCTCTCAAAAGCTCTGAAATCGCCCAACAATGGATGAAAATAGAAAGAAATGGACTGAGTTTTCGTCCGTTTTAAGGTTCTGCCCAGACAGGTTTTTCGCACTTGCGGAAGGAGTACCGCATATGCGGCTTCCACACCTGCAGAAATTCCTCGCAGGTGCGCATTTTCCCTCTTTTCCTGGTTTCGCACCTACGGAATAAGCGCTCGCTTATGCGCAAGCGCAGGTGCGCCCATTCCTTCGCACTTGCGCATTCCTTCGCACCTGCGCATCAGGCCTTTGCACATGCGCGTTCGAAGGTGCGCCAAAATACTTCGCACCTGCGATGGCTGGGCAGGCTCCTCTCCTTCACAACTGCGGTTGGTGGCTCGCACCTGCGAGCTCGCACCTGCGGCTATCCAAGCAGGTGCGATTATGACAGTAGCTGGGAGCTTCAATCCGTGCTCAATTTCTCAAAATTGGTCCGAGCCTCGTCTGGTTAACACTCGGGACCCCTGGGGCCCCGTCCGAACATACCAACAGTTTTGAAATCATAAAACAGACTTGCTCGAACTCTCGGAACGCGTTAAACAACATCAAATCTAAGAATCATACCCTAAACCAAATTGATTCAAACTTAAGAATTTCAAGTTCTTCAATTTACTTCTAATGCACCGAAATATACTTAAACTAATCGGAATGACACAAAATTTTGCGTGCAAGTCTTAAATCACTATACGGAACTATTCCCAAACTCGAAATTTCAAACGGACTTCAATTACTCAAAAACCTACTCCAAACCAAATTTAAAGAATTTTAAACCTTCAAATAGTTGATTTTGTTTACTATTAAGCGTCAAAACGCTCCCGGTTTATCCAATACCAGATTCGGACATACGCCCAAGTCCAATATCATCATACAAACCTATTGGAACCGTCAAATCCCGATTCTGGGGTTGTTTTCTCAAAATGTTGATCGAAGTCAAACTTGGCCATTAAAGCCAACTTAAGGAACCAAGTGTTCCGATTTCAACCCAAACACTTCCAAATCCCGAACCAACCATCCCCGCGAGTCATAAATTAATAAAAGCATGTTCGAGGAGTTTTATTTTAGGGAATGGGTTTCTAAAAGTTAAAATGACCGGTTGGGTCATTACAACATAATATTACTAAAACCCGGAACATCATAAGTCACAAGCTACAAAAGGAAAACTAGTATCTATATACACCAGAGTCTAATAAAAATACGAGAAGGTAAATGAAATAGGAGAGAGTAGAGGGGGACTCCGAGGTTTGTGGATGTGGCAGATGTACCTTGAAGTCTCTATATAGCAGCAAGCACTCTCAGCTAATAGCGGGGCTGATAAGAAGCACCTGGATCTGCACACAAACATGTGCAGAAGAGTAGCATGAGTACACCACAATGGCGCCTAGTAAGTGCCAAGCCTAACCTCGGTAGAGTAGTGACGAGGTCAGGTCTGGGCCCTACTGGGAAATAATAATAAGACAGATGATATAATAAAATGAAGTAAAACAGAGAAATAATAACACAGCACAATGAGATAACAACAGGGCGCTCCCGAGATACTCTCGTAGTCCCAAAAGTAAATACTCAATAGGGGATCTCCCGAGATACCGTCTCGTTGTCCCAAAAGTAAATATGCGAGGAGATCTCCCGAGGTACCGCCTCATAGTCTCAAAAGTAAATATGTAGGGTGATCTCTCGAGATACCGCCTCGTAGTCCCAAAAGTAAATATGCAGGGAGAACTCCCAAGGTACAGCCTCGTAGTCTCAAAAGTAAACATACAACTCAACCGATAAATACAATAGTTAACATCAAAAATTCTACAGTCTAAACTGATAAAGATCAAGGAAAAGTGGGAAAATCAACTAGACATGCTTCACATAGTTCAAATAAACCGTTAAAGCACATAGACATGCGATATTAAACTAAACAGGATAACTACACATGCTAGTATAACTCAATTAAGATGGAAACAGGTTACTACTCAGTAAAAATCAGGTTTTACAACAAATAGCTCATGTATTCACTCGTCACCTCACGTATATGGCACTCACATATCACGACAGTACCAAATCCTAAGGGGATCCCCCCCTCCCCCAAGGTTAGGCAATCCACTTAACTCGAACCAAGCTCAATCAATCAGTAAGAATATCCTTTCCTCGATTATCCGACTCTGAATGACTCAAATCTAGCCAAAAATAATTACATATCATAAATACAACTATAATAGACTATTATAATTAATGAAATCAAGACTTTAACAAGAATTTGAAAAATCATTCTAAAAAAATCGACTCGGGCCCACGTCTCGGAATCGGGTAAAAGTTACAAAATACGGACACTCATTCAACTACGAGTTCACTCGTACTAAAATTATCCAAATCCGAATCAAAACTTAAAAACTTATTTGAAGAACTTTTCCCATTTTCTCCCAAATTTCTCAACCAAATTCCTTAATCAGATGATGAAATCAACTATAGATTAGTGGAATATGTCCATAAAAGAGTTAAGAATCATTACCCCAAAGTTCTCTTTGAAAAACCCTTGAATTATCGCCTTAATCCGAGATCTCAAAGTCTCAAAATTAAAAATGGGATAAAACACTCGAACTTGTCCTTTTCTGCCCAGCGATTTCGCACCTGCGAGCTTTCAGTCGCACCTGCGACGCCGCACCTGCAAAAATTCCATCGCATGTGCGGAAATAACTTAAGAGGGCCGGCTCCGCTTCTGCGGTCCTAGTCTTACACCTGCGTCTACAGGCCAGGCCTCTCCAAGCCGCACATGCGCTCTTCCTTTCGCACATGCGAGTCCGCACTTGCGGTCACCCCACCGCAAGTGCGATTACACCAGAAGCTTGAAAGCATCAGCAACTCACACAAGTACAATTTCGATCCGTTAAGCACCTGAAACTCACCCGGGGGCCCCGGGGACCTCAACCAAGCATACCAACAAGTCCTAAAATACCATACGAATTTAGTTGAGCCCTCAAAACACCTCGAACAACAACTAAAACATGAATCACCCTCCAATACAAACTTAATGAACTTTGAAACTTCAAACTTCTACAACTGATGCCGAAACCTACCAAACCATGTTCGATTGACCTCAAATTTTGCACACAAGTCATATTCGACATTACAAACCTACTCCAACTTCCGGAATCAAAATCCAACCCCGATCTCAAAAAGTTCACTTACGGTCAAATTTTCCAAAAATTCAACTTTCGCCATTTCAAGCATAATTTAGCTATAGACGGAGCTAACGGAACTGATGAAACTCCATTCCGGAGTCGTCTTCCCACAATTCCGACTACGGTCAAAATCCTTTTTTTCTACCTCCCCTACGAAGGGAAGTACAAAGGAAGTTGCTTCGAAGTTGAAGGGCCTCGTCCATTCACTATATGTCTATAATTTCATACATAAAGAGGAAGATTAAAAACGTATTGATCTCCTTAGCGCTTCGTGGGGGTCTTCATTCACTCTTATCTTACTTTCCCTACTTCTAGAAAAAAAATGTTGAACAAAAATGATCTTTATAAAGTTAAGGCATCAGATCGGTCGACTGCGGGACGGGGCCGGGAGCAGTAGTAGGAAAAGTGATAAGCCTTTCAATCTACTCCTCAATCTTAATAATTCAAATAGATAGTTCTGCTCACATCAAGGGAAGCTCTTTATTAACTGAGAAGCTCATTGGCTCTCCTTTGACTCTAACCTCTCATTTAACTTGCTACTTTGTCAACTTCTCTGTAATGTCCCAACCGGTCATTTTGACTTTTAGAACCCCATTCCCTAAAAATAAAACTTTTCGTATGTGATTTTAATGATTTATGACTTGTGGGGATGGTTGGTTCGGGATTTGAAAATGTTTGGGTTGAAATAGGAACACTTGGTTCCTTAAGATGGCTTTAAAAGATCAAGTTTGACTTCGACCAATATTTTTAGAAACATGACCCCGGAATAGAATTTTGACGATTCCAACAGCTCCGTATGGTAATTTTGGACTTAGGAGCGTGTTTGGAATTTTATTTGGAAGTTCGTAGTTAAATTAGGCTTGAAATGGTTAAAATAGGAATTTAAGTTTGGAAGTTTGACCAAGGAGTTGACTTTTTGATATCTGAGTTGGAATCCAGTTCCAAAACTTTTTATAGCTCTGTTATGTCATTTATGACTTGTGTGCAAAATTTGAGGTCAATCAAAATTGATTTGATAGGTTTCTACATCGGATGTAGAAGTTAGAAAATCTTAAGTTTCATTAAGCTTAAATTGGAGGATGATTTGTGGTTTTAGCATTGTTTGGTGTGATTTGAGGGTTCGACTAAATTCTTATGATATTTTGGGACTTGTTGGTATATTTGGTTGAGGTACTGAGGGGCTCGGGTGAGTTTCGGACGGTTAACGGATCACTTTTGGCCTCTAGGAGACTGCTGATAGCTGCTGGTATTTTTCTTCTGATTTCCTTTTACGCGATCGCGCAAGTTGGTCTGCGATCGCGTAGAGTAATTTGGGCAGAGGTAGATTTATTCTACGCGATCGCATGAATGGGGATGCGATCGCGTAGGCTTAATTTGGGTAGCTGGAAATTTGTTCTATGCAATCGCGTAGGCACGTCTGCGATCACGTAGGTTAGGCCAGCCTGTGCATCATGATCGTGTGTCGTTGTTTGCGATCGCGTAGGGAAAACTGGGGAGGAGCTAGGCCACACGCTTAATTATTCGCGATCGCGTGAAGAGATTCGCGATCGCGTAGGGTTGCGGATTCAGTGCTTCGCGGTCGCGTGGGACTTTATGCGATCGCGTAGGGTTATTTTCTGGGCAGTAAAATTTGTGTAACGCGATCGCATGAGGAAGTTCGCGAACGCGTAGAAGAAATCATTGGGCAGAGATTTTAAATTCTGAAAATGGTACTTCGTCCCACTTTCCATTTTTATCGATTTGGAGCTCGGATTTGGACGAGTTTTGGAAGATTTTTAGAGAAAATAACGGGGTAAGTGTTCTTATCTCAATATTGGTTAAATTACCCCAATCCATCACTGTTTTAATTAGTGAATTGAGTTGGAATAGTTTGAAAACTCTCTTGGATAGATTTGAGGATTTGGGGTTGAATTGTTATCAGAATTTAGTAATTTTGGTATGGGTAGACTTGTGGTTGAGTGGGCATTTATATTTCGTAACTTTTGCCGAATTCCGAGACGTGGGTCACACGGACGAATTTTTAATTAATTTCGGAATTTTTATTAAAAATGTAGTATTTTCTTATAGAATTAATTTCTATAATTTTTAGTGATTGTATCGAATTATTTTGGCTAGATTCGAGCGAGACAGAGTTGGATAATCATGGAAAAGGCCTTCTAGTGGATTAAATTGGAGCAAGACGAGGTAAGTCTCTTGTCTAATCTTGTGAGGGGGAAATTACCTCATAGGTAATTAGAGTAATAATTATTGCTAATTGTGGGGGTTACATACGCACGAGATGACGAGAGTCCGTGCGTAGCTACTATTAATGCTAAAGTCTGGGTAGTTTAGGACTCAAAGCATGAATTACTTGTGTAAATTTTATCCTTTATTTAATTAAATTATTTGATATATATTGTAAATTGTTAGGGAAAGATAGTAGTAATTGATATATATGAATATATTGTGAATTGTTAGATAAAGATATTAAAGGATGGAAATCTCATATGCTTGATTTTCTATTTAAATTAATTAATTGTTAAAAGAAATTGTTCTTCCTCCCGAATTTATCTTATAATAAATATACTCTCCTTCTGGAGGTACATAAGAAAATATCCTCCTTTCTTGTGGAGCGGGCTGAACGTCTCGGCAGGATAGATGCATCTATGGATCGCGCTGCACGTCCCTCGGCAGTGTACACGACACTCTGGATCGGGCCGTACGACCTCGACAGAAATCGTGCCTAATAATAATAATTACACGATACTTTGATAGTTTATTGTAGCTTGTAAATCTAATTGATAAATTAGAAATTTATTAGGAATTTAAAGAATTATTATCTCTGCTTGTTAAGGAATTATTGTTATTTCTGTAAATGAGGCTAATTGATAAATTAAAAATTTATTGAAATTGAAGGAATTTAACTAATATATTGGGAATTGTTGCATTTAAAGAAATTTAATTATGTCTGATGGTTAAATAAATTATTGTTAAATTATGTGAATCATGCTGATTTAGATATTCTAGTTTTATTTCAAATATTATTATTGACCCATAGTGAGTGTCAAAGTCGATCATCTCGTCTCTCCCACTTCGAGATTAGGCTTGATACTTATTAGGTACACATTTTTTACGTACTCATACTACACTTGCTGCACTTTTTGTGCAGGACATGAGGCAAGTACTAGTGGATGACCTATCGTCTTACACCCACGTTATCCAGGGACGTAGTGGTGAGCTGCCTTTTTGAGCCGTTCTGCAGCTGTCAGTGTCTCTTCTTGTATTTACATTTTGTCTATTATATTTCAAACAGTATTTGGAGTTTTGTATAATCTAATAGATGCTCATACACTTGTGACACTAGGTCTTGGCACACGCATTGTTAGAATTTGGATTTTGTATTATTTTCTTGAATTTAAATTAATCGGTATCTTTTCTATTCTCTTAAATATTGCTAGTAAAAGAATAAAATTACTTAGAAATTTTTTCTGAATATAATTGATATATGTTTAACTTATTAGTTGGCTTGCATAACTATAGTGTTGGGCGCCATCATGACCTATAGGTGAAATTGGGTCGTGACAACATGGTATTAGAGTACTAGGTTCACGTAGGTCTCATAAGTTATGAGCAGACATAAGTAGAGTCTTACGGATCAGTACGGAGACGTCTGTACTTATCTTCGAGAGGCTATAGGTTGTTAGGAAACTACCTTTCTTCATCTTTCATCGTGCAAATTAATGTAGTACTAAATATCCTTCTTTTATTCTCTCACAAATGGTGAGAACGCGCTCTAATGAGGTTCCAGACTAGGGAAGAGCTACTCCCCCAGTTGCTAGAGGCCGAGGGAGGGCTCCAGCCCGTGGTAGGGGGCGAGGACGTCCCAGGACTGTTCCAGTTATGCCGCCAGTGGGTCCAGCAGAGAATCCCATTGTTGAGGAACAGGGTGAGGTGCCTGTGGCAGAGCCAGCTCCGGTGGATTTCAAATCTGCACCGGGATATAGTAGCAAGGAGTGGTCGATGTAGTTTTACCCGATGAGGTCGGGATCGATTTCCACAGGGAGTTAATTTGGTTTGGAGTCGGGTATCTAACTAATCTAGATGTGTGTGTTGTTTCTAATTACACTTCCAAACATTGTTGTGATTGATTCTATTCTAATTTTTATACTATTGTATGCCAAGTGTAAGCTAAGTACAATATTTTTGGTAAAAGTTTTCAAGTGTTAAAAGACACTAGGGTAGTGACTTCTGTCTAGGTGAGTATCTAATGGGTGTCAAGAATTTAGGACAAGCTTGTTACGATTGGAGTCGCGATATAACCATCACACATAAGTGCTCACTCTATACCTCTCGGTAGTTTGAGTGACTTTACCTGATTTGGCTTTCTCAAGCCCAAATAGGTGTTCGTACAATCCAAATGAAATTGGCTCAAGTCGGGTATTACTATCTCTAGGTTTAACCCTTTAATCGGGGCTATCAATCTCTTGAGTTCACCCCAATTCCTTGTTAGCCTAATTTTCCTAGACTTAGTCTCTCTTTCTCAAGAAGAGCCTAAGTCATAAAGGGATGAATCAGTGTTTGCAACCACTAATTCTACAATTTTAGCACGAATTAGGCTAAATATCACTAACCCATAAATAATTAAGCCCTAAAATTCAAGATCTATTAAATACCCACACTAGGATTGGGTCACCACCCTAGCTATGAGGTCTAGCTACTCATGAATACAACAGAAATCAAAGGTAAAGATGAAATAAAAGCCATAATATTAAAGTACAAGATTAAAATCTAAAGTTTGAAGGTAAATCTATTATAAAATTGCCCAAAAGGGGAAAAACCTGCCGTTCACGTGCTCTGATCTACAAAAACTTGACCTAAAAATGTCAAAAAGATCTATTTATACACAGTTGCAATTTTCGGACAAAAATGCCCCTGCAAAGGATTTGTGGACGCGTAATTCTGACTGCGTCCGTGCTGGAGCTTTCGCGGCCGCATAATAATAAGCGCGGTCCGTGTTTCTTCAATACTGGGCTTGGACTGGACTAGGTTTCGCGGACAGCGTAAATATATTCGCGTCCGCGTTAGCTTCAATTGCGACCGCGTATTATGTTCGCGGACTGCGTTCTTCAGTTAGGTTTCACTTGCCAAGTTTCTGAGCCTTTTATCACGCTCCCAGCGGAATTTCAAACATGTCCGCGTCTGATAACTTCGCGGCCCGCATAATGTAGACGCGGGCCACATTCTTTATTTGAGCCAAGATTTCAAGGCCTCTGAACCTCGATCCTTGCTGTCAGCGTAATTTCCCTCGCGGCCGCGCCACTGGTTTCGCGGCTGCGCTTTTGTAGTGCGGTCATCGGTGGTGTTTTCTCTGGATTGCAGCTTCTCTGAACCTCTATCTCGTCGACCGCGGAATATTATCTGCCTTAGCGGTGAACCCTACGCGGCCGCGCTTTTCTATCGCGGTCCGCGGTTCATTTTCAGCCTTTGGCTTGTGCAAGTTTGACTCTTTCGTGAGCTTATTTTGGCTTCTTTGCCTCATTTTGACCAAGCCCTGCAAGCAAGCACATTATGTTAGTTTTCGGGACTACCTTTAGCATTTTTCTTTACCCAAAATCTAAGCAAAAAAGAGCAAATAATAGGCTAAAGTCCCTAGTTGTCACCAGCTCCGGTGGATTTCACATCTGCACCGGGATTCCAGGATGTTATGGGTCGTATGCTGCAGTTCATGGACAATATGACTCAGGCCGGTTTATTTCCGGCAAGCCCATCCACATCCCAGGCGGGCGGGGGAGCACAGACCCCTGCCGCACAGGCTCATGGGCAGGCAACTACTGTATATCAGACCCATGGTGCACTACCCGTGGGTGGAGCCCAGCCAATGGCAGCAGCTACACCTGAGCACAGGCCAGCTGCAGCCGCTGATCCGTAGAAACTATTGGACAAATGGATTAGACTACATTCTCCTGTCTTGGGGGGTGAGCGACATGAGGATCCCCAGGACTTCATTGATCGGTGCAGGGACGGACTGCACACCATGAGGATATTGGAGTCTCACGGGGTTGACTTTGCTACTTTTCAGCTAGAGGGCAGGGTCCGTAGATGGTGACAGTCTTATATTCTTGGCAGACTAGCAGATTCTCCTCCCATGACTTGGGACAAGTTCACTCGTATCTTCCTGGACAGGTATATTCTATCCTCCTAGAGTGAAGAGTTGCGGTTTTAGTTCGAGCAGCTCCAACAGGGTCGGATGTCAGTGACTGATTATGAGGCGAGGTTTTCTGAGTTATCTCGCCATGCCCTTATGATACTCCCTACTGAGGCGGAGAGAGTGCGGAGGTTTGTTGCGGGTTTACATACTGGAATTCAGGCCACTATGGCTCTAGAGGTTGAGATGGGTACTTCTTATGAGATGGTAGTAGAGATAGCCCGCAGGATTGAGGGTGTACGTCAGTAGAGCCGAGAGCAGGTTATGAGAGATAAGCGGTTCAGGTATTCTGGAGAGTTCAGAGGTTCTCCGTCTGGGGGCAGAGGTCAATTCGTGAGAGGGCAGTCCAGCAGGCCCCCGTATCCAGCACCACCGCCTCCTCGAGGTGCTCCAGTGCGGTGCGACCCTATCTCAGTGCTATACCAGAGATTTCTTATCGCCCACCAGCTATTCAACGTCCTCCCAGTGGGTATTCAGTTCCCCAGGGCCAGACTCTTAGTCAGTATCCCATTGCACCAAAGAGTTGTTACGAGTGCGGGGATCCGAGTCACATACGAAGATTTTTCCCCAGGCTTCGGGGTAAACTAGTGCAACAGGGTCAGCAACCTATGATTACTTGACCAATTGCTCCACCAGTTGTCCGACCACCAAGAGGTGGAGGACAGGTGGGTACCATCCGTTATTTCTTGCTTAAGTGAAAAATTTACAAGGAGAATTCACTAGGTCTCCATCCTATAGGTAAGGTTCTACTCTGTAGCCCTCATTTTCATGATTTTAATTGTAAATGGGTAATAAGCCAAGCATTTATTGGGTGTAAGAGTTGTTTATTTTACATGCATGTACCATCTAGGGTACTAGGAAGATTGTTGGGCTCTTTGGGGTGAACTTTGGGTAGTGGGGTGAAAGAATCCACCATAGGAGGTCCTTGAAACCTTAATGCACACCTAGTGTTTGATAAAATGCTCAAGTGAGCTGAAACTTTGAACTCCTTCCTAATTTGTGTTAAATTTTGCTATATCTATAAATAGATCGAAGTGCTAGGATTTTCGAAACATTGTAGTAAATTAAAAAGCTCGAGGTGAGGTATGTTGGCTAAACTTCTCTCTTAAAATTGAATTTCCACGATGTTCTAGTAAGTCCCGAGTTGTCTATTACAAAATAACTTTATTGAATAAGTTTGGTGTCGAAAGATGTATTGTCACGACCCAATTCTCCCTCCGTAAGACGTCGCGACGACACCTAGTCTCTACAACTAGGTAAGCCTAACACAATGCGGAAATAACAAAATGAAAGTAAAACCTAACAACTGAGTGCAACAGATAACTAAATAACTGGTAGCAATGCTACTCGACATGTACAATATCGAACACTCTAGTAATACACAGTATTCCCAAAACCCGGAATATCATAAGTCACAAGCTACAGAAGAAAACTAGTATCTCTATACACTAAAGTCTAATAAAAGAAGTACGGAAGGTAAATGACATATGAGAGAATAGAATGAGACTCCAAGGTCTACGGACACGGTATATGTACCTTGAAGTCTCCGTACAGCAACAAACACTCCCAGCTAATAGCGGGGTTGATAAGAAGTACCTGGATCTGCACACAAAAATATATGCAAAAGAGTAGCATGAGTACACCACAACGGTACCCAGTAAGTGCCAAGCCTAACCTCGGTAGAGTAGTGACGAGGTCAGGTCAGGGCCCACTGGTATATAACAAATAAAGCAGGAGAATTGCAGCAATATAATAAGAGATTGGAATTTAACAAAAAGGAAAACACAACAAAAATAGTAGTGCAACACACAAGATTAAATAACAGGAGATCTCCCGAGATACCGTCTCGTATTCCCAAAATAAATATGCAAAGAGATCTCCCGAGGTACCGCCTCGTAGTCTCAAAAGTAAATGTGCACGGAGAACTCTCGAGATACCGCCTCGTAGTCTCAAAAGTAAATATGCAGGGAGAACTCCCGAGGTACCGCCTCGTAGTCTCAAAAGTAACTATACAAGGAGAACTCCCGAGATACTGCCTCATAGTCTAAAAAGTAAATATTCAGGGAGAAATCCTGAGGTACCGCCTCGTAGTCTCAAAAGTAAATATACAGGGAGAACTCCTAAGGTACCGCCTCGTAGTCTCAAAAATAAATATGCAGGGAGAAATCCCGAGGTACCGCCTCGTTGTCTCAAAAGTAAATATACAGGGAGAACTCCCGAGGTATCGCCTCGTATTCTCAAAAGTAAATATGCAGGGAGAACTCCCGAGGTACAGCTTCGTAGTCTCAAAAGTAAATGTGCAGGGAGAACTCCCGAGGTACCGTCTCGTAATCTCAAAAGTAAACATACAGCTCAAACCGATAAATACAATAGTTAACAGTAAGAATTCTACAGTTAAGACTGATAAAGATCAAGGAAAAGCAGGAAATCAATTAGGCATGTTGCACAGAGTTCAAATAAGCAGTTAAAGCACGTAGACATGGGATATTAGACTTACAGGATAACTACACATGCTGGTATAACTCAATTAAAATGAAAACAGATCACTACTCAGTGAAAATCGGGTTTTACAAACAAGTAGCATGTGTACCCACTCGTCACCTCACGTACACGGTGCTCACATATCACAACAGTACCAAATCCTATGGGGATTTCCCTCACACAAGGTTATGCAAGCCACTTGCCTCGAACCAAGCTCAATCAATTGGCAAGAATGCCCTTTCCTCGATTATCCAACTCCGAATGGACCAAATCTAGCCAGAAACAATTACATATTATAAATACACCATTCACTCACGAGTCTAACTATATCAAATTTACTAAAATCCAACACCAAATGGCCTTTCAAATCCCTAAAATTCACTCTCCAATCTCTAGCCTCAAACTCCCAAATTCCACCTTAAATACACACTAACTAGGTGGAAAAATAAATGGGGAAGCAAGATTATTGATAAAAAATAAGCACAAGGGACTTACATCAAGAAATCCCTCCAAAATGCTCTCAAGAAATTGCCAAACCTGAGCTCAAAATGTTTAAAATAAGCAAAAATCGCAAACCCTCGCATTTAAGTATTCTGTCCAGCATTTCCGCATCTGCGGACCACCAGTTGCACCTACGGACAAACCATCGTAGGTGCGGATTCTACTTATGGCTAGGGTTTCCGCTTCTGCGGACCAGGGATCGCATGTGCGATCTCGCTTCTGCAGAGACCCTTTCGCTCTTACGATCCCAAACCTCACAGGCCTCTCCGCTTCCGCGTTCAAGCTTCCGCAGAAGCGACTCCGCTTTTGCGGCCTTCATGTCTCACATGCGAACCCAGGCCAAACTCCTCTAGCCCGCATCTGCGATCCTCCTCTCGCACATGCGAGTCCGCACCTGCGGTCAGCCCACTACAGGTGCGAAAACACCAGAAACCAGAAAACTTCAGCAATTTGCATAAGTTCAAATTTAATCCGTTAAGAGTCTGAAACACACCTGAGGCCCCCGGGACCTCAACCAACCATACCAACCAGTCCTAAAATACCATACGAACTTAGTCGAGCCCTCGAATCACATCAACAACGCTAAAAACACGAGTCACCCTCCGATTCAAACTTAATGAACTTGAAACTTTAAAATTTCTACAACTGATGCCGAAACCTATCAAACCACGACCGATTGACCTCAAATTTTGCACACAAGTTATATTCGACATTACGGACCTACTCCAACTTTCGGAATTGAAATCCGACCCCGATATCAAAAAGTCTACTTCCAGTCAAACTTCCCAAAAATTAGATTTTCGCCATTTCAAGTCTAAATCAGCTACAGACCTCCAATACACAATCGGGATACGCTCCTAAGTCCACAATCACCCAACAGATCTAACGGAACTGATGAAACACCATTCTGGAGTCGTCTTCACACAGTTCTAACTTCGGTCAAAATCCTAGAATTTAAGCTTTCGTTTTAGGAACTAAGTGTCCCAAAACACTCTGAAATCAAGAACAAAACCTTCCGGCAAGTCACATAAGCATAAAAAGTTACGGGGAAAACAGTAAATAGGGTATCGGGGCTATTACTCTCCAAACGACCGGCAGGGTCATTACATCCTCCCCTTCTTAAAATAATCGTTCGTCCTCGAACGAGCATAGAGACATACCTAAAGTGGTGAAAAGATTAGGATAACGTCTGCGCATATCGTGCTCGGTCTCCCAAGTCGCCTCCTCGACAGGCTGACCCCTCCACTGAACCTTCACTGAAGCAATGTTCTTTGACCTTAGCTTTCGAACCTGCCTGTCCAAAATAGCCACCGACTCCTCAACATAAGATAAATCTTTGTCCAACTGGACTGAGCTGAAATCCAACACATGGGACGGATCGCCGTGATACTTCCGGAGCATCGAGACATGGAATACTAGATGAACTCTTGCTAGATGGGGAGGCAAGACAAGCTCATAAGCAACCTCCCCAACACGCTGCAACACCTCAAATGGACCGTTAAACCTTGGGCTCAACTTGCTCTTTTTTTCGAATCTCATAACACCCTTCATGGGTGATACCCGGAGCAGGACCCGCTCTCCCACCATGAATGCAATATCGCGAACCTTGCGATTCGCATAACTCTTCTGTCTGGACTAGACTGTACGACTACGATGTCGATCTTGAATCAATTTAACTTTCTCCAAGGCATCCTGAATCAAGTATGTACCCAATAGCCTAGCCTCACCCGGCTCAAACTAACCCACTGGAGACCGGCACCGCCTCCCATATAAGGCCTCATACGATGCCATCCGGCTATTTCCGTTAAGATCTTAACGATACGTTTAATCAATTGAAAAGAATGAACAGTGCCGTAGAAAGCAAATGAAGTGTAAAACAGTAGGGTATCCAAATCTCCTTCTTTCTTCATACATCAAAGAAAACATGTTTTGCTGAGGTGAGAGCATTGCTATTATATTAATCAAATAATTTTTCTGAATGTATTATAATAATCACAATCTTTATTGGTTTTTCCAAAGCCTTGTAAAATCTAGTAATTTTTCACAATTTTCCGTTGTTTCTGAACTCTCCTCCTCTATATAAGTAACCCCTTATACTTCCCCTTCTTCCCATACTAACTTTCAGAATTACTCTTTTGATCTTTAATGGGGAAATAAAAGTACGAAGATGATAACACTAGTTATTCCGATTCTCCACATATTAATTTTTTTGTTTATTAAAATTAAGACATTTAATAGACTTAAAACTCCTAATAAACTTTTGCTTATCTCTCATGGTTAACTTAACTAAATTTGGTGTAAACACCCGATATGGTTAAGTTTTTACCTAAACATGGTAGGAATCAATGTCGAACCCCCCAATATCATAAGATTAGAAAGCTCGGGTCATTGGATTTGAAAAAAAGCCCCATAGATCTTTAAATTTTTTAATTTATAAATTAATAGAATAGTAACCACAAAAAATATATAAAGTATATTGAAAGCTTGAGAGATTAAAAAGAATAAAAAATCACAAAAACAAAATATCTAGTATTGTTTATAAATATAAATAATGCAATAGTATTAAAATTACTATAAGATAAAAATTAACTATCATGTGTTATCTTTCAAACGATTAAAAGATCACAATACTTTTAAAAGATATTATCAAATTACATAGTTTGCCTTTGTAAAAATTAATAATCAATAAACTCCCTCAATACTGTAATTTAAAATATCCTCCTCGCGAGTAAACATAAAATTACTTTCAAATAGTCAAACAAGAAATGTTGTACAATTTTCAGAGACATAGAACTAAAATATAAATACCTTTAGTAAGTGAAGATGTAAATATTGGTTATTCAAATGATATTCACTCTCCGTTGTTCTCAATTAGTAATTATGCAGTAGTATAGCTCATTATTTTGAGTTACTCTCAATCTTCGTATTCGGTAGATGAATAAAAATTTTAGTCATTCATTTGTTAAAGAAATATGAGTGTCAACAATGCTAATTAGGGGATTTGATGCATGATTTGCGCTAGGAACTATTAGACGAGCCTCGAGCGAAGAGCGTTAGGCATGTTTTGGACGCACAATCAAAAGTTTGGTGCGTAATACTCACATAATTAAGCCCTACGTGAGCCACATAGTGTTTTGGTAGTGCTCGTCCCGAAGCGATTCCCGAAAAAGCCTTTTAAAATATTGATATAAAGGACTAGTAATGCTCTATATTAAAGGATAAAGACGATTCTGAGTTTTTGTCCAAACTTAACGGACAACTTTGAACTTTTTACTTGATACAATTTGATAAGTCAAAGGGGTCAAAGTAACAAAAAGGAAGTTTGCTATACAATAGTTTAAGGTGTTCCCGTCGGCAATACACTACTGCAGAGGTCCGATATATCTCCGTCCAAGTGTCGACTCGTCGCCGAGATAAATCACCATTTTTGGTTGAAAAGAAAGGTTGGTTAAGTGAAAGTCAGATCAGATATGTCGACAGCGACATACCCACCGCCGCCGCCGTATTACAGGCTGTATAAGGACTATCTTCAAGATCCCAACTCTGCTCCTGAACCTCCCCCTCCCATTGACGGCACCTATATCCTCTTCGGTAGCAACTACACTGTATGTAATGTCTCTCACCTGTTACCCCCCTCCCCCCTCCCTCCCCCCCAAAAAATGAAAAAAGAAAAACTACCCCATGATACCCAATTGCTCACTTGTGCTTATTGTGGTATGTATTTGAATGTAAATTAAGGTGTATTTGAGATTCTTGCTTGCTCTTTTTCCTTGAAAGATTGAATCGCATTCTCAATTTGTTCACTTTGATTATATTTGTACTCCCTCCGCCCATCTTATGTGTGTTGTTTGACTGGGCGCTAAGTTTAAGAAAAGAAGAAATACTTTCGAAATTTTTGGTCTAAAACAAGCCATATACATTCTCAATTTCTTCACTCTGATTATTTTCATATTGCTTTTGGGGTAAAAGCCTGGAATTAATTCAAGTGTGCAGAAAAAAATAATGCAAAAGAGTAAAGGGGGAAATGTCTGATGCTAATATGAAGTTCATTGAACTATTTAAGTAGCAAAGGCTTGGATTTTATGTATTCCGATATATGAATGAGGCTTTCAATAAGGCTCTCACCTTTATCTTATATTATATTGAACTGGATTGGGTAAATGACTTTTTATCAAGAATATTTTTTCTGGTCACTCCTTTGTGCTTGTCTTTTGTGAATTTGTTTGTCAGTTGTGTTTCTGAAATTAAGTTGTGCCCGGTGGTTTCTGTTAGATGACTATGTACAAGTGGCTCAGTATTGTTTTTGTCAATGGTTGCAGACTGATGATGCACTCCCAAGTTTGGAAGATCAGGGTGTTCGTCAGTTATACCCAAAAGGGTCTAATGTTGGTAAAGTTCTAGACCATCCCTTCCCTCTAGAATTATATTAGACACGGTGTAGTTGTTTTAACAGGTTCTGGTATTTGCTGGTTGTATTTGGCTATTAACATCGCCTAGTACTTAAGTTTCTTTAATTACTAACAAGAGAATTTTCTGCTAGTCTTCCTTTCGTTGATATAGGACATAATTAGTGCTACTAGTGTTAAATCGTTGACTCTGATGATAAGTTTTCTTCATTTACCTTATTCTCCATTGCTAACTGTGGTTCTGTTCCTCAGCTTTCTCTGAAAGGCTGAATATTCATAAGGCGCTATGCCTTCCCCATCCCCTCTGTACTAAAAAAATTGGTATGCTGAAATAGGAGTGTGTAGTTCCTCTGCCAGATCGCTGTTGTTGCTGGACATTCTAGAATTGTCCAGTGTCCTTAAAATTTGTCTAACTAGTACCATGATAGAATTTTCCCCTCTTTATTTGTTTTAGATGATAATAGCAGTACAGGACACTTTAATGCCTCTTATGTTTATTAAGCATTTTTTTGCTTTTTGGTTTTGAGCAAATATGTGAGGCAGACTATTAAGAATATTGTATAGATATGATCTTTATTAAATTAAACATGTAGATATGGTGTATACTAATGATGAAAGCTGTTGAACTTCAGACTCGAGTGGAGAAAGAGGGCTAGGCCCCCGGAGGGCTTTCAGGGACCGGGGAAGATGGGTTGATTATAGAGCTAGGGTAGGGGCAAATCGAAGGCCCATCGGGATAGGGCATGGACGAGCCTCAACTGGGCTAGCATTGATACAACAACATACCCAGTATTATCCCACACCGTGGGGTCTGGGTAGGGTAATGTGTACGCAGACCTTACCCCTACCTTGTGAGGATAGAGAGGTTGTTTCCAATAGACCCTCGGCTCAGGAAAGCAGAAGTACTACATTAATGAAAATATAGATAAGAAGGGACAGTACCAAAAAGCCATATAAAAGCAGAATAAAAGCAACAAGACAGTAAGGTGATCAACAATGAAAGAAAACAACGGTTAGTCATAAAAACCTACTACCAACAGAAAGCGAGACTGCGTGCCAATACTACTGTTATGAACACTCCAGACTACCTACTCTACTATTCTAATCCTCGACCTCCGTACCTTCCTATCAAGGGTCATGTCCTCGGTCAGCTGAAGCTGCGCTATGTCTTGCCTAATCACCTCTCCCCATCTCTTCTTTGGCCTACCTCTACCTCTTCGTAGGCCCTCCAATGACAATCTCTCACGCCTCCTCACCGGGGCGTCTGTGCTCCTCCTTCTCACATGACCAAACCACCTAAACCGCGCTTCCCGCATCTTGTCCTCAATAGGGGCCAGTATTGATGAAAAAGAAAAACTTTCCCCATCGCATCATTAACCGGTGTGGGATTCAAGATCAAGACCAGGACTAAAATCAATTAGTGAGATATCATTTTCTTGTAATTATGTAGCGTTGATTACTTTCCTATAGTTCATAATCGGTGTATGTACTACTCCCTCTGTTTCAATTTATGTGAACCTATATCCTTTTTAGTCCGTGCCAAAAAGAATGACCCCTTTCCCTATTTGGAAACAATTTACCTTTTTGCAATGATTTATAGCCACACAAAATATATGTGCCTCATTTTACTCCACAAGTTCAAAAGTCTTAATCTCTTTTCTTAAACTCCGTACCCAGTCAAATGGGTTCACATAAATTGAAACGGAGGGAGTATTAAATACACCCAGTAGCTTGAGGAATATCAAGTTATACATTCTCCATTTTGATCTCCTTTGTATTTATTCATTTCTCATGTGGTATCAGTCAACGACATCATGGAGGAAAAAAAGATCGTCTTTGCGCATTTCTGGTGGCCATATAAGTTGTCGAGAGGGTCAGTCTATTTTCCGCAAGATCAGTTTTCCTGCTATCCTCACTTTAATTTTCGGCGATCTTCCAACCAGCTCTCCTAAAGGTCAACTTGGCCAAGGAACTCCTTTTTTATGACGGTGGTGTCAGTCCAGTGTGTGCACAACTCGACTATTCCACCGGGTACCTACTACCTCCCACCAGCACAGGTATCGGTATTGATAACTCTACCCACCAAGATTTAGGCAGATGAGAAGAAATCACCTAGTGTTTTTATTGCCTCCGCGTGGAAAGACCTCATGGTTCTCCTCCCACTTCATCTACCACTAGGCTACACCCTTGGTACAAGAAACTCCTATAAGATTTCTGGGTCGCTATTCAGCCAATAGAAAATTCTGGAACTTTTTAGGGCAAAAAAGATTTTTTGGTAGCTTTTTTGGTTTTCTGCCAGAGTTTTGAACTTCTTCCATTCTAATCACCATGTCACCTTGATTGGGAAACATAGCTTATAAGAAAGTGATCTCACGTTGTTTGAGCAATATGATGTTCCTTATTTGAATACAAAAGAGTTTCTTATAAGGAGGCACAGTTTCAAATATCTCCACAACTCTCATCTGCATCTGTTGTCCAAACTGGTAACCTAGGCCAAGTTGCCTATGTCTGTCAATCTTCCGTGCTTGATCCTTGGGTTCATTGACCCAGGAGCTTCTGGTAATAAATCTCTTTCCTCAATTATATTATATTCAAAATCTCTTCCAACAGTCACACATTATTAGATCCCAAACCATCTATCATGTTTGTCCCATTATCTACATATCAGTGTACTTTTTGTACACCACAAATATGAGTGGAATAAAAAAGATCTTTTTTATGCTTCCAAGCAGAAGCAACTAACACGGAATGATTTCTTCCCATCTGCTTGTAATCAGTGCATATGCTAGAGATGTTAGAGAACAAACTCCCACCAAACCACATTTGTGCCTTTCAGCAAAATAGATAATGTTACCGTTAAAACATAGTTGTCTTATATGTGTTCCATTTATATTGAACCCCATTCTTCGAAACATATAGGTTAGAAAGTTCCAATTTACATGATCATATTCATTCTCAAACCAATTTGCATAGCAAGGTCCATTGGGCTTTAAGCGAGAAGCAAGAAATGAAATGTAAGCTTCTCTGAAGTAGGACATGCAATTTATAGAATACAAAAATACATAACTGGGAATGTAGTACTTTCATAAAGATTGCAATTAACATTTCAACATCCAATATAGAATGATAATATATATCCCAACTCCCCATAGTGTGGCTTGGTGGTCGATGAAGTTGGAGTTGATCATCGGAGACCACAGTTAAATTTAGGTGGTTTCTTTCATTTATCTAAGCCTTGTTGGATGGAAATACCCGATACCTGTGAGAGGTAACAAGTACACAATTGATTAGTCATATCATGTTGATGCTCCAAAAAATCCTAGGTAGAAATTTAGGGAACGGTTCATTAGGATGAAGGAAAGAATAGAGAAGATGATTTTGTAGAGCTGATGATTTTGTAGGCGTTAAGTGGGTAATGCCTAACAGTGTTAAGATTTTGTTGGAACAATGGCATCATCAGAAAATGGCAAAAAGTAGACAAGCAGTATGGAGGACAATTGCTTTGTGTGTTTTATGGACGATATGGCTGGAAAGAAATAGTGTCTGCTTTGAAGGGAGAAGACAACATATTTTCAGAATTGTAAATAGCTGTCTTTTGAACTTTTAATTTTGGTGTAATAGAAGTGCTATTGAAAATGTGGAGCAGTACTTGGACTTTTTAGAAGAGATAGGAGATTTGTAGTTGCCATGTTAGTGGCAGATGTTGGACTGTTGTAACTCGTACCATCTTGGTACCTTTTTAATAAAATCTAACCTTATCCCAAAAAACAAAATGAAGGTATATTGTTCATTAGGTAAAATACAACAAGAACTCCATGCAGAATTGAAAAGGAACATTATAATGGAGTAATAAGGTGCTGGTGATCCTACCTAGGTGATCGTTTTCGTACACGATTAACTACCTTATTTCGTTATGGAACAAGAGGGCCAATCGATTGATGGAGTATTTCTGAAAAGACATGAATCTTCTGAAATGACTCGTGAAATACTCTCTGGCATTGTCACTCTGTAGGGTGCGATTACGGATTCCAACTTTGATATCAATTTTGACACAAAATTATTTAAATATAGGAAATAGCGTGGAACGACTTTTCATTAATAATACTCAAATGTTGCAAATATAATTATAAATAAAGGTGATAAAATAATAGAAGTCGAAACTAGTATTAACCCGACTTGATTATTCTTATCTATCGTGTAAATAAGTGATATTCTACTATTGGTTAGTTTTGATAAAGAAGTATGTTTTTGATCCCTTAAATTGGCATAACTCACATTCTATTCATGACATGGAGGAAAAATCAGGAATTACATGTTGAAGCTTAGACAGATAGGGATGACCAAGATACTTATGGTCGTATGGATAAGAAGAGGAGACTGACCGGTGGTACATTTAGTGGAAGATGAGGCACTAAAAGAGATAATAAAGGCCCCTCGAAATGTCCTCTGCGAATCCTCCATTATCTAGAACAGGAACATATTGATTACTTAAACGTAATAGAATATTCTATGCACTGAGTAAGTTTCCTGATAGATATAAGATTTAATGGCAATTCAGAAACATATAGGAGGAGTTAAGAGTTAAAGATAGAATAATGGGAATTTGATCAACTCATTTGGATTTTGGCCATTGTTTGGGTGTGATTGGTTGGGGTAACTGTTCTTGATAGAGTTGGAAAAATACGTTAATAGATATCTGAAGCTTCTAAATTCAGAATCCAGGACCCAATAGATGAAAAGTGATTGACGCATGTAACTAATTATTGGTTTGTGTGAATGAGATGGTAGACAAGAATTTAGTTACGTTAAACTTCAAAAGCTAAATTAGAAACCAAAATTGGCTTATCTCTTGAACGAGATTTCTGATTTTTGTTCATATTGCCGTTTTTATTAGAATAATAGAACCTGATCAGGATGTTGAAAAACTCAAGGAATGATGTTTTCTTCATGATGATTTGACATAGTAGTGGTGTTGACTGGACTGGATTGATGACGTGGGATTAACCAGACCGTTAATGTGGCACTTGACTGCTTTCCTTGTTGCTAAGTGAACTTGACGTAGAGTTGATGTGACACACTGACAGGATCCATGCGCTAAGTGACAAATTTCTATATTCGCATTGCTCTAGTTGGTAGATTTGTTTTGATGACAGATTCACATAAGTATTGAGGTATGGAATGGTGACTGTACTATCTTCACTAGAAATGTTGGCCTAACTTTCTCGAACCTGTATCATGTGATACAAGGGAAGAAAGGAGAGAAGTCTTACATCGTGTAAATAACAATGTACCAAAAAAAAACCTCCCCGCGTAAGAGTTTTTTGACTCATAGAATATGATAAATAGTTATTTTCTAATTCAAATATTTGAGTAATATTCTGCTATAACATACAGAGTGTATGTAGAATATTTGTTGATAACTATATTCTATAATACAGTGAATTTATCTAATATTTTAACACCGTCCAGCGACACTGATTCGCCCTTGTTCCTGAGCATATCTATTTTTTGTCAATTTCATGGGTTCGTGGTGAGATCAGATCCATCTCTTGTAAAATCTAAACCCAGTAGCCAAATTAGCCTTCATCAACCAAAATTAATTTTGGTACTTTGCTATCTTCACCATCCAACACATTGATACTCAGGTCAACATCATTAAAGCCACCTCCATATCACCTATTTATCAGAGTACTCCATATATGGCAAATGTATATTCCTACAATTTTTCACTACCCGCATTTTCTCTCTTCTAATAAGAAAGTAAAGAATGAGCACCAGTCAAGCAACCAAAAAGCCTCCCAAAATCGTCTACCTTCGTCCAAATTCTCTTTGCTTCTCCTTTTGACAAGAGTTTGAACAGAATTTATACTTCGCCGAGGGTAGAAAATTTGACTCGTGGCATCATTCTTCATGTCCTTGTCTCCCAATCTTTCACCATTTTCAGTGGCCCAATCTTCGACTGAGAGTACTGAAGGATCAGTTCAAAAGCTGGGTCCATTTTTAGTTTCTATTGGTGAGACCAACAGTGTCGTGTCTCTTCAAATCTTCCTTTTTCGGCCCTCCATTTGGACAGCTCTGGTTGCTCGGCAGCTGTGTTATAAGAATTCACTGCCTTCTCTGTCATCTTACAGATATTTTCGGCAAGTGCAAGATGCTTGAAAGAGCCAATCACACTTAATATCATATTCTAGGCTTAAGCTAGTATGTGATTAATAGATCTCACCCACTGATTGAATTGATTCAGGAGTCAGGAGAGAGTTGGATAGAGAGTTGCCTCAGTGTTGAAAGAGAAGAGCTTTCTCGGTTTCTCCTCAGCGAAGCGAACGGTTGATATGAATGAATCGTTTATTAGACCCAGATCCCATATTTTTTTCGATCTTTTACTATTAGGCACATTCTTTTTGTGTCTCATCATATATCGTCCTGCATTTTACATACCGAGTCTGCATGGAGCATTGTGCTCATATTTATTTCTTGCTTTGTAAGTTCCAAGTTAATATTCTCTATAAGGTTAAACTATATTCTTATCATTGCTGTTCTCTTTGCCTGAGCTTGTGACTGGAATGAAGAATAGGGAAATCTAATGAGAATTTCATATCCTCTAGAAACTGCTTCTTGATTTTGGGGGGATCTAGGATGTTGCACATTGCATTAGTTACAAAGTAGGAGTCATTTAGGTTATGCAAACTCTTAGACAAAAGATATGCAACTTTCTGAGCACCTACGAATTGCAAAAGTTATGTTACAGAATCTGTTCTCCAGTTGAAAGGATGTACCATGATGTCCTCTATTATTGGATGATGCTACATATGGGATGTTGCCAGAGATAATTTTAGATACTATTTGTCACTTGTCTGAAAAGTAATCTTTCTGATTTTGCTGATTCGTGTTACAGATTTCAAGAAAGAACTAAGAGCACTTAACAGAGAATTGCAGCTGCATATATTGGAGCTTGCTGATGTTCTTGTGGAGCGCCCATCACAATATGCCCGGAGAGTGGAAGAGATATCTCTTATATTCAAGAACTTGCACCACCTACTCAATTCTTTGCGTCCTCACCAGGTGAACATTGGTGAATCGAAGTTTCCGAATATTCCCTGGTTTTAGCATGGGTGGAAGATAGATAGTTTACCTTGGTTTCTTTCTTTTATAGGCTCGAGCTACACTTATCCATATTCTAGAACTTCAAATACAACGACGTAAACAAGCAATAGAGGATATCAAGCGGTATGATGTGTTTTTCATGCTCTTTTTATCATATATTTTAGCTTCTTCCTTCATTAGATTTTGATTAGAACTAGGGAGTTTGTTAAATGAGAAGTGTCTACCTAGTTGTGCTGCAACAAACAGGTATTGTAAGTGAAAGAAACGATTTAAGCCGCTTCAGTCACTTTCAGTTTTTTTTTTGTGGTGAGAATGCAACGCTTTCGGTTATGATTATATATTTCATTACTGTATCACTACCTATTAAAAAGAAAAGAAATATGTATTTACTGTTACACTGATAATGTAAATTAAATTCACATTCGTTGGAGTCAATGCAGACTGTTCAGTTCTTCTTTTTCATTTTTGCTTTATCTTGTTCTTTTTCTTTAGGCCTTTTATTCAACTAATACCAAGAGAAAGATGGATTTTACTGGTTATGATTAACTGCAACAAAATTCTGTCAAATGATTGTTTTTAAATTTCATGAAATTTTTGGGGAATGACAAGCGTTATATATGGTGTGCCCCACATTTATATGGGTGGCAAGCTAGAGGGGAAGGTACTGGAAATCCGTTAAAGGCAAAGAGAAATCAGGCATACAATTTCGTAGAGCTAGGCTCTAATTGTTTATTTACTATTTAGTAGACAATACCCCTACTTGTATGGATAATTGGGTGGGAACTCTTTTCATAAGATGAAGTAAGGCGTTTCAATAAAAAAGGCATCAAGAAGATGCAAAGTTAAAAAGAAGAAGCCTAAAGCACAAAAATACAATGCAGTTTGTTAGCCCCTTTACATTGTGTCAGTAAAAAAATCAGGGAACTAACAAAGTCAAAAAATGGTCAAAGCTAATTACAGGAGTTAAGCAAACAATTAGCCTTAAGAGAGTGAATTGGAGTTGAGATCAGATCAAAACATCTATGACACCAGAAAATAACTGCAGGGATCATCACCAAGATCTTCTTTATGGTCTTGTCAACTCTCCATAGGCTCCAGCTTGCATATGCTTCACTTATATGCTGTGGCATGACCGGCTAAATGCCAAAGATGGAGTAGAACATTTTCCATAATTACTTGGCCACTCTACAATGGAAGAATAGGTGGCTGACTGCCTCAAACTGCTTTGACACATATAGCATCTGTTAACCAATTGAAATCCCCTTCTGTTGAGGTTGTCTTGTGTTAAACAGGCTTCTTTAAGAGCAATCCAGCTGAAGCATATGACCTTGATAGGCAGTTTGGTCTTCCAGATTAGTTTCCAAGGCCAGGTATCCAAATATATGATTCTGAGAACATAATAGCTGGTAAAAATGCTGTTGTGTCCCCAAATCATTCTGTCAGCCTTGGTTTCATTAATTGTGCACCTCTCCATACTTGCTAACAGTCCTAACAGACTATCTATTTCCCAATCCTAAACATATCTTCTGAATAAAACATTCCAGCTGTTCCCAACATCTGTTTTGAGCAATAGAGGAATTCTTATCTTGTGCAATCTGAAACATATTTGGGAATACCTTCATGAGTGGAGTATTGTTTAACCGTTCATCCTTCCAGAAACTAATGTTTAAACCATTCCTGCTTTGAAAGATGCCTGACAAAAGAATCCATTTCCCAGCTTTCTGATGTGTTGCCAAGGACCAACCCCATGAGATGTAGTAGATGTTTTTGTTCTCCAGTTGTTCCTTTTACCGTGTTTAGCAGAACAATTACTTCCTTCCAAAGGCTTGTCTCATCTGTACCATACCTCCATAGCCATTTCATGAGCAGATTTGGTTGTGTAAGGCCAAGTCTCTAATACCCAATCCGCGATTGCTTTTTGATTGTGTGACTTTGGACCATTTGATAAGATGGTATTTGTGAGAGCTGCTGTTTCCTTCCCAAGTTCCTCCTGATCTTGTGTAGCTGCTCAAGTACCTTGCTAGGAATGGGGAACAGTGAAAGAACTCTTTCATACATAGTTTTCTGTATACCTCAGGTATACTAGGCAGTTTTTGGCAAATAAAATACTTCTACTAGTCGGTAATTAAAAGAAGTGCCGCTCACTTTATTGTATCTCTTTGGTAAGGGGCATAAAATCCCAGCCAGTAGAGAATGTTGACATTGAATTTGGATACCTCCTCAGATCGGTGGGCCCTTTGTGATATCCCTTTTTAACTGTTACACCGCTTGAGTCTGTTGTTAATAGATTACAATCTCCTATTTCTCACTTACAGTTAAAATCATCCTTTTAGGGTTTTATTTTTTTTTAGGCGAGGCGACCAGCTTCACCAGTTAGTCTTGCCCTGCTAATCATCCTTGTGGGGTTTGGATGTCTAACTCAACCTTTAGATGCTTGAAGCTCCTTTGACTTATTTACTTTTTGTCATCAGTAGATGGTTTCTGCCCCTGCTAAAGTACTTCTATTGGAGACAAGTATGTTGCACCTTACGCTTTTGCTCCTTTATTCTGTGAAAATCTCCTTGAAGTTTTGGATGTGAAAAATACCAAGCATACTTCTAGTTTAATCTCATTCAATTAATGCAGCAATATCATGGAATTGCGCTGTGATTATGTATCTGTTGGCTTGTTTATGGGCATAAATTTTCTCTAACTTGGCTTTTTATCCTTGATAATATGGTATTTAACTCGTGATGTTGGTTTTCTATTTGCTTGTATAGGAGAAGGGGAGAAGCTCAGAAGCTTTTAAAGGAGGCACTTGGTACCCTCGAGGGACAGTAGCATGCTCTTCGCGCACTCAGCTGGCACAGCAGACTTTGACAAATTTCTCGACAGTTGAGAGTGTTCACGGTGCTTTGAAAGCCTACGTTTTTCTTGTACATCAAAAGTAGCAAATGTTATATTAGCATACAATTCTTGTGTAGCTATCTGGTCATATTAGGTTTGAGGACATGTTGATTTTGGCATAGATTGCTGACACTCCATAACCTGATCAAACATTGTTGGAGAGTGGAGACTGATTTCTCCAAGAAAAAAGATGTTTTTGTTAGAGACTGGAGAAAGCAACAAATTGTATGTTCCTTCCTCCTATTCCCTGTCTGGGCTAGAAATACATGAGCAGTCAAAAAGTAATACATGTATTTGAACAAATTGCTCAAGTTGTAACCAATGTTGTAAGCTACTGAGTTTCTTTATTTTACCAATTTCGTAACCTCTTCTCCTTGCACTACCTTCATTCCTATAAAATGGCAACTACCTCATGATTATGTTATTAAGTTTAATGTAGATGGTGCTTACGATAATCGATCATCATATCATCATACTATACTAAAAGTTGTAATGCACAACATTATCATACTATACTACAAGTAGGAACCTACTAAGTCCAAAGTTAACTTACAGAAATATCCTTTAAAAGCTATATGACCATTTTGTCCTAGAGCAACAACATACCCAGTATATTCCTACAAGTGGGGTCCTGGGATAGTGTGTACGCAGACCTTATCTCTACCTTGTGAAAGTAGAGAGGCTGTTTTCGGAAGACTCTCGTCTCAATAAAGGAAAAACACAACAGTTATGATAAAGGACTATGGAAAGCGAGATAGTAGCAACCACAAGAAAAAATAAAAAGGAAGTAAGATAATAATATCAATCTAAAAATAGGGAACATGAGGATAACACTAGTACTACCGATATAGAAGTAAGTAGAAGTTTGGAAAGGAAAGACACTCGGCTACTTACTAACCTACAATCCTAATTCTTGAGCTCTACACTCTCCTATTAAGGGTTATGTCTTCGGTAAGCTGAAGATGTACCATGTCCTGTCTGATCACCTCTTCGCAATATTTCTTCGGTCTACCTCTACCTCTTCTTGGACCCACCATAGCGAACCTCTCACACTTCCTCACTGTGGCGTTTGTGCATCTCCTCTTTACGTGTCCGAACCATCTCATCCTTGTTTCCCGCATCTTGTCCACCACACATGCCACTCTCACCTTATCTCAAATATATTCATTCCTATTCTTATCTCTCCTAGTATGACCACACATTCATCTCAGCATTCTCACTTTCGCCAACAAGAAAAAAGAACCGCAAAAAAAAAAAAGTTGCAAAAAAGAACTGCTTCTCATGCTCTAAATTTTCTTAATTATTGTTCTTAAATGTTCAAATTTTAGTTTTATTTCTTTCATCTTCCAAGGCTGTAGTAATGCAGGCAGTCAGCTGTAAATTTCTTTAATCACGTTTCAGTTTTGTTTTCATAGTCTTTTCACATTCTTCATTTCATTATATAAAATAACACATCAAATTGTCTAATCACTATATCGCATTTCTCTTGTTTTTATAAAAAAATCTATTTTTTCCAAAACACATTGGTTTTGTCGCTTCCCCTACTTCGTTTTGGAGCATATCACAGGTTTACTTTTCTCGGTTTCTTCTTTTATAGTACTAGGATAAAATATCTTATCTTCTTTTACTATGTCTAATTCATGTTTCGTTTTAGATTCTGATATTTTGTGTATGGGTAAATGTGTACATGGGGAAAAAGATGTCCTTTCTTTCCTTTTTCAACTTTAGCCCTTACTATACAAGAGGGTGAAATTTTATTACTATATGATATTAATTTTTTTTTGTGTGTATGTTAATTTTATCGTATGATTTGTGATGTCTCTCTAAACTCTTAGAAGGTTTTATATCACCATTTTGAATCCTCCCATGACCATAATTAGCGTCTTTTTCCGACCGTAACTTCTTCATTTTCTATTTTCTTTTCTAATTTGTCGTTATCAAAATCACATGGAAGATGCCTTATTCATTGAGAACTATTTTTTTTTAATTTTAGAAAAAATATGGTTATATAGCTTTTAAAGGATATTTGTAAATTAACTTGAGTTAGTTCCTACTTTTAGTATATATGATATGATTATTATCGTGTAACTATAGTCAACAAAGTATCTTTTAAAGGATATTTGGCCATTTTTTTTTTTTTAACTAAAGTTCTTTTTGGCCAAAAATATCTTTTTTCTAAAGTTAAGGTGTTTGGTCAAACTTTTAGCTAAAATTTTTTTTACCTTTGAGTAGAAGCAAAATCAGTTTTTGAGATGCAGAAAAAAATAACTTCTCCCAAAAATACTTTTTCGAAAAGTATTTTTGAAAAAAATACGCTTAAAAATACTTTTAAAAGCTTGTCCAAATACTAATTAGTACTGCTCAAAAGTACTTTTCAAATTAATTAGTCAAACACAAATTATTTCTTACTTAAAGTATTCTTTTGAAAAGTACTTTTCAAACTAAACTGATTTTAGAGTTTGATCAAACAGGCTAATAATCGACGTACCAAAGTTGAAAGGGGAGATGTAATTTGCTTAAACTAATAACTTGTTTGACCAAGCTTTTCCAATGCCAAAAGTATTTTTTTTTCTTTCAAAAAAGTACTTTTTTTTAAAGTTGAAGTGTTTGGCCAAACTTTTAGAAGAAAAAAAAAATCCTTTTGAGTAGCAGCAGAAGCAGTTTTAGAGAAATAGAAAAAAGTAGCTTCTCCCTAGAAGTATTTTTAAAAAAAATACTTTTGAGAAAAATACGCTTAGAAATACTTTTTTACAGCTTGGCCAAACATTAATGCTACTCAGAAGTGCTTTTTAAATTAATTAGCCAAATACAAATTGCTTCTCACCAAAATAATTTTTAGAAAAGCGCTTTCGAAAAAAAATATTTCTCAAAATAAACTGATTTTAGAAGTTGGTTAAACAGGCTATAAATTAGCATCTCCTATCCTAATACTCCATTATTTAGATGAGTAGTCTTCTTGTCTTAATCAGACATTTTTAAATTTTACCAAAAGTGCAAATTTGGCGTTTATGCCATAAAGGTGGAAGGAATCTTAGAATTTATTTATACGGAAATCATTAATTTCTTCGTTTGGTGATGTAACAAGAGCAGCGTGAACGATGAGATTTTTAATTTTGCCCACGTCATTATCTCCTAAATAATCAATTTGCTAATTAATTAATTAATAATCTGACCAAACCCACCAAAGGTAGAGAAAACGGAACTAGTAATGAAATTTAAAATTTGAACTCTTTGTTATTTGGATTAATAGACAGAATGCATGTATTTTGCCTCCAAGTGGCAGGATTTAGAACCCTTCGCAGTTTTCTTTTCCCATTATTTGAACATTTTGACCTTAGATTAAAGTATATGGACGACGTAGGAGGAAGATAAGGACTAACCCTTTTACTGAGTCCAACCATGTAAAACCAAAGAAATTTTCATGCAAAATGTCTTCTTATCTTTTTCTTCACCTTATGTTTACACATCCTCATCGATATAATTCGATCATCGCGTCTATTATACCAAAAGAATGACATACTTTCTTATTTAAAAATATATTAACTTAAACTTTTTATTTTACTTATGACGACATGATTTATACTCATACAAAATACTTATAATTTGTTTGAATAAATTTTAATTTTTTTTCTTTTTTACAGTCCAATCAAATATCGCCATATAAATTGGGACGAAGGGAGTAATTATGCCATGGTACGTGGTTATCGGCTAGCATTCCAATGTGCCACCTAATAATATAGAGAAAATACCGCATATGTTTATTTATAAGTAGCTTATTACAAAAATTGGCTAATTCATAAAATATTATTAATATTAGCCAATTAGCTATTTATAGCCAAAAAAGGTCAAATTTTTGCTTTTGTTTGAGTGGATGTTATTAGAATAGATTGGGTACATATTAAAGAGTTTTAATCTAACTTTTGTGATGATTTGGTGGAGTTTTGATGTGGTTTGAATTGAAAATTTAAAGTAGAAGATGAACATGGAAAAAATGATAGGTGTATCACACTGTATATCATATATGTATCATATTTGTATTATATGTGTATCACATATATATCTATGTGGAGATACATGCGTGATACATGTGTCGCTGAAGAAGTTTTAGAACTCGATTTTAACTACGAATTTTGATACCAAATCAGTCCAAATCACCTCAAATCTTCCTCAAATTTGGTATATTGACTTATCTATATATTTTCAATGAATCACAACCATACCCATTGAAAAAAGTCCTTTTTTGCTTAGATTTTTGAAATCTTGTATATATATATTTTTTGTATTTCATCAGCTTGTTTGTTACCTCATTCATGAAATTTTCTTTCCGTCTTGCATCTAATGTTGCTAATCACACTTAAAAATATGAAAGGAGATCATTGTGTGTGATTTTGGAGAGAAATAACCTTATTTCTTTGGATTTTTAATTTTTATATGTGTTTGACTAATTTTGGTAAGTTTATAATTAATAGTTAAAGGTTGGTAAGTTGGACTTTTTTGAGACATTTTTGTAAGATTCCCAATAATATATTTTACTGGGTTAATCCTTTTTGGACTGTTAAATGAGAATTCAGACCCTAATCTTCTCCATTATCCTCTTCTTCTCCCACTTCTTTCCCCTATCTTTCTCCTCCTCCTCTTCTTCTTCTCTATCCATATTCTAGAACTACATGAGCAGTCAAATTCTCATATTGAGTTTTCCAATGGAGAAAGAAAAAGAACTTGTACTTGAATCCTAATCTACTCATGCCAAGATACTCTAATTTGCACTTGGACAAAATTGAAAGTGGATTTAGCCTTCTGTTTATTAGTCTTGAAACTCTAGCAACCAGGGGCGGATTTAATTTATTACCAACGGTTCAGTTGAACTCATAACTTTCGACGCTGAGCAAAAAATTATGTGTTAAAATTTATTAAAATTATAAAAATAGTAGATATGAACTTATAACTTTAAAAATATAATGAGTTCAATGCTTAAAACTCTTAAAAGTTGAACCCATAGAATTTAAATCTCAAATCCGCTTCTGCTGGCAACCTTTCTCCTTTCAAATGGCCCTCCATAATCATCTAAACAACTTCATTAAGCAAAGGTTACTAACTCATTTTTAGAGTTAAAAAAAATCAAACACTACGATGTCACGTATACGTTAAATTAGGTACTATATTTCACAAAATATTGCACACGCATCCTATTTGGTCGCTCTCATTTACTCTATACCTACTTTTTAAAAAAGTTTTAACTTGTACCTATTTTTTAAACAATTTCAGGTCTTTTTCTCCTCCTCCTCCTCCTCCTCCTCCTCCTCCTCCTCCTCCTCCTCCTCCTTTGTCTTCTTCTTCTTCCTCTTCTTCTTCGGATGACAGTGATTTTATATGGTGTTTGTGAATATATTTTAAGGTAGTTTATAATGTTTACAATGGTGAGCTGTTATGACGTTTTATTTTTTTACTATTGCTTAGAGTTTCTTCTTCTTCTTTTTCGTAATTGTAAAATGGGTTCAATAGATTTATTGTTATTTTGACAAATTGATGATTTGGGTTTATTCCCGATGATATTTGGAGGTTATATTTTGTCACGACCCAAAATTCCACCACAGGCGTCGTGATAGCACCTAGTCTCTAAGACTAGGTAAGCCGATTTCTACTACATTTTGAAGCCATTTTTTTTTGAATTAAAATCTAACAGCGAAAATAATTACAATACACAACCTCCGAAGACTAGTAGTACTGAGTCACGAACTCTAACTGAATACATGGAATGATCACGAGGACCGAATATACAATACTGTTTGATTACAAATTAATAGTACAATGAAATGAAAAGACTCCAAGGGACTGCGACGGCCAAGCAGCTCTACCTTGAATCCTTATGATCGCGCTTTAACTCTGCTCAAATCCAATATCTTCAATACCTGGCTCTGCACAAAAATGTGCAGAAGCGTAGAGTGAGCACACCACAGCGGTACCAAGTAAGTATCAAGACTAACCTCAATGGAGTAGAGACGAGATACAGTCAAGACACTCACTAGTCTAATAACATGTGCAATATAATATACAATATAATAGGAAATAAATAACAAGAGGGCAACATGAAACAACCAGTGATATGCACAACAGACAACAAGAATACCATTAATATCGCTCAACAATTAATAAGTATAATTACACCAAATTAAATCAAGTCCTTCAAATAAATGTCTCTCTATATAATTTTTTTCCAAATAATTCTCTATCAAATATAAGTTTTCTCAAATAATTATTTTTCAAATATAATTCTTTCAATAAATCTTTTCAAATATAATTTCCTCAAATAAATATCTTTCAAATATAATTCTTTCACAAAATACTTTCTAAGTAAAAATCCTTCAAAATAAATATTTTGAATATAATTCTTTCAATTAAAAAGTCACCATGTGACACCTCATTTCATAATCATAAAAATACGGGTCTCAGCCCATTTTCATATTTTTCGTAACCACGGGTCTCAGCCCATTTTCATATTTCCACGGTACCTCGTGCCCATAATTAAATCATCATATTTTTTCGACACCTCGTGATCTCATTTCATATCACAACTGCACGGACAGTTCACGTGCCAATTATCATTATCATTTCATCACAGCACCTCGTGCCCATATTTCATATCACAACTGCACGGACAATTCACGTGCCAAATATTCTCATTATTTACTCACGGCACCTCGTGCCCACATTTCATTTTATAATCCGTCTGGCAATAGCTACAGGCTCTCAATTTCAACATAAATCAGATTGTTATCAATTTACCAACAATAAGACAAGTTGCACAAGGTATAGAAATAAATACAAAAAAATTACAATATCACATGAAAATTATCAATACCATAATCCCGCATCATCACATATCGTCCCTGACAATAGCCACCCTTATCGCTCCTATTGCCACCCTTATCACTCCTATAGCCACCCTTATCGCTCCGCCCGTACAATATCAATAGTCACCCTTATCGCTCCTATTGCCACCCTTATCGCTCCTATAGCCACCCATATCTCTCCGCCCAGACAATATTCCAACAAACACAACGACAGTAAAATGTCACCCTTATACCCACATAATATCAACAGTGAAATGCCACCCTTATATCCTTAAAATAACAACAGTGAAATGCCACCCTTATATCCTCAAAATAACAACTCACACAACACAATAATTTATACGGGAAATTATCACGACAACATAACAAAATCAATTCATATCACAATTTGCCCAATGGCCACAACCAAATTCTAAAGATACAACCAAATCAATAAATTTCACAACAAAAAGCCGAAGGCTCCACACAATGTGTATAACACCACAAAAATAATCAACGGAGATAGAAATTATTCAGCATAAATCAAAGCCTTCATTAATCCAAATTTAGATAATTATATTAACGCTTCTTCTTAAACTTGCTTAATTAATTATTTGCATAGAAAAAATTTAAAATGAAATTAAATTCCCAGAATTATCAAACCAACGAACTCAAGGAATTACATAAATATTAAAATAACAATCACATCGAATTATTATATAAAAACAATTCAAAGACAACTCGACTTCCATACCCATTCCAATACAAGTTCAACCATACCAATTTTATCGAATTCCAATAACAACTCGACTTCCAAATCTTAATTTTTCATTTTTGGAAGATTTTACAAAAATCTTGATTTTTCCTCCATTAAATCCGAATTAAATGATGGATTCAAAGACATACTCATGAAAATTAATCAAAACTGGATAAGAATCACTTACCCCAAACACCCACGCAAGAATCTCTCTAAAAATCGCCTTCTACCGAGCTCCAAATTAGATTTTGAGTTATGAACTCAAACCCCCGTTTTTGGAACTTTTAATTCTGCCCAGATAGGACTTCTTCGCATTCGCAACCATTGCTTTGCGTTCGCAAAGGCCAAAACCCAACTGCCTCAAATCCTTCATCGCGTTCGCGACCTCCTTGTCGCGTTCGCGAAGGCCAACTATTTCTGCCCCATCATTTCCTCTTCATGTTCGCGAACTCCTCGTCGCGTTCGCGATGACCAGCTGACCAACTCCTTCGCGTTCGCAAAGGCTAAATGACCCCAGGCCCCTATCTTCCTTTCTTCTTCGCGTTCGCGTTGCCTGGGCCGCAGTCGCGAAGGCTTGCCCTGCTCCTTCTTCGTGTTCGCGTCCAGAGCTTCGCGTTGGCGAAGGCCAAACTGTCAGCCCCTCAAATTCTTCTTCGCGAACGCGTGACTCTCTTCGTGTTCGCGAAGAAGGAAACCAGACTTCAGCAACAGCGGTCCAAACAACTCCAATTTGGTCCGAAACCACCCCGAAACACACCCGCGCCCCTCGAGACCCCATCCAATCATACCAACCAGTCCCATAACATATCACAGACTCGCTCGAGGTTTCAAATCACATCAAATAATACCGAAAATACAAATCGCACCACAAATCGAACTTATGAATTTCCAAAACTTCCAACTTCTAAAACTCGTGTCGAAACCTATCAAAGCAACCCGGAATGACGTCAAATTTTGCAGACACGTCTCCAATGACATAACGAAGTTGTTCTAACTCTCAGAATCGCATTCCGACCCCGATATCAAAAAGTCAACCCCCGGTCAAACTTTTTAAAATTTTGAGTTTCGCCATTTCAAGCTTAATTCCACTACGGACCTCCAAATAATTTTCCGGATACGCTCCCAAGTCTAAAATTATCATACGGAGCTAACGGAACTGACAGAACTCCATTCCGGAGTCGTATTTACACAGTTCCGACTACGATCAAAATCCTAAGACTTACGCTTCCTTTTTAGGGACTAAGTATCCCAAATCACTCCGAATCATCCGTAAATTAAACTCGACCATACACGCGGGTCATAATATATATTGCGAGGCTGCTCGAGACCTTAAGTCACTGAACAGGGCGTAAATTCTTAAAATAACAAGTCGGGTCGTTACATGTTTCAAATTTGAGCTCATTTGGAGTAGATTTATGTATTAAATCGTATATTGGATTGTTATAATTCGAAGAACAAATTTCTGTTTCTGGGCAATTTGCACTTCAGGCCTATTTGGCCTTAAGTTCATAAAAATGTTAGTTACTCTTCAGACCTTTTGGTCTTAAGTGCATCTGAAGTGTAATTTTTCACTTCAGACTTATTGGCCTTAAGTGTAGCAAACCGATTGTTGCACTTCAGACCTTTTGGCCTTAAGTGCATATGAAGTGCAATTTTTCACTGCAGACTTATTGGCATTAAGTATAGCAAAATGTTTGTTGCACTTCAGACCTTTTTGCCTTAAGTGCATCTGAAGCGCAATTTTTTACTTCAGATCTATTTGGCCTTAAGTGCATCTCAAGTGCAAATTTTCATTTCAGACTTATTGGCCTTAAGTGAATTGGACTTCAGACTTTATGGCCTTAAGTGCATCTGAAGTGCAATTTTTTTACTTCAGACTAATTTTTTTAACTTCAAACCCGATAAGTCTGAAGTTGATCGTAAAGTAAGTACGCTTGCAAACTTTTTTGCAAAGCGGGTATAAGTTCAATTGTGACCTCAAAATCGGGTATAGATGCAAAAGCCTCTATATTTCAAAAGGGAGCGAGGCCCAAAAATAGCTTAAATAATACTCCCTCCGTCTCGTATTAACAGTCGTGGTTATTAAAAATAGTAATTTCAAATTAATTGTCATTTTAGAAGTTCAAGATAAAACTGATTATTTTTTTTCTTTTTTACCCTTAGTAATAATTATTTTTGAAGATGGAGATAACACATAAATAGAATAATATTCAATGAATAAAGATTATATCTTATGACATAAATAAGGATCGAATAGTCAAGTCCCTTTTCTAATTAATATTTCTTTAGGGACGTGTAAAAGAGAAACACAACACATAATAAGAGACGAGGTAGTAGTACCTAATCTTGGTCCTCCTTGCTCCTAAAACCCAACTAACACATAATAAAAGGAAGTAATCATAAACTAACAAAAATGGGAAAAATCAATTTCCTCTAAAAGTTAAGGTCATTTCAAGAAAACAAATCAAAGGGGCATCTTTCCAGCTAAGCCAATTACATACACTCGTGGCTTAGCCATATTAAACATTAATTAGGGATATGATAATAACATTTGAAATAGACATTTAATATTCTATAATTATCACCTAGAGCTAAGCAAAACTTGTGAATAATCAAATGAGAATATTCCTCTTCCCTCGTTAAATTCCTTCCCAAGCTGTACCTACTATTTAGACTTACCGCTGACTTTGCCTCATTCGTGAATTAACATTCTCTTCCTTTATAATTGACCTTTAACCTTTAGCAATTAGCACGATAGGCATGTATTTGAAATTTTTGTGAGTAGAAACCAAAATAATCCTCTAAATGAAGACAAGAAATGGAGTTGGCTAGAAAAGATGATGCATGAAGTAACGGTGTACAAACCGAACCGGATAATCGTACCAAACTGAAAAGTGAAATCAAACTGATTAAAAAATACGACTAAGTTTGGTTTGATTTGGTTTGGTATTGAGTAAAAAAACGGAACCAAACCGACATATAAATATATAATTTTTATATATACTTTTAAAATTTTATATAGAATTTTTTTTAAAAAAATGTCTAGAAATATTTGGGATTCTCTTTTAGGATATAATATTTAATAGAATATGAAGTGCTCCATATTTATAATAATGGGTTGTATGATCACTTTCTTATCAAGTGTTACTGAAATGCATCAATCTCTTTGTTCTTTCATATTCATATGTCAAGATCTATTAAATTCTTATATCTTTTTCGAATTTGAAATGGTTATTATTATTTCGGTATCATATTGATTTTTATGTTTAATTACTAAATTCGGTTAACCTTAAAAGTGTACATCAACGAAACATTATTATCAGACGACTAAAAGAATAACTATCATGTGTTGGTAAGAAAATTCTCTCATATGAATATTTTAATAGATAATATGTTTGCCAATTTTTAAAATTTCTAATAAATATATATTTACTTTAAAAATAAAGAAAGATTGAAATAATATTTAAGTAACAAAAAATTCGAAAAATTCGACAAAACCGAACTAATCCAAACCGATATAGTTGATTTGGTTTGATTTAATTTTAATAAAAATCGAATCAACTCGGTCCATGTACACCCCTAAATGAACAAACGAAGATGATAGGGAGTTGAGAGAAGTTCAATGTTTTCAGCTTATATAATCTTTCCTTAATTACCTTATTCATTTTAAAGAGTAAACTGTAACTACTGACCAACATTGTCCTCATTTGAACATGTCATTTTCTTTGTTACTTTCTATAACTGTAACTAGTGACAAATACTCACCCCATTTGGGCATGTCTTTTATCTCCCTTCTTATTCTACTTTTGTTAATCCATATTAGTTCCTTTTGTTTTAAGGGATTTCTTTAAAGTTATAATGGAATTAAAAAAATTTAACCATGCCAGCTATTTAGTGTCTTTGTATAAATTATTGTAAGTTAACCATACATTGTCACCTCAATTTTGTCGGAAAAAGGTCTAGATATGCCAGTAAACTATACGAAATTGTACACATTTGCCCGTCATTAACAGGTGGACTCAGTCCTGCCCTTGCCGTGTATAAGTTGGGTCACACATGCCTTTTTTTGTAATAAACCTTACTAATAAAATATTTAGCACCAGATTTTGACAAGTGTCACAATCTGATGTATTTCATCTATATCCTGATATTAAATAATAAACCAACCTGACCCATTACTCTTGTTTTATTAAACTGACCTGACCCGGTAAACTAATTAATAACCAGGTAAACTAATTAATATTAATGTTCATTTGCCCAACTTGATATGGGTGGAAAAACTAAAATTTGCTTTAACTAAATTAGCATCTCCTATCCTCGATACTTCATTATTTAGATGAGCAGCCTTCTTGTCTTTATCATGAATTTTAAAATTTTGATGGATTGTGATTTCCAACCAAAAGTGCAAATTTGGCGTTTATGCCAAAAAGGTTGATTGAAGCTTGGAATTTATTTAAATGGAATTCATTTTCTTTGTTTGGTGATGTAACAAGAGCAGCGTGCACGATAAGATTTTCTATTTTGCCTAGGTCATTATCTCTTAATCAATTAATTAATTCATTAACTAATAATCTGACCAAAACCAAAAAGAAGAGAAAAAGGAGGAAATAAGTAAACATAATTTTGAACTCTTTGTTATTTGGATTATCTAGAAGATCTCTATTTTGCCTCCAAGTGGCAGGTTTTGTACCCTTTGCAGTTTTCTTTTCTCATTATTTTGAATATTTTGACCTTAGATCAAAGCATATCGGACCTAAGAAGAAGACAAGGACTAGGTTGTTTTAACTTTTAACCCTTATTACTAAGTCCAACTGCATGTAAAATCAAAGAACTTTTGACTACCCTATGTTTGCACATCCTTTTCAATATAATTCTATCATTGCGACTCAGCAATAATATTCAATTTAAGGACATTGCTTTCCTCATCATAGTTGTGAAAATTTCAATTTAAGTCGTAAGGATTGTGCAGTGGCGAAGTCAGAAATTTTTCCTATGGTATTCTAACTTGAAAGAAAAAAATAATTCCCTAAAAATGGTGTTCAATATATGTTATATACCTCTAAAACCTAATATTTTACCTATATATATAATGTAAGTTTTCAATAAAGGGTGGTCATTTGACCAACCTTAACCCAACTTAGCTTCGTCCCGGACTTGTGTACTTATAATTACGATCAAAAGCGAAGCTACATGCGTCAAAAAAGGTTCAATCTCTTCGTTAAAAATATAATTACATATTACAAATAGGATAGAAAGATAATTTATTTTGTATTTATATAAATGGTTGAATCTTTTTCATAAAAAAAAAATTCTTGTCTAGCAATCAAAGGTGGTTCAAAAATTGCTTCAGATTGTAGGTTTTACGTGTGACGCTCTTTTAATTTATTTTTTGAATCCGTTTGTAATAATTTCTAGTTTCGCCACTGATTATGATTTGGAAATTAAATACTTAGGTTATAACTCAATTTAATTTGATCCATACAAATTTTAAAATTCATAAAATTTCATTCTTGACCTAGTTATTATAGTTAGTGTTTTAAAATGCGCGGGCGTAAGGCGATGCATTTTATATATGCCTTAGCGAGGCGTAAGCCCCATGTGTATTTAATTTGTAATATTTTATAAAATAATATAATTATAGTAAATATTTTTAAATGGGTAAAATTGCATAAAATAAATAAAAAATATATATAGATGTGTTCCATCCCTACAAAAAACTAATCAAAACAATCTATTATCCGATACTTACAAGCACAAATAACTTGAGTTGAAAAGAAATTTGTAAACAAATCAACAGTATTATGACCATAACTCTCCTAGTTATGACCAAATCAACAAAGATAGATTCAACTTTTGGATCAAAGAGGGTCATCGATCCCCACACTCAGGTGCATGATATAATCATTAATCAGTCAGACTAACACTAAACCAAAATTTGAAAATAAAATATTTCTTATTAAAATAGGGAATAAAGAACAAGTCATCCTTTAACATTAATACCATCTTTATTTTTTATTTGGAGATAATGAAACCAGAATATTACCTAATACAAACAAACTTACAAACATAGGAAAGCAACAGAATATGAGACAAGAGCACAACTTTGAATTATAGGTATCTCAGATATATATATATAAAGCCCACATTAACAGAAACAAAGACATGTAGACAACTTTCTCCACTACTATCATTTAGACCAAGTAAAGAAGCCTCAAATACTCCTCAGCTCTTACTATTTTCTTCTCCCTAAAAACCTTTATTGCAATGGAAATTAACTTCCAAAAACAACAGCAAAAAGAGGCAAAAGTGACCAAATTGAAGGGCAGAAACAATAGAAGTAACAAGTTTGTTGGTGTGAGGCAAAGGCCTTCAGGGAGATGGGTAGCTGAGATCAAAGACACAACACAGAAGATAAGAATGTGGCTTGGAACTTTTGAAACTGCTGAAGAAGCTGCTCGTGCTTACGATCAAGCTGCTTGCCTTCTTCGTGGATCAAACACACGAACCAACTTCGTTACTCGAGTCTCAGTTGATTCACCACTTGCTTCGCGGATTAAAAATCTCCTCAACAGCAAGAAAACTGCAAAGCCGAGCAGCCATGATCAGAAGGAGCAGAGTTCAGCTTCTTCTACAACTAGTAGTCACAACATCAATCAAAATACTAGTAGTGTGACTAGTAACAACAGCAATAATTCAAGTCCAATGATCAGTACTAGTTATTTTGATGATTCTATTTCTAGTCAGAATATAGAACCGATCCATCTTCTTGAAAATGCAGCACTAGCAGATGATTACATGTCTTATGATCAAATAACACTTTCTTGTAATCAAGAATTGCAACTACAAGAAAGTCAACTGTTTGATGACACATATAAGCCTGATCTGAGCAACTGCTCTGATGAATTCGATGTGGGATATTCGTCTTCTTCTGCTTCTAATTCATTTTCTTTTACTAATTCCTCACAGCTTGAAATGTCATGGAATTTTGCACAAGAATTGTTGGATCATCCCAAGAATGTGGTTTTGGATGAGACAACTGAGATGGGGCTCGTAGAATTTGAGAGAATGAAAATGGAAAGGTCTATATCAGCATCACTATATGCAGTGAATGGTGTTCAAGAATACATTGAAAATTTCTATGATCCTTCTGAGCCTCTTTGGGATCTTCCCCCTTTGTGCTCTTTGTTATGCTAAACAAATTCAAGGGTCTTTTTTTAATATTAGCTATCTCATGTCTTCCTATTCGTTTGATTTTACCTTTCATTTCTTGTCCTCTATCCTTGTCAATCAAGAGAGAGTGGGCAATTGAAATGTAGTTTTAGAACTGATTGCAAAGTTAAAACAAGGATAAACGTTTTAGAGAAAAGGAAAGGAATATGAATACCCTTAATATGTTTTCTTGCTTCAATTGGCACAGAGTTAGACTAGAATATTATGGATGTGGAGCCTCTCATGACATCGGTCTAAGCAATTATTTTGAATTAAATATGGTTTATATGACTTGGGATTGTGAATAGACCTTCTCCTTCTAGCTAGTCCACAATCTTTACGACTTAAAAAATGCAAAAGCTGATCTACTTAAGTTGGTTAGTTGTTATTAAGTTGTTGTAGCAAGTACTAGTTAAATGATTATCAAGTACTATAGAAGTTTAAATGGTGATACACATAACGATAAGATTAGAGCCTTGTAATCCGGTAAAAGAAGAGCATAGCTGATCAGAATTTGGCATCTGCATCCAAGGATAAGTGAACCAAAACTAGAAAATGATTGGCTACTTGTATGCTAAATTTTGCTTACTGGGGATATCTGATGCCACAACATGTCATTAACTAGCAAGCATTTCTGGTATGAAAGTCCGTAAATGTCCTCGTGGATGTTATCTTCAGATTCAGATTCTTCCTCATCGCATCATTTATTGCGAATAATTGCTAAATAAGAGGGAGAAGAAAGTAGATCTGGCTATTCATACAACTTAAAAATGTAGTTTACTTCCAAAACATCCCTGGGCAAACAATTCAGGAGAGCATATCTAGACTACTTTGCCTTCAAAAAATTAGAGACCGTCGAAGTAAAATAAGATACACAAGCAAGAAGATTTGCCTAAGGCACACAAATCATCATCGTCGTAGCAAGACCATATTTAGTATTCTTCCCTTTTCTCTTCTTCAGCACCTTCTGCTCCAACTTCCTCGTAGTCTTTCTCAAGGGCAGCAAGGTCCTCCGGGGATTCTGAGAATTCACCTTCCTCCCTAGTCCATACCTTCACCAACATACCAGTGGACGAATGCACGATTGGCTTACATGAATGTCAATTTGGGAGAAGAACTAAGCAACAGCAGTGTTGTTGCTAATCATGCAGAAAGCGCGCTGTACACAAGCAAGATCACCACCGTCAGGGGCTGATAGTTGATGCCACATTTGAAACCAGGTGGTGCACCTGAAAGTAAAAGCAAGTTCATTGGAGAGAGCAAAAGGGAAGGGGATTGGACTGGAAGAGTTAAAATATAAACAGATGAATCAACAATTTGAACTGTCACTTTGTCTTAATGGTAGCTGATGTTTGGCATATTTCGATATGTGTTTGATATTACTTTACCCATGTTTTAACCGCTTCTTGATGTTATTTGATCTTTAAAATGCCCAACATGGTTTAATTATTGGTTTTATGACTAATTGAGTTGTGTGTGGTGAATTAGGGTGTTTGGAGTGCAAAAATATGAAGAAAAGGTGCTCTAGGTAGAGGAAGAGAGATTGGATGCGTCGCATCCAATCTAGAAAAAGATCAGATTTCGTGCACCCTTAGCAGTGAAGTCGGCCCATAGCATCCGCCATAGCATCCGCACCTGGGCAAAGCTGAGAAGTGGAGGACGAGGTGGATGCGAAGCATCCACCCTAGCATGCGAAGCTGAGAAGTGGAGGACGAGGTGGATGCGACGCATCCACCCTAACATCAATCCCTGAAGCTGACTTGGATTAGAAATAGGAGAACTTTGACCCACGACTTTTGTACACAATATATAAGCCAAAAACGCCTCTTTTAGGTCATCGAACATATTGGGAAGAGGGAAAAAAGCCACGAAAAAGCTGTGGAGGCCGGAATTCATCTAGTTTCATCTTTCTCCCACCAAACTTATTAATCTTTATGTTTCTTTGTATGATTTGTTGTTTGGCTACCATGTCTATATGGAGCTAAACTTCACGTTCTAGGGTTGTGGTTCTTTCATGACTATTGTTATTCGGATATTGATTTTGACTTCTTGATTTATCATATTAGTTTATTTATTCAATCTTGCGCTTATTTATTTGATTGCTTGATCACCAATTGAATATTATCTACGAATCTAGAATTGAACTCGAAAGTGGAAATTCTATATTGCATACAGGATTAAGTAGGGCAAGTTCTTGAACTCGGGCATCGGGGAACGGATTCGTGGTTAGGATAGACATATACCTAATTGCCTTGCTTGGTTGATTTACAGGAATTATAAATGCGTTCTTGTTGATTCTAACTCCATAGACATATAGGCGTTAGGTTAGCTTGAATAGGCGAGTAAGAACTTGACAGATTCTTATGAGCAATATTAACCCTGTCAACCAATAAGCTAGATAAATTAGTCGGTCGATTCAATTGAAGAATACAATAGGATTGTTAGATAGCCCATAACCCTAGATCGTTTTCATTATATTGATATCATAAAAATCTGCTCTTTCTCTGTTCAAAGTTCATTATTTATATTTTTTTATTTAATTAGTTTAGAATAAAATATTTTTAGATTTAATTCTTGTTTAGATAATTAGGATAGTCTAATTTAGTTAATAGTTAATCATAAGTCCTCGTGGGTTCGACATCCGACTTTTAGTCACTTTATTACTTGACGACCGCGTATACTTGCGTGTGCGTTTGGTCCCAACAGTAGCAAAAGGAGTGTATAACATCCTTAGGAACGAGTTTCCTAATGATACATCAAACAGCACATAACAGATAACTATTCGAGAATAAGGTACAAGGTTGGTTTCTAGCTCTGCGATTTCCACATTAACGGCTCCATCAAACCTCAAGGTAAGAGATCAATGATGAGATAATTTGGGAAATCAAACGGTTCAACTTTGTGTGTGTAGGCTCCTGCATTATATCATTTATAGCAGGAGGGAGGGAGTAGATACAACACAGCTGTATTATAGGGCTCAAACACTGCAGTTGAGGCCTGTTTATTATGAGTTTAAAATCAGACAAATACACTCATATAGATGGAAATAGTTATTTATTTTCAGGTTATTCTATTAACTAGCACAACACACTTAAATATAGAACCGATTATTTTATTTAACTCTCTCGATGTATACGGTCGAAATAGATTTCGGCCTTAGCATGTCCGATCGAGTTCGAACGATGATTTATCGAAGCAAGATCCCGAAGGTGAAACAAACTAACCTCGAACCTGGGGATGCCGATCCGTATCGAGTTCGATATCATCATCGAGCTCGAATCAAAATCGAACCATGATGCAGAGTAGATCTATCATGCTGATAATTCAGAGACCAACAAACATTGATCTCGAATCAATTCGAGGGCTCGAGCCAGGATCGGGCTCGAACCAAGATCACGAGTTCGAGCCGAAATCAAGCTCAAACCAAAATCAAGGATTCTAAGCAAGATCGAGCTCGCACACAAAAGCCGTTGCAATCCCACTAGAGAGAATCTTGGCAGAAATTATAAAAAAACTGACTTATCATGGGTCTCCCACTGAATGTTTATTTTTTTATGCTTAGAGCCAAATCCCTCCACTATAAAAGGGTTTGGTTATTATTTTTGTAGGACAAGTTTTTCCCAGGGTTACATTGATTCTATTTGTTGAATCCTAAGATTCATTGTCCCTGACAACCTTATCTATTTCGCATTCTCTGCAATCTGTATTTATATTTCTATTGATCCTTACATTTTGTGTTAAGTTACGCCACATATACTCAGAACTGCGTATAAATTCAACTCTATCCATTTTTCGGGTAAACACTGGAGTTCTCCAGTTTTTTCACATAATCATTCTCCTCTCCTCTATACTGCTTATGATTTTGACTGTCCTTTGACACACTATGACACTAGATACTACCATTTCTTTTAATTATTTCAGGATTCATTTTACGTAAAGCTGGGGATTAGATCTCATTTATGAAAGTAATGTTGCAACAGCTCAGCACTTGATACGTTTAACCAGTAATATGGATACAACACATGCAGGACCAAATAAAAAGACTTACAACTCAAGGTTTCTTATATGTAGGAAAGAAAGCTACCTAAGGAGACGGATAAATGTTATTTCCAAGTGTTTGACTTCTTTCCAGTGCACCGACAGTTAAGACGCAACATTTGATTGCAGATGAAACTGATTTTAACTTGAGTCTTTGATAGAATGAAATTTTACTTGTATATTGTCCCCTGGAAAATACATCGTCCTTGCAGAAATAAGTTTTTCAGAATGGACGAGTTGCTTGTATGCGCAGTCCGGGGCGGCCCAAGAAGATCGGTGGCCTAAAGCCAATTCTTAATTTGGGGCCTTTCAGGAAAAAAAATTATCATAACATCGATGATTCATTCCGATGTTCCTACACATAGAACAACACAATTTAGCACAATTGCCGCACAATAACTCACTTAAACCAACAAAATATAGGGCGAGTAATGTGCTAAAAGTATAAAATTTTGGCCTAACATCAGTTGTTAATAGTTTCTTTTATAAATAATTTAGTTTCTCCTAAGATATTGTTGATCTTAGATAATAGAACCAAATTCATATAGATACCTCACTAATGATGTCACTCGTAAAATTTAAATAATAAAAAGTTTTATATTCGCGACAAGGGTTTAGGGAGAGTGATTCTTTTTCTGCATTTTTTGCTCAAACGGTTACATCACTACTAAATTAAAAGTTATCTTGAATTTTTATAAAATATTTTATTTTTTATTTTAACATACCCAATATATTTAGACTCTGCCTCTAAAAATTGTTGTGAGATGTATTTGATCCAACTTACCTTAATTAAATATATTGCCTGTTAAAACGTGTTCTCTCTTTTACTAGGTATTACGCGGTACAAATCTAGATTAGTCGGGGTCTCAATACAAATACGAGTAGAAAAACAAAAGAAAAATTTGGTGCCCTCAAAATTTGGGGCCTAAAGCCGTTGCTTTAGTGGCTTGACCGTTGGGCCGCCCCCGACAGTCCTCACTTCATCCACAATAGCAGGCTCCAGATCAACAAATACAGCTCTAGGTACATTTTTGCCAGCACTGTTCTCGTTGAAGAATATATTGAAAGAATCATTGGTAACACCAACTGATCTGTCGCTGCAAGTTAAAAGACATGATAGTTAGGCATAAAAATTCAGAATCACAAGCAGGACACTCAGAGATTTCTAAAACCAGATTACTTTAAGAAAGTTAATATTCAGGGATTAGTCAATATCTTGAAGGGCTAAAGATGCTTTTTACTGGAACAGCAACAGTATAAAGTCATTCTTACTGGAACATCAAACATCTTTTGAAGTAATAACACAATTTACCAAGAATGCTTTATTTAAGAAATTCACAATCTACCAAGTTTTTTGTGGTAAGCATATATCTATTCAAACGGCATGGAATGTCATGATCAGCAGAAAGGAAAGAGAAAAGTTCCCCTAGTTGTAACCAAATTGATGAGAACTTAACAAATTTTCATAAGATCCAGAAGGAAACTAAAATTTTAATAAAAGCAACAAACTAGTTTTTATCGGATTTCTCTTGTTGAAAGTCCATTCTAGGTGTACTGGTAAATTTGAAAATGGTCTTCAGTTGGAAAGGCTTAAAGAGAAGCTACTTAAACATCCCCACTTTGAAATCCTGAACTTATAAGCTTTTTTCGAAACCATAAACAAAGAAATTCAACCTAACAAAAATTAAATTTGGGAGATCAAAGTTCCCTAGAAATTTAAAACTTACTGAAGCCATCAAGATCATAACTTATGGTGTAAACAAGAGAGTAAAACTTATTAACCAATGCTTCTATACACCAAGCTTGAAATAAAAAACAACCACTTTTCTTGTAAAAGTGGTCGATAGAACTAAGTCATAACCCTCTAAACCTCATTACAAGTTCGGAAACTGCTGGTGAATGTAGTTAAACAAGAAAATCACTAACACCATCCCAAATAGTAAATTACAAGTTCTACAATTGCTTCTAAATCCTCCTTCATCAATCCCAAAAGGCCAAAAACATAGCAAATCAATATCAATGAAGTATACATCAATCCCAAATACAAACATACAAAAATTCCTAAAAATAAAAACTAAATTAATTTTCTTCCTGTGTAAATGATACCTCATTATGAGTTGCCACCACTCTCAGAAAAATAATTTTCTTCTCTTAGTTAAATTCATATTACTATCTAAATTGTCAACATAGCTATGATGTGGATTATTGAAGTTCTGTCTCCATTATATGTGAAAGCAAATGAATCATGCAGTCGGATGATGACAAGCCAATTTTAGCTCACTAAGATTGAAGCTGAAAGTTTTCCTGGCTTTTGTGATCTTCGTGTTCCTCTACTATTGCCTTTGGTGACTTCATCCCTCATTCTTCTAGTCTGTATTTATGTCATAACCTCATTACTCTGATCCGCATTTTTATATTCAGTTAAATTTTCATGAAGCAGCTTCATCAATCACAAGGCTTCCATTTCCTCGAGAGAGGAAATGGCATCGATTCATTCCTTTTCCAGCATTTGCTTCATTGACAGCCTGCTTCAAGATGTCTGTCAATTTATAGTTTTCTTCCCTTGCTGCTTTAGTCATTTGCTCGGCTGCTTTAAGAGATTCGTTGAGCTTAGCGGCCTCTTGGAGAGCAAGATCCCGTTCTTCTTCAGCTTCTTTTATACACGCGATGAAGCTCATTTCTTTCCCATTCCAAGCCGATAGTGACTCCTCCACCTCTAATTTCAATCTGTCTGCTATGTTTCTAAATAGTTCTGTTTCCTCTTTTGCTTCATCCAAAAGCTTTTTATATCTAGCCTTAATGCTCTTGATCATCTCCTTCAGATTTCCAGCCTCCTTTTTCACTTGTCCTAGTTCTAATTGTGTAGCACTAAGTTTCTCTTTGGCATCACATGCTTCCGAAGCAACTTCCTTCAATGCTAACGCTAAATCATCTAAGGCCTTTCTGCTCTTTTCTTCTGCCTCATTTGCCAACTTCATTTCATTTTTCAGCAAGCTCATCTCAATAGTCAAAGCCTTGGCCTTTGATAATGCCACCTTCTCATTCTCTTTTGCCAATTCAAGTTCAGACTTGAGGTTTTCCATTTCCTTCTCTATTGATTTAGCAATCTCCTCATTGCAAGAATGATTAAGATACCTGCCATTTTGCTTGAAAGAAATGTCTAAAGATTCAATCTTTTCGTGAAGAGAAGCAATCTCGAGCTTGGATTCTTCGAGTTCAATCCTGATTTGTTCAAACTGCCTTGTCTTTGACAACCAAGCATCAAATATTTTGGACTCTGATAACTTCCTGCTCTCCAATTCATCTTCTAATTCTTGAACCCTTCTTCTAAAATCAGACAACCAATCTGTCACGCGAATCTTGAATGCTTTTACATGACTAAATCCTTCTTTCACTTTCCCTAAACTAGGATCTTTCTCTAGTAACTTGAGCTCACATTGTCTCGCCTTTTCGAGCTCCAACTTCAAAGACTTGATATTCTTATCTTTTATCTTCAATTCTTCTTGTTTGTGAGTTAGCAACTCCTTCAAAGTCCTAACTTCTGCATAAAGTTCCCTTGATTTTCTTGGCGATAATCCATCAGTTGCCTTCACATTGGTCTCATAGGCTACATGTTTCATCTCACTGAGTTCATAAATGGCTCTGCTCTTTTCTTCTTCAACAAAATTTAGTTGCTCTCTTGTCTCTCTCAGCTCCTCCTCAAGTTTCTCCATTTGCTCTTGCACAATCAAAAGTCTGTTGATTCCATTCTACACAAACAAAAATAAATATAACAAATAAAAATTAAATATTTTTGGACAATACTTATTATCCATATTCACCAAAAATTCACTTCCCAAACAGGAAAAATCAAGAATTTATTTGCATAATTCCTTATAATGCACTTACTCCCTCCATACAATAAAGAATCAGGGTTTTGATGTATGAGAGTCAAATCATCTAAGTTTTGTGTCAACTTAATACAACTACAATTACACCAAAATCCCAAGCTACTTGGTGTCAGGTATATCAATTCTCACTATCAATTTCTCCATGTTTGTGAATTAAATATCAATTCTTTGACATAAAATTTGCATATTGAGAACCTAAACAAAAAATAAACCATTACTTTATAGTTGAAAAAACTTAAAAATATTTGGAATATATATACTTAGCCACAGGAAGAAAAAAAACCCAATAGTGATGGAGCATCAAACATGACATAAACAGGTTTTAATACCTTAAACGAATGCTTAACAGTGGGTTTTCTTTCAAGAGAAACAAGGGCATCTGAATCAATTTGTGATCCCATTGCATCACATCTGCAAAGCTTGGATGCAGAAATTGTTCTTGAAAAATAGAAGCATGTCTCCTCTTTCCAGAATCAATGGATCCAGCTCTACAAATCCTCCAAAAACATAAAAAAATTCAGTCTTTAAACAAGATACAACAGAAAAACATGCATGAATATTCACAACTTCAGGACATCAAAAGCAACAAATGAAATCCAAGAATACAACTTTAATCCAATAAAATTGTCACCCTATATAAATGAGAGTAGTACAAACATAGGAGATCACGTTTGTATAAGTCTTAGTGGATAAATTCTAGTATATGTGCTAGTGGGAGGTATAGGTATCCGCCCCGACACCACCACTATAAAAAAAACAAAAAGGCAAAAATGAGACAAATATGTCATGAATAGCAGCAAATAAGAAGCACCTTGACTTTGAACGTAACATCATCCGTATACGTTTGGAATCAATATTCATTTAGTGTGTATATTGCAAAATGGTTGTGGTCTGATGTGTTGGGAGAAGACACTACGCTAGCGTTTGGACATAAATTTGGTTGAAACTTGGAAAAATATTTTTTTAAAGATGGGATGGAAAATGGTTTTTGAAAGTTATATTTGTGTGTTGGACATGCATTTTACTCGAAAAGAGAAAACTTCAAAAACTACTCTAGAGCTATTTTTTGGGATTTGAAGATTTTGTTTTTAAAATCTGCCAAAAAATTGGTAAAATCTATAAACAAACAAATATTCGAAAACAAAATTTGAAAAAAAGGCTCCCAAATTTTATGGCCAAACGCGAGAGTAACGTATATGACAAAGTTGGGAGTTGGCTGGTTTTATTTGCAATTGTGTTGTAACGACAAAAATCTCCATAAACTGCAAAAAAATAAATAACAGTACAAGTTGAAAGACAATGAAGAATGACTTCCATAGGACAGGTAGATGATATATGTTTATTGACAAAAATGCCTGGTTTGAATTCAATACACAATTTAATTACATGAATTGCTTTTCAAGTTTTAATTGTAACCTAAACCCTTTGTTTGAAATGTAACATCAAACTGCCTTTTGTAGATTTTGTGTAATAAGTTCACATTAATACATGAAAAGTAACCGTTTCAACCTTATATATCTAAGTTTGTTAAGATATAATTAAATAAATAAATGTATCACCTTTCTAACAGCTTAAAGATGATGGCATCATACATCTTAACAAGATATCATATTGGAATTTGTGATGACCCGATAGGTCATTTTGAGTATTAGCCCTTAATTCTCTGTTCTGAGACCTCAATTAGCTTCGTTTGATATTTCTTGGTTTGCGTGTGTGGTCCGCGTCACTACTTGAAAAGCTTTTATGTGAAAATTTAAAGAAAACATGATTTTTAACTTTAAAAACAACTTGAGTTGACCACGGTCAATATTTTGTGAAAACGATATCGGATCGCTATTTTGACAATTCTGGTAGGTCTGTATCGTGATTTTGGACTTGGGCGTATGCCTGGAATTGAAATTGGAAGTCCCTAAATTGATTTGACTCATTTTGTCAAAAACTAGTATTTTGAAAGTTTGAAAATTTTCTAAGATTGACCGTAAGATGACTTCTTAACTAACGGGTTCAGATTTTGATGTTGAAACTTGAAATGCGTCTATATCGCTATTTGAAACGTGTTTGCAAAATTTGGTGCAATTCGGAATTGATTTGACATGATTTAGACGCTTAGATGTGATTCTAGTGTTCTTGAGTTTTACTTTGCAAATTTCATTCATTTTGAGGATTGATTTGTAGATTTAAATATTTTTTTGGTGATTTGATTGCGCGAGCAAGTTCGTATGATATTATTACACTTATGTGCATGTATGGTATGGAGCCCAAGGTGCTCGGGTGAGTTTCAGACGTATTTCGGATGAGTTTTGCTACTGTGAAGATTTCTCGTGCAATACCTGCTTGGTGTCTACTGCAGATCTCACATTTGCGATGTCTAGCTCGCAATTGCGAGCCTCACTTTTGCGAACAAGAGTTCTCATTTGCGAGTAGGGCATGTGATTGGGTAACCTCGCATTTGGAGGAAAGAGTTCGCAATTGCGAACAGCTCAAGATCGCATTTGCGATCACTTGGTCGCATTTGTGATGCCTCGCAAAACAGTATTCCTTCGCAATTGCAAAGATGTCGGTCGCATTTACGAAGGTGAGAACTTCGCATTTGCGATCATTTTATCGTATTTGCAATATATCTGGCTCTGAGGCAGGGTTCACATTTGCGACCCTTGTCTCGCATTTGTGGTGTTTGCAATTGCGAAGTCATGTTCGCAATTGCGACACCTACAGTTGGGTAAAAGAGGGGGAAAACGATACTTAGCTCATTTCACACCATTTCTCAACCCTAAACACTCTAGAGGCGATTTTTCAAGAGGCCTTTCTTCCCAAATTCATTGGTAAGTGACTTTAATCCATTTTCTTTCAATTACCCATTACATTTCATGAGATTTCAATATTAAACTTAGGATTTCCATGGTAGAAATTAAGGATTTTGGTGGAATTGGGAGGGGGGGTTGTAAAATTGAGATTTAGACCTCGAATTGAGATCGAATTTCGAAACAAATCACATAATTGAGCTCGGGGGTGAATAGGTAATCGGGTTTTGGCCTGAACTCGGGTTTTGACCAAGCAGGCATGGGGTTGACCTTTGTTGACTTTTAAAAAAAGGATTAAAATTGAACCTCTTTCATTTGTGAGTAGTTTCTAAAGCTTATTTTGAATCATTTGGTCAATAATTTGCTAGATTTGGTTGGTATGGGGGCTTGTTCAAAAGGCAAGGTCGTGGTTGATTGATTGCTTGAATTGCAGAGTGAGGTAACTGTTGGGTCTAACCTTGATTTTGGGAAATTAGGGAACCTTGAACTATGTGTTATGTGAATTATATGAGAAACGGAGTATATGCGGGATAAGGAGTGTATATATGTCGTTATGATACTTGCTTCCATGTTTTCGTTACTTCATGATATATCATGTTTCATGCCTTAATTGCTACATGCTTTATTGACTTTTATGCCATAATTGTTACTTGTCATTTAGTTATTCTTGTATTAAATTTCCCATCCATTCCATGATTCCATGCTTGTTTGCTACTTGTCTCTACTTGCTTTAATTGCATATCTAAATTGCCATATGTTTTATTTGCCTTATAGTTTTGTAATATTTATTGCTTTCTATAACGTGGTTTCACTTGTATGAGTTGTCTAATTGATAGATACCGATGAGTTGGTAAGGTTGAGACGTTCGAGTTTTTAGAGATTCTTTGATTATTATGTGATTCTTCATTGCCTCGTACAGTTACTCTCTTGATGTAGAAATTCTTGTAAATTTTGGTTGTTGAATCGCTATTGTTGATTGAAATTGTTTGGGAAGCGAGTTGCATGTTGTAATGGAAATTGAAAGGTAATGAATTGAAATGGCGGAATAAGGACGGATTATGATATTGACAGATGATGATATGGTGGGATCGAGTTGCGCGCTGCAACAGATTGTATATGTAGTATTTGTCTGTGGCATGTTGAATTGTCTATGTATTTTGAGATAAGTTTATGAGACTTGTTATTGTGGGCTCTCTGGTAGTGGATTTCGAGTTCGTTTTTATGAGTTAACTGTTTTACTTCCATTTCTTGTTATTATTATTATTATTATTATTGCGTACATGTTATTGTAAGTAACCCGCCTTAGATTTATCACTACTTCGTCGGGGTTAGGCTCGACACTTACAGAGTGCACGGAGTCGGTTGTACTCATACTACACTCTGCACTTTTTGTGCAGATACCAGAGTTGGTCCCAGCAACGCTGAGTAAGATTGCTTGGATCTAGCTATCAGTGGAGACTTGAAGTATAGATGCACGACGTCCGCAGTGCTGAAGTCCCCTTCTATGTCATCTTAACTGTTTATTATGATTCAGACAGTTGTTTTATTCAGACTATTATTTGTAGTATTCTAGACGCTCATGTATTCGTGACACCAGTTTCTGGGATTGTATTTGGATTACGTCATTTATAAGTTTATCACCATGTTTCAGACTATTCAGTTCCACTATTATCATTTTATTTGAATTGTTAAAAATAGTTAGTAATTATATCTTGCCTAGCAATTGAAATGTTAAGCGCTCTCACGGTCCCGATGGTGGGAATTTCGGGTCGTGATAGAATTTAGAAATTTTCATTTTCTAATTGATCCAGGGATGTTGTAGAACTACATATATATCTATATTATATTAAAAGTGGGAAGCCCATAACTTAAAAGTTAAATTACCAAAATATCCTTCCAAAAAATCTAAATACCCAATTTATTATTTTTAAAAAAGTTAAATAAAAATATCAAGTTTATTGAAGGGATGCAACCCTTAAAGATTAGTTACTAATGTTTACATTACTAACTAACGATTCCTCTCTAAATTTATACCACTCTTCATATTAGGGGCCTTCCAAGTACGATTGTGCCTTTGTTAAACAAAGCTACTCACGAATCAGCCTTTATGAACAATACGTTGCTTTGGTCTTCAGATTAAAGGGAATAGAAAATGAGAATATTAGTACTGTTGAATTTTATATAGTGAAAGATATTGTTTTACCAACGGTTGCAACCATTACCGGTACATATTGATTCCCATGAACTAGATGATGAAATTATGTTGTCTCTAAACATTAAAACCCAAGTTCATTGTGACTGAATGAGATGCCTAGCTTCTTGAATAAATATTATGTTGAAGAGGGGAAAAACATGATCTTATTTGTTGAAAATTAAAGCAATTATCTTAAAGACACACATATAGAAAACAAACCCAATAATTTTAACGATCCAAAAAAAAAAAAAAAGTAAAGGAACATAGGTGGATGAACTGAAAAGAATTAATTTTAAGAGCACTGATACATCAATATAAAAGGGCATCTACAAAGGAGCGGTGCTTGACTTTGCAAAGTTGTCTATGAATAGTGCCCGGTAATATTACGTTAAAGTAATACGGTTTTATGAAAGAAAGTGTGACATGACATTGTCAAGGATTCTATTATGCCCGACCATTATTTGGAGAGATTGGAATGGTTTGATGACGATAAAATAGGTTCTATTTTCTTTTACTCAACTTATGATTTACTTGTTTAATTTCTACCCTTGGTGATTTATGAAATACAATTTCTATAAATATTAGGGTAGAGGATCATGGTTTCATAATATATATTGCGTCTTTCATGCTTATGTTATGATTAGAAACAACAAAGGTTATATTACTTATTCTTTAATTTTGACATGTGAAATTGGATTTTTGGTATACAATTTAAATTCACGCATGTTTTATGTGAAAGATTATAGTTCCAAAGTTGGTAAGACGTGGTTAGTCTTACATTAATACTTGAATATATTTTTGAGATTATGAAATAAATTAGATTTGCATTTAGATATTATTTAAAGGTTGGTGATCTTTTATCATGAATTTGATATACCTCTTGAGAAAGAAGACAAAATACCCTTTTAACAAAAAATATTGATTATATTGTGTTTTTCCAAATAGTTTTGTTTTTACATAGTACATAAATTTTAAAGAAACAATTTAGCCGTTAGGAATAAACTTTTCAATATTTTGTGAGAAAAAAGATAGGCCATATTGGTTTTATATATTATTATTATTATTATTATTATTATTAAATAATACTATTATATAGCTATTCAAAAGTGGTGTTATGAACTAATAAATTATATTAATCTATGAAGGAATGGTTTATTTGTTCTCCGCCATTTGTCCTGAACTTTAAGAAAACTAAACATAAAGGGAGTATGAAATTAAGAATAACGTCTAATTTTTTCATGTTGAATTTTGTAAAACAAGTGGGTTAGAAGAAATGAACAAAATATTCAATATGCACTATCAAGTCATGTTTATTTGAAACAAATTCAAACTCAAGTTGCAAAAAGACACATATTCAAACTCCTGAAAATTTTGTTTTTAAGGAACGATTGTATTTGTGCCCCTTATTTATTTAAAAAAGAAAAGATCAAAAGGATCTTGATATTATATTACTTGAATAATTACTAATTTTAAATTCAAATAACATAAATTTGTGAGCAAATGAGATGGAGTTAAGGTGAGAACCACGAACCAATCAAGTCACTCTTGAAGAAATAGGCTTCAAATCAAGACGATCAAACTCTGATAGTAACTCCAAGATAACTGTCGTTAATTGACAATTAATCCATATGCTTCTAAAGTTCAACAAGGGAGTAATTCGTAAGAAAAAGTATAATTTTTGCAGCTAATCAAGTAGCGCGCAAAGTCTCTAGAATAACAAAGCATGATATCCTATGCAAGTCCAGTCTCACGCTAAAACATGAATTTAAATGTTTAAACATGCATATTATCTCAAGTAGCACAATTAAAGCATGATGTAAAATCTAAGTCTATCGGACATGTTAAAATCTAGCATACGCACGGATCTCATCACCTCGCACGTACCTAGCTCCCATAACATATAGCATGTAACAAATATAGCACATATGAGGATAAGTTTCTTCTTACAAAGTTAGGCAAGAGACTTACCTTGCTCTGAAATCCGATAATCGACTCTAATACCTCAAACAAATGCCAAAACAATCCGAAACTAGCCAAAGAACTTGCAAACCAATCAAAACATACTCAAAAACTCGAAATTAATAATTAGAAACAATTCTCAACCCACATGAAAATTCGACAAAATTCAACCTCGGGCCCACGTTTCCGGGTTCCGAAAATTCTCGAAAATAAATATTACCCATACAACTACGAACTCAAATATGTAATATTATTCTAAATTTCATGTCCAAATTTCGTGGTCAAACCTCAAAAATACCATTGCCAGGTTTTCTTCCAAAATCCTACAATTTCTACTAATTTTCATGTTAAAATTCATATATAATCTATGTATTTAGCTCACAACAAGTTGGAATCACTTACCTTATGATAGATGATGAAAATGACCCTTTAAAATTGCTCCAAATCACCTCAACAAGAGAGAAATGAGATGAAATGAGCAAATTGTTATTTTGTACCAAACATTACCCATTGTGATCGTGGTTCACAGTCTCACGGCCGCGAAGCAAAAATACCCCAGCTGCCCAAAACTGTCTACGCGATCACGTTTGACAATCCGTGATTGCGAAATACAAACAGCCGCGCATCCATGAACGAGGGACCTCTTCGCGTTCGCGAAGACCATTTCTCCCCAGCCCGACTTCAACCCTATGCAAATACATACTGGACATGCGAAAGCAAAGCTCTAGCCCAGGCCACTACGCGAACGCGTGCTCCATGGCGCGAATGCGATTAACCAGCTTCCAAACTACCAAGCACCCTACGCGAACATGGTTCTCCACATGCGATCACGTAGCACAATGCTACCCAGGTCCCAAATCACTCTCCGCGGTCACGCTTCACCTCGCGATCGTGATGCATACCATTGCCACCAGAAACTAGCAACTAAAATCAAAGGAAAATGGTTCTAAACCACCCTGAAACACACCCAAGGTCCCCGCGACCCCTGTCATATCATATAAACCAGTCTCAATATCTTATCCAAACTTATCCAACGGTTTGGAACGCCACAAATAATATCAAAATCAATTATCGACGACCAAAATCCTTCTCTTAACTTTCAAACTTCGTCGAACGCGTCCGAATAATACTTAGACATTCCGGATTACGACCAAACTTCACACACAAGTTCCGATCAATTAAATAAACCTATCCAAGGTCTCAAAACTACAATGGATGTCCAATAATACCAAAGTCCACTACAAGTCAAACTTAGTGAATTCAATGACCTTCAAAATGCCAACTTCTGACAATAAGCGCCAAAACACACCTGGGCCACCCAAAACTCAACCCGAACATACTCCCAAGTCCGAAATCACCTTATGAACTTATAGAAACTTTCGAATCCCGATTCGGTCCTTTAATCAAAAGTCAACCCTGGTCAATTGTCCCAACTTAAAGCTTCCAATTTAGGAATCACTCTTCCAAATCAATTTCGAACATCAAAACCAACCATACTCGCAAATCATATACATCATATGAAGTTACTCAAGATATCAAACCGCCGAACAGATTACTAAAGTTTAAAATGACCAGTCGGGTCGTTACATAACCTCATATTTTCTATAATAGCTAGTAGCTTTCAAAAGAAGTCGAAGCTAGTAAGAGTTCCTCTCAAGGCTCGCCGCCAGGAGTAACTCCATAAGGTAATATTGGCGAAATACTCCAGAGGTACTCCATATTGAAAGGTCTTATAAACCTTTAGGCCACACCTTTTGCTGGGAGGTGGTATATAGCATTAGTAGTAAATTATATGGAAACTTCAGTACCTTGTCTAAAGAACAAGGAACTTCAGTATCATAAGGAAAGTACAACCCCATATAAAAGTAGGAAATATATTATCTTACCTAATGCAAAATTTTACATTAAGATTAAGGAAATAGCATATGACAGCTTCTTTGTTCTTTGTTATTTATAAGGTATCGTTGCTCCTTTCTTTCTTTTTAAGTAAGAATCTCTACTATGCTTCTTCAATATGCTTCTGCATTTCCTTCCATCAATTCTTTCTTCTCTTTCTTTGCACCTTCAATATCATTTGGAGATTGCACCGATACCAATATACAACTGTTAAAAAAGATTTTCAACCATGACAGATAACACTGTGCCACCAATAATTCCACAACCAATAATTCAGTAGATTCTGTTATCCTTTCAAAGACTATATAAACGCTTCTATAATTGCATGAGAAAGAAAAAGGTTGAGAAGTACTGTATATGCCAGCATGTACTAAAGGACTCTAAATTTTAGACTGACAAAGTGAACATTTGAAACTTGTCTTGCTTCCTCAGTTGAATTCTATTTACTGTAACTTTGTAGCATACTTACAAAGTTGTACAGTAGACCCTTGTGGTCCGGTCCTTCCCCGGATTCGACGTATAGCGGAAGCTTAGTGCACTGGGCTGCCCTTTTGTAGCATACTTATATTCTTTGTTAATATCATTAATTATCTCACCTTGTTTCTTTAATCTTATAAACTACTGTCAAGGTATGGATATTTATATAGGTTAAGTTTGTGATTTTTTTTGGTAAGAGGGGAAATCCGCGGCCGCTACAATCTCTGCCACAGCCTCTGCCCTTCGGGTGAGTACTCTGTAGTGAGCACTTTGTGCGCATTGAGTAAATCTCCCTCTGTGTAATAGCCTGCAAACTACACAGAGGATGTAAACCGCACTAGGCAAGCCCTGTGCGACAGGCTCAACCCCAGAAGATATTGAGGGGGGAATCGATCCCAGGTCATCCGTATGGATAACCGCCCTCCAAACCAACCGGGTAACTTATACTTCTTTATCTTTTTTATTTTCATAATAATGCTTGCGTTCAGTTCCTTATCATCTACACTGCCTTTTAACTAGTCTTGTGTGTCAGCACTTCTTTTAGTAATTGTTGGTTATTGAAGGTACAGTAATGCAAACACCACCTCAAAATTTGCAAACACGCTCGTTATCTCGTACATACGTAGCATGTAGAAAATAGAATATCTACAGGGATAAGTTCACTCTTACCAGATTAGGCAAAAGATTTACCTTACTCCGAAATTAGATAATCAACTCCAACACTTCTCTAACACCTCAAATTAATGCCAAATGATCTGAAACTAGCCAAAGAACGTGCAAACCAGTCAAAACATATTCAATAATCTGTAATTTAACAATTAGAAATAATTCTCAACACCACACGAAAAATAAATAAAAGTACACCCCAGGCCCACACGCCCGAATTTCAAAAATTCTCAAAAATAAATGTTACTCATAGGATCACGAACTCAAATATAAAAAATTTCTCAATTCAATGTCCAATTTCGTGATCAAATCCTTTTTTATGGGTTTTTAGGTAAACACCTCAATTTTTTTTTTAAAAGTACTTTATTGGATTAGGAAGAAACTTGGCCAAAGAGTCTATTAATTTTAGAAGCTTTGGACAAATACAGAAGCTTAATTTGATGTTTAAAAATGTTGAAATAAATAAAAACAGAATATGTATGAAAGCTGGCAATGCCTAAACATTTTAAATTACAAAAACAAATGGAGTTTTCAACGTTCAGTTCAATCACAGATAGAAAGGGGGCCCACCGAGAGAGTGCACTTGTCAGCCACAATGATCAATTGAAATGAGCCCATTGTAAACATACACGATAGCACGGGCAAAAGCGTCTACGCAAGCCAAAAACTGTTAAAGCATCCACAATAATTGATTTTTTGGACCAATCAAACTAAACTAGTCCATATGAATTTACCAAAATACCCTCTCAGCAAGCAAACGTTCACGAGTGTATGTTTAAAATATATATTTTATATTTTATTTAACAACGCGTGTTCATACTTCTATTGTTTTCAGCATCGGATTCAGAGTGTCAAATTACTAATTTAACTTTATAAAATAACGGATTTATTGTGATAACATCATTATTTTATTTATTTATTTCATTTTATTTTTATTTATTATTAAATAATTATATTTTATTTTTTATTCTATTTTTTTATATAATAATTTTACTTTGTATGTACAATACAATACCATAAATTAGTAATCCACACGTAACAAAAGCCAATATAAATAATTGAATAAAAGTCGTGAGTTTAGACTTCAGACTGCCCTAATTACTCTCTCACTATCCGTGACGGCAAAGTCGTTCTTGCTTCTTCTGATCCATCCGATCCTTTTCAAGTAGGTCCTTTTTCTTTTTCTTTTTTCCTGTTTTTGAATTTTGTTGCTTGTTTTCTGTGAATATGATGTAATTTTTTCTGTGTGAATTTGTTTGCAGCACTGGTATAAAGATGAGAAGTACAGCACTAAAGTGAAGGATGAAGAGGGGTTTCCAAGCTTTGCTCTGGTTAATAAAGCTGCAGGACTGGCCATGAAACACTCTATTGGCGCCTCTCACCCTGTATGTTCTATATTTTGTTGACCATATCTGAAAAATAAAGTAGATATTTGTTTGTTATTGAATGAATTGTTAAACCTTGATAGCCAACCCATTACTTTATCCTGGAAAAGGATATTAGAGATTTCCACCTAATACAAATGCTATGACTTGCAAATGATGCATACTATGAATTTTTCACAGATTGGCTAGAGAAATCAGAGAAATGGATCTTTTGAGATGCTCAGTTATGACTTCTTTTAGAAGTATAGGATTCAAGTATGATTCAAGTATGCATCGTTTGGACACTATGGGGGGAGAGAAACCTTATATGTTCTGAAGGAAAGTTTAACCCAATATGTAGACTGAAGTGTTTTTTTTTAATTAATGGTTTTTTGGATTTTAGGTGCCCTCCAGAAGTACGGCTAACCCCTGAAAATATCTTAATTCTTGGCATCAGTACTGATCTGTCTATATACAAAACGGGCTGATTTTATCCACAAAAAAAGGAGGTGGAGGGGTTTGTAAATGACAAACATAATAGTATGGATTTTAGGTGCCAAGAAGAAATGGACATTTTGTCTTGCTAAATCAGGAAGCACCACTTTTTGTACAAAGGCCATATCATCGCAAAACGGCTTCATAAGTTTCACTATTTCTCTTTGATTTATTCATAGCATGGCTAGATAGATGAGATCTTCAACTTGCATAACTTATAGTCTATTGGTAATGAGCATAAGCTAGAAATTAAACAAGTATCTAGAAGTTAAAACACTATTGAGCATTTATTATTAATTGGAATTTACTCTTTAAAAAGGAAAATATGGTAATGATGATTATGTGTGCATTATTTTTATCTAAAGCTATGTTGCGTGACTCCTGAAAATCCTCGCCGCACCCATGTCGACACTACATGGGTGTAGGTGTAGAATCTACACTGGATTTGGACAACTTACCGTGGGTGCTTTGACTATATCTATGGCCGAGGAGTATCGATTGATGGGGTATCTGGTTTGATTTTGTGGGTTTATGTCATATATATGGTTATATAAAATATGAGAATGCTTTGCTATTTTATGAGATATCTTGTGAAGAATTTATTAGGTGTTTATAAAGAATTAAACTTTACTCTTAGTCTTTGTTCACTAACTTTAATTAATAGAAACATATACTTATAAATGTCGTAACATGCATACATTAGCCGTATCCAAGCACCCGTATTCGCACTCGGATCCATACCCCCGAATTCTAAAATTCATATGATGAAGAAGCCGACCTCTAGATCCGCACCCGAGTTCGAGCAATTAGGATCAAAATAGAACTAAAGCAGAGCAATATTGTTCCATGCTGATTCCAGTACATGGATGATTTCTTCGTCCAAGTATGTATGCTGATTCACTGCAACACCCTCATTACACCAGTTTGACCATGTTGTAGAGAGAATAGTTGGAAGCAGTTTCATACTAGCTCTAGCTTTAGTTCATCTACTATTTTCTCCTACAGTATATGCACTCTCTTCAATTAAGAAATAATGTGCAATGGTTGTGAGATAAGCTGAGGCTATGGGTGAAATCAGAACTAGAGACCTCATGACCAAGTTGAGTTTAATTTTTGAATTCAATAACTGCAGAAAACCTTAAAGTTGCTAAGAGGAAATTAGTGAAACATAGACGTTTGTGGCTTGGGTTTATACAAGAAGTATTTGCATCTTAAACTTGATTCTTTGTGATGTGAATTGCTATTGTCATGTTGCCTATTTTAGTACTATATGTGATTTCAACTAATATTAGCCTTGCTCCATGCACCTTGATTGTTGCAAATGCATGAGAATGGAATTTACATATGCTTGAAGGTAATGAACACACTGATGTTCAAGGGCCCTGCCTTACTAATGTTACATGGCTTTTGACTGGGAAGGTGAAAGTTACATTCCTATTAAAATTCCTTTACAGGTGCAGCTCATCCCTTACGACCCTGATGTTCTTGATGCATCAGTCTTGTGGACAGAGAGCAGGGACGTGAGTGATGGTTATCGAGCAGTTAGGATGGTTAATAACATTCGCCTCAATCTAGATGCATGGAATGCTGATAAAGAACATGGAGGTGTCCGTGACGGGACCATTGTTGCTCTCTGGGAATGGTGGAAAGGAGACAACCGGAACCAACATTGGAAGATCGTTCCCTACTGTAAGTCTTGCAACGTCGTGCAAAAAATGATTTTTTTGCTTGGAAAGCCTAGAACCTGAATTCCTCTCTCTTCCTTGTCTTCAAGTTTATATTCCATTTAAAGTTTAGCCATCCTCACCCTTAAGGCCATTGATTTTTTTTTCTGTTTTCTTTTTGCAAAATTTTCTCTCACACTTAGCCTCCATGTTGTTTGATATAAATTACTTTCACGAAAATTATTTTTCCAACGAAATATTTCCTGTGTTTAGTAGTCTTAGGTCCATAAGCCTTAAGATGCTTTAACTAGAAATTCTATGTCTTATTATATCTGATACTCTTTCACCAACATAGCTACCCTCCCACAGTGCCTTATCACCAAGCGCCATCATCCCCTACTGTTTGTGCGACCAAAAAACCAAAACTTATGTAGGAAAGATGTGTTCTTTATAGAACATTCTCATAAACTTTATTATTACCTAGTGATTCGGTACCATAAGCCTTAAGATGCTTTAACTAGAAATTCTCTGTCTTATTATATCTGATACTCTTTCACGAACATAGCTACCCTCCCACAGTACCTTATCACCAAGCGCCATCATCCCCTACTGTTTGTGCGACCAAAAAAACCAAAACTTATGTAGGAAAGATGTGTTCTTTATAGAACATTCTCATAAACTTTATTATTACCTAGTGATTCAGTACCAAACCTATTTTCATTAAGCTAGATGTCATTTACTTCTCAGTTAACAAGCAATACTGGATGCTACTATCAGCTTTCATCCCAATAATTTTACACATATTTTTTTCATGCATTTATATTAATTAATTTTTCCCTAAATAATATAATTGCAGGATATGTTGGCTCGTGAATGATGACTGGATGAGTTTAAATAATGGAGTTGATGCTCGTTGTTTTTTCTTCTTTTTTTTGTGTGTGTGTCTTATTACGTATTTTGTATTGTATTCAATGTCCCTCCAAGAATGTAAAAGAAATTGAAAACAAGGGAATTACTATGTATTGTGTGGGAGGTGTCATGGCTATGGTATGTATGTGTTTTAACTTCTATTTTTGATTTGGCGTTATACCAAATTGAAGCTTGGTAGTTTGTGCCTATTTCTCTATCTTCTTTCTTATTACTAAGATATGACAAAGGATCACAACAGCCTAATGAAGTTCAAAGAAATTGCTCATGTTCCTTACCATGAATTTAGCCATCCGTCATCCGGCAGTTGGGAATGTGCTTATAGTTGCTGATACAGTTCCTTATTTTTATGTTTTACCAATACAATGTTTTACCATCTTTCCAGGAGGAAAGGGTGTACTACTACTTCTGGCCTTTGTTTTCTTACTATCTGGCTATTTGGCGTTAAAACCTAGTGAACCAGTGCTTTCTGAACTAGTTGAATTAGCTGCTCCCTCATAAAGATGGCAATGGTGCGGGGCGGAGAAGATCTTACGCCGCGGATGGGTTGAATTAGTTACAAGATTTGTCTTTTTTGAAAATTTAAGCAGAGCGGTATGTTTTGCAGGTTAGAAAACTGTGAGCTCCGTGCTTCGGGTCATTCCTGATCTATGAGGGGAAGCACCATATCTGATGCTTTGTTTTGTGCATAACCTACTGGGTAATAATTTTTTAGGTAAAAACTGCTTTGCTTTATATTACGACCTTTTTCCAAATATTAAATATTTATATTCATATTAACTCAGGTATAGTGAACCAAATGGTGACTAACTCGTAGCTCTAGGTATATTCTTGAATAGAGCTGTTTACCGGACGTGCTGACTGGGCTGAACATGGAAAAAACAGTCCGTCCGGTTAGTGGGGCGGGCTGGTTAGTGGGCTGGGATTTTTCGGGTTAAGTTAGACCTGTCGGGGTTCGGGCTTATCGGGTCCGGGCCGAGGTTTTTTTTAAGTGTATTATATTTCCTTATTGAATGCAATTGATACTTAAGTGTTCGCAAAGTTTTAAATAATAAAATAAGTATTTTAAGGCATAAAATTAAACTTTTAAAGTTTAAAGTTTTTAATTTGAATTTGAAAATTGATATTAAGTGGCTACATAAAATTATTTAGTAAGATCAATATGTAAGGATCAAACTTCAAAGGCTTTTGTTTCATATTTTCATTGCATAATAATACTTTAAATTAATTTGCAAGTTCTATTTTGATTTTTTTATTTTTGAACTTGCAAACTAAAAGTTTACAACAATTATAAAAAATAAGAAAGAGTACATCACATGCTTTGCATCATTTTTGTAAGTTCATCCATGTCAATGTGAGGTTCTTGATTTCCGGCATTGCTTGAATCGGAACCATAAACCTTTATATCTTCAATTTCTTGGTCCTCCGATTCATCTACCTCTTCACACCCTTGATTTCGTCGTTCTGATCTTATCCAATCTCTGAAGCACAATAGAACTTCCAAAGTGTTGCTACCCAATGAATGATGGGTATCTCCTAGTTGCTGTCTTGCTTGGCTAAATGCGCTCTCTTATGCAACTGTTGAAATCGGCACATTTAGCACGTCTCGAGCCATGGCCAAAAGAATAGGAAATTAATTTGAGTTGGTCCTCCACCAAGCCAGCGGTAGAAATTCCTTTATGCGGGGCTCTGTTGCCTTTTGCAAGTAGAATTGGAGTTCATCAATATTCCTGCTACTGGTTTGTTGATGCTTTCCTAGTGTAGACCAAATTAAATAATCTTCAACACTGTCATTATCCTCCATAGCACCAGATGCAGATGTAGAAACTGAACTTGAAGGAATATTTGCATCTACAGCAGAAGAAGCATCAACAATGTTAATATAATAATTATATAAAGCTTGTAAATGTTTGTGTAGATCAGAAATGCAAGTTTCAATATCAGGGGTTTTATTTGGTTCGATATCCATATAAGCATATAAAGCAGTGATTAATTGGCGACAAGTAGTCATTTTGATAGAAGGGTTTAAAATAGCACCAATTAGGTAAATAGGGGGGGATAGGATAGAAATATTTCTTAAATTTATCTAGCATAGATTCAACAACAAACTATATCTTTCTTTCTTCTTGAAATTATGGAGTAAAAGAGAAATTTTAGCTATGTGTACTAAACCATTTGCAATAGTAGGATAATAAACTCAAGAAAACCTACATAAAAATTTTGTAAATTTTTTACAATATCTTCAATGACATCTCAATTACTAGCCGTTAACAAACGGTTAGGATCGGTACAATGAGAATTAGCAACTTCAGTTATAGGCGTTCTATATTTATAACAGCATCTTAAGAATAAATAAGTATAGTTCCACCTAATAACTATTTCTTCAAGCATGAGTCTTGGTTTTAGTCCATAATGTACACATTTATCCTTAAATGCATTTAATCTAGCACTTCTATTATTTCCTTGAATTACACCAACAGCTCTTCTAACTAAAGTGATCTCATTTCTAAATAATTCAAGCTCACTCTTAACAATTAAATTATAATATGGCATGCACTCTTCACTTGAAATATTTCAGGAAGTGGTGGGTGTTAATGTAATTTTAATAGTGAAATAGCAGCATTATTGTTAGAAGCATTATCAAATGATATACACAAAACTTTTTCTTCAAGATTGTAAAATATAGCAACTTCATGGATAATATTACTTATAAATGCACCAGTATGACTTTGATCTTCATCATATTTTAAAGCAATAATACGTTTTTGCATACAAAAATTATCATCTATCCAATGGCATGTAACAGTCAAATAATCATTCTCATTAACAGCACGACCAATATCAGAAGTAAGAGAAACTCTACAAGGAAGACTAGCGAACAAATAACGGATATATATCTGATATTGTCCAAAAAGCCTAAAGATATCGGCTCTACAAGTACTTTTAGGAATACCTTTAAACAAAGGGTTATAAATTCTTTGAATATAAGTAACAAGATATGGTGAAGCAGCAAAGCTAAAAGGTAAACAACCTAAAACAATCATTTTAGCTAATTCTTCTCGATCTTTCAATATATCGTATTTACTCATTAAACCGCCAGTACCCGGGTTAAGTTTTTGTTGGCAAGATTCTTCATCAACACCTCAAGCAATAGGGTGGTTATCTACCATGTGCCTACAAAGTTGACCCGTTCCCCCTTGCTTACCTCCGGTCTCATGTTTATAAACTTCCTTACAAATAGTACATCTTACATAATTTTTATCTTCTTCTAGTCTTTCAAAAAATTGTCAACACTTACTTTTTTAATCTTCGATTCTTTTTAATAGGGAGGGGAGGCCTACCTGTATTACCACGACCGCCAGCCCTAGTATTTTGACTAGTAGTACCAGATGTAGGTGGTGGTGTTTCAAGATTATGAGGTGACTAAATATCATCTAAATTATCATCTATACTATAATCTTCTTGAAGGTTCTCATAATCTACATTTAAATTTTTAGGTGAGCAGAAATATGTGTAAAGCTACTAGAAGAACCAGTATCACCTCTTGATTTTTTAGTATTTTTACTCTTACTAGTACCACCCCTACTAGTACACGTTTTTTTGGCTACTCTAAATATATTCATTATGTAAATTAAATTTAAAAAACTAAATTAATAATTCTAAATAATAAAATAAAAATAAACACCAAAGAAGAGAAAGAGACGGAACGAGTGTACCAGGAGTCCGGATGCCGCACTAAATTTGATATCACACTTCAATTGATATAAATGATACTGAAACCACACTTCACTTGATAATTATAATTTTTTAATGACTACCGTAAATAATTGATACTTAAAATAATAATTAATTGCGAACTTGAGAGAAATAAGCAATTCAATAATCAAAAGGGAATTGAGAGAGAATTAGAGTAGAAGAAGAGCGCAAGTTGTGAGAAAAATAAAGATGATAGGAGGCTATTTATAGTTTTTAAAAGGTTAAAAATGTAATTTATCAATTATTAGGGGTGTGGCTATTTTATTACGGGGTAGGCCGAAATGGCTAAAACTGCAAAACATGGTCGTTGCCCAACGGCCATTTTTGAATTTGACTGTTGACAACGGTCAAACAAAAAAATATTACCCAACGGTAACCCGGCGGGACCGGGCTGAAATCCGGTAAAAATCCGTGAACGAGTTACCGGGCTAGCCGGGTTCCGATACACCGATAGCCAAAAATGGCCCGACCCCGTCCGGCACAACCCCCTACCCTGCCAACCCGTCCCACCCACGTGAAGAGAGAGTTTATACCTTATTGTCCAAGAAAAAAGTACCCCAGGGTTCTTGGTAGAAGCCAGACATCTAAGTTTTCCTTAATTGGGTAAAATTTAAATAAAAGTACTTCAAGTAATTTAGAGTAAGCTTAATTCTCAAAAATAGAATTCTTTAATTGACGGTTGGGCCTTTACCTTTCTATATATGGAATGTTTGAAAATTCTTTTGTTGTCTTCTCTATGTATATTAACCTCATTGACAGAAAGAAGACGGTATACGCTCATGCTTTATCTCCCACAAAGAATTATTTTTAGTTTTCCTAAGAGTAAAAGAAAAAAGATAGACAACATCTCAAAGAACGCCGCCAATTTTTTGAAGTGTTTAACGACCAAGTACTTACTAGGATATCTTTTTGTTACTTACTCTAGTGTAAGAAGGAGTTTGGGATTAAATAATTCATGACAGCTATTTTACCACACTGTTCTCATAAACTAGTAGAAACTGAAGCTCCAACTATTTTATATTGCACACATGATCCTGCAAAGTGAAATGAGAGCTCGTAGTTAAAATACTACTGCAAATTCCGAGAGTCGAAATTTGCAATCAATATCATTTGCATCAAATACCTATTGTCATCAATACAAAGAATTCTCTCCAAAGCTACCACTAATGAAATACGCAGACAGTCCTCGCACCTATTTCATCGACTCACCACTGAAACAACATTGTTCTCACAAACTATAAACAATAAAGAATTAACAACCAACCATAGAGCTCCAGCATATCAATTGTGCTTCAATGTAGTGATCACAATAACTTGTGTGTGTTTTTCGCTCCAGACACAAATCTTGTGAAATTGCTGTGTAGGTAAAACCTGACAGCCTGCCCATATTTTGACCTTCTCCAGTCCTGTAAGGACTCCCTACTTTTCTTGCTTCCCTCAGCAGTAACTTCTGTGTATTTTTGGCTCTAGATACAAATCTTGTGAAATCGATGTATAGGTAAAACCTGACAGCCTACCCGTATTTTGACCTTCTCTAGTCATGTAAGGACTCCCTACTTTCCTTGCTTTCCTCAGCAGCATATTCATTAGCTTGACTGACTCCTTTAATGTTACCAGGGCACAAGGTATCTAGTAACCAAAATGATGTTTGCAACAATTACAGTCAAAAGTACAAGATACAAGAAACTCTATCAGCACAGCTTTGACGAAGTCGCTGTCCAAAATATAATCTCATTGTACTGCTTCCATTACAAACAAGAGATGAGTCGCATATAGATACCATGGATTAAGGAATAACTACTTTGGTACAGTATTGAGGTTATTTAAGATACACGCAGGAAAAAACAATAATTAAAGCAAACTAACCTTAATTCTCAAAAAACGAATTCTTTAATCGACGGTTGAGCCTTTACCTTTCTATATATGGAATTTTTCAAAATTCTTTTGTTGTCTTCTCTATGTATATTAACCTCATTGACAGAATGAATACTGTAAACGCTCATGATTTATCTCCCACAAAGAGTTGTTTTTTGTTTTCCTAAGTGTAAAAGAAAAAAGATAGACAACATCTCAAAGAACGTCACCAATTTTTTGAAGTGTTTAACGACCAAGTACTTACTAGGATATTTTCTTGTTACTTACTCTAGTGTAAGCAGGAGTTTGGGATTAAATAATTCGTGACAATTATTTTACCACACTGTTCTCATAAACTAGTAGAAACTGAAGCTCCAGCTATTTTACATTGCATAAATGATTCTGCAAAGTGAAATGAGAGCTCGTAGTTAACAAGCTACTGCAGATTCTGATAGTCGAAATTTGCAATCAATATCATTTGCATCAAATACCTACTGTTATCAATACAAGAATTCTCTCCAAAGCCGCCACTAATGAAATAAGTAGAGAGAACTCGCACCTATTTCATCGACTCACCACTGAAACAACATTGTTCTCATAAACTATAAACAACAAAGAATTAACAACTAAACATTGTGCTCCAGCATATCAATTGTGCTTCAATGTAGTGATCACAATAACTTCTGTGTGTTTTTGGCTTCAGACACAAATCTTGTGAAACTGCTGTGTAGGTAAAACCTGACAGCCTGCCCATATTTTGACCTTCTCCAATCCTGTAAGGACTCCCTACTTTCCTTGCTTCCCTCAGCAGTAACTTCTGTGTATTTTTGGCTCCAGATACAAATCTTGTGAAACCGTTGTGTAGGTATAACCTGACAGCTTACCCATATTTTGACCTTCTCCAGTCCTGTAAGGACTCCCTACTTTCCTTGCTTCCCTCAGCAGCATCTTCATTAGCTTGACTGACTCCTTTAATGTTACCAGGGCACAAGCTATCTAGTAACCAAAATGATGTTTGCAGCAATTACAGCCAAAAGCAAAAGATGCGATAAACTCTATCAGCACAGCTTTGCCGAAGTCGCTGTCCAAAATATAGTCTCATCGTACTGCATTCATTACAAACAAGAGATGAGTCGCATATAGATACCATGGATTAAGGAATAATTACTTTGGTACAGTATTGAGGTTATTTAAGATATACGCGGAAAAAAATAATAATTAAAGCAAACTAAGCAATTCACCGTGTGCTTATATACCTGACTTAGAATGTTGAGCTGAGGGCTTAAATTACCCTAGTTGCAACTATTCTCTCTAGCTTGTTTTTGCTTTAGCAGGATCACGACCGAACTGAATGACGATAGGTTTGCCTTTAAAGACATACCCATTCACCAGATTCTGCAGTAATTCACTTCTTTGTATTAAATTTTTACAAGCATCATCAGGTGTAGTATACACCTTCACATAATTCTAGATAGTTGGATGTGATATAAATTAAAGTATATGACTGAAATGATTTCCTTCAATCCATATGACACATTTTTAGGCAACTTCAGGAAACTAACCATATACATGAATAATCTCGCGTTAAACAACCATTGGAAATTTGACACAAGTTCACGATTAAATTCAGAAGGTTTCTCACCTTCTGAATAAATCTATGATTTTGCTAGAATTAGGTTGAGAACTGTTGAGGTAGGCACTTGCACCATTAAGGTACACCAAGAACAAAACCTTAATACCAACTGCTGGAGTTGAACAGCAAATTTTATCAGCTTAGTGAAATTTGAATAGGCTAACAGAAACGCCACAAACGACAATTTGAAAATGTCAGCATAAGTCATATTATTCAAATTTCAGATTTGCATCTAATGAGACTTCCAAAATGCTAACCGTGAAAGACAAAAGATTGTCTCGTATGTGGTGCTTTCGGATTAAGAGATTTATTTTTGAAAGAGGTTCATAAAAGCCTATAAGTACTTTCGCGGTGTTTACTTCACAATCATGCTGCCCAGGATGAAAACTAAATACCAAATTACCTTCTTTTCCTCTTGTTTCCCCCAGATTCTGCTATGTTTTGATATATGATTCCATGATCCAGCAGTTTAAAAAGTAATCCACTGCCACTTTAAAAGAGGAATGTGGATATCATAAATTTTAATGTTTGATATTGATTTCTTCGTTTTTCAACCTTCTAAACCATCCTTTTACTTTATCCCCTTCTGGCCTCCCCCCTTCTTTCCCCAATGAAAAGGAAATGACTGACCTGCAGGCATCATAGAGAGGAAGAAATAGCTTTGATTCGGAGTAGTATTTTAATAATGGAAGCATGATTCTTCTTTATTTTATAATTAAGATTAGATTGAGAATTACTATTGTGCCATTGTAGATAAATACCTCCAACTTTATCAGGTTCTTTCAAATTTCATGAACAAATATTTTTCTTCCAGTGGAAGGATAACCTATATAAGCAGTCATTCCAAAATCAGGCTCATACCAGTAACTTTAAGAAATACATCAAATGAAAATTTTACTACGTATAGACCATCAAAGGAAATGAAATGAAGACAAGAAGCAAATTTAAATAACATACTAAAGCATCTTGAGCAAGTTCAACCGAGGGAAATGTAACAAAAGCTTGTCCACGCATTCTCCCTTCCTGGAAATGAAATCAGATAATCGTCAGCATTTAAGTCATGAATAAACAGCAAATTAGCAATGGAAAGGCAGTACTGATTACTATCTCACCCTTCTACATGAGAATACAATTTTTATGCCACAGGACAATCTATCTCTTGGCAACATAGCATATGGAACTAGAAAGGAGTACGTCAATTTTGTGGTCTGGATCAGGTAAGAAACAGACCAACAAAATGGCACTGGAATGAAGAAAGTGAAACTTATGGTTAAATAGAGAAGTAGATTACCAATTGATTTTCTCATCAAGTTTATGAAATTGGCCCTAAATTAGCTTAGATATAATGAGCTTTTGCTGGGTCAGATAATGTTTAACCAGTCCCCTGACATCATACCCTTCACCAAGCAGGGAGTTCATGCTAATTGTACAAATCTTCCTCAATTGTTCCAGAAGAAATATAGAGACCAGGGTTTGGTTCATTAAGAGTGTCATGATTTTTGTTATCAAGAAGCAACTAAGGAAAAAGGAGAAACACTAAACGGAAGAAAATGTGATGAGAATATCAGTAACACAACCTTTCAAGCCTTGTAACGAAGATAGTCAGTGATATCATTAACCGCGCTAGCCTCGGTATGGAAGCCATACTTGAACGTACTGCTCATTACTTCCCTCTAGACCTAGCAGCTATCAAAGCTCCATCTACGAATGGAAATTTTTCCAGATGCTTCACACGAAGAGAGGTCAATCTCCCCTTTGTATAGATAGAAGAACATTATAAACTTTCTTTCAACCTTCCTTTGACTGGGTTTATCACTCTCTTTCACCAAACTATTTATCATTCTAACTCAAACTCCTGAGCTTAGAGTCTCAATTAATTGTCAGCCAATGCCAATAGAGCCTAATGGGTGGCATTATGTAGTTGACTGGCACTGTAACCAGCTTGCCAGATTGACAATTTTCTTTATGTAACAGAAGACTTTACAATTTTAAGAAGCACGCATATTCTCAATGGGCCCATGTATGACATATCACATATCAACCAAACCAACAGAGGAGCCATGTGTCACAAGAGTGGAGCCAAGACCTCACATCTGATGATCAGATAGGGTGATTCAGATAGTGTTACTTATATACTCCCAAAAGAATTTGAGATATATCAAATAGTGGATATATAAAGCTTCAAGTTTTCACAGTATTATTAAAGGTAGAGAAATACAGATGAACCTCACCTGCATTAACTTCACTGCCAGTCTGGATTTAGCTTCATCGATGTTTCCAAATAAAGATCCTGCAAAAATTATAGCTGAGAAGAAATATAATGGTTCTAGTGCCAAAACATGAGTTTCTAGTAAGTAGCATATATCCATTGAAGTAACTTCTTGTTATCCATTTTTTTGAAGGGGAAAAAAAAAGCTGTCGAGGTATTGAACTACAAGGAACTCTGAGGAAAAAGTCAGAAAAACGTGTTTTAACTTGTTAATGGATATGTACATTAATGCTTACCAAATATGAAGTAAAAATCATCAACAACCACTTCTTTTGCTAAGTTCTTCAAGTACAAGATAGGAGAAGGATTACCAGCACAATAATTCTGCATAAAGGAAAGCCCATGAGTTAAATATCCATCAGCGCTTTGCTGGGGATGTCCAAGAACCAACTTAATGCTTGGCTTTGCTCATAAAAAAAAAACTTTTGATTTACTGATTACAAAAAATGAATTAGTATAGCACAATTTATAGACTGGAAAGATACAATCTTAATGAATTCCTAATAGCAACTACTTGTCAGCTTAAGTAATCTAAACCGAAACCCTACTTATCAACAAAAAAGTGAATTCTTCTCACAAAGGAGGCTAAGCAGTTAAAAACTACTAGAAATAGTCTGCTGTATTTAGGATGAACAATCTCATAAGCTCATAAACAATTTTTCAGCAACCAGTTTAGTTCTATTCTTTTTCCTGCCATTTCCCCAAAATCAAGAACGTTTTATGGAGATGATTAGCCATCTATAGAAGTAAAGATAAACTTTATGGGCATCATTTTTGGTTTCCACATACATAACTTCAAGCAATTCAAAGTAATTAGCCAAGAGCCTCTACACTTAAGAATCTTAAAAAAAATTAAATAGGAAAGCAGGTGTTTGCTCAGAATACTCGGATCCCTAAATTACATATTTCCCCGGTGACCTAGTTAGTATTTAGAAGTTAAACAGATAGGACTCTTTTTCCAAGATTTTTAGTATTTTATTTCTGTTATACCTAATTTTCAAAAGTGGTAGTTCGTACCCCATCTTCATGCAAATTCCACACTTCTATCTTAAATTAATCTATTCATTTGTCTGATACAGACCAACATTCATCAAGTCAATCATCATCAATAAGACTAGGTGGGAAATGATACCCCTAGAGGCATACTTAAGAAAATTAAAAAATAACTACTCCCTTTGTCCCATATTATGTGACATAGTTTGACGGGGTAATGACGTTAAGAAAGACTTTTGAACCTTGTGGTCAGAAGCAAGCCATAGACATATGTGTGGCGGTAGATCATCTCAAAACGTATAAATGGGAAGTTAAATTATTTCTAAATATATACAGGCATCATTCTTTTTAAACAAACTAAAAAGGAAAGTGTGCTACGTAAATGTAACAGAGAGAGTATAATGTATTAGAATTATTAATGAGATATAATAGGATGGTATTATTTTAGTGTGCCCTATGCCTGTTGCCCCTCTAATGATGCAGTCCAAGAAGAACTGCTGAAGAAACTATGTAATGAAAGCATAATTTAAGAAGAATGGTTGATTCTTGAATACAAACAAAAAGGGAGTTACACTCTGATTTAGTGTCTGATTACTTTATCATAGTTGTTGGTTTCTGAAAACTTCTGCTGCAAGGTGTTATATGATTCACAGTTCACATACTATACCTTATTAAATAAAAAAATAAAAAGATTCACAGTCCACATAACTCACAAAATCCTTTAGAAGAGCCTGATTTGATAAACCTCATTTAATTTCCCTTAGGTGCCAATTATGTTTTGGTGACTTGAATTTACTGAAATAAACAACCAGAAGAATTCATTTCCTGGTTTATTAATCCTTCACGGCAAAAATGAAATCCTTCATGGGGTAGGATTGGATAGATTCTTAACTGAGAAATCCCTGAAGGCCACTGGCGCATGGTTCGAAAGTCGGTGATAATGGGCCCGGCTGTTACGCTCAACTTAATAACCCAGCTATTGTTTGTGGCATGTTTGAACCTGTGACATGCGCTTAATCCACACATCACGTGATGCGCTCTCACCACGAAGCAAAGTCCCGGGGGTAATTAGATTTTTTGATGAAAAAAGGTACTCCCTCCGTTTCAATTTATGTGAACGTATTTGACTGGACACGAAATTTAAGAAAAGAAGGAAAACTTTTGGAACTTGAGATCTTAAACATACTATAACATTTGAGTGGTTAGAAAACTTTTGAAATTTTATGGTCTTAGACATGCCATAACATTGCTATAAAAGGTTCTCATTAAGATAAAACGGAAAGTTCATAAAAGATTGTTTCCAAATTTAAAAAGGAGTCATTCTTTTTGAAACGGACTTAAGAGGAAATATGTTTACATAAATTGAAATGAAGGGAGTAATAGATTTCATTAAAGGGTACCAAGAACTACCATAGAAAAGTAAAATCTAGGAAGTTTTGTTGTATATGTTGAAGGAATGCAAAAGATCTAACATAGAGTTCATATCCGATAAGGGTACCAAGAACTACCGTAGAAAAGTAAAATCTAGGAAGTTTTGTTGTATATGTTGAAGGAATGCAAAAGATCTAACATAGAGTTCATATCCGATACAATGTTTTTCCTACACCATAAGTATAGACTCTTCAAACATCTAGATTTAACATTAACTATGTTTTCTCTCCTATTATTAAAACATCTGTTATTCCTGGTTATTTCTCTCCTGCCAGATATTCCAGAAAAAGTTGCAGTGGGACTTTCCTCCAGAAAGTCTTCATTGTAAAATTGCTCCAAAGTCTTAAAGATATCCTCTCTCAAGATGTGCCAACAGTTTTGAAAGAAGGCCATATTGAAATCATCGGGCCCAGTCGCTTTGTCACCATTCTTGATCACAGCATCAAGTTCTTCAAAGGTGAATGCCCTTTGCAGCCATTTACTATCTTCTATGGATAAGGTTCCAAGGATTGTCCTATCCCTAAAGGAACTAAGTCATTCCATTACAAGACCTTGCCCTGGATCCACTTCATTTAGCTCTTAATAAATTAACTAATGAATATCATAAGAAACATGAACAACCAAGTAACAGGACCACAGCTAAAACTTAAAAGACTAACTGCAAATCCAATCTGCACACAAGGGGTTCATGGGCAAAAGTAAAATGCCCAAACTTCCAATACCTTAAACATAGGAAGCGACAGAATCTCTTCTGGGGGCAATCTTCCACTTTTTAATTCTTCAAGGGTCGCAAAAGGTTTATTATCATTCTCTTTATCTTCCACTGGCAATGATATTTCCCTCATGTCACCCTTCTCTTCATTCTGTACCTGCTTAGGTGCTACTTTAATCTGCAAGCACAGCGATCAACAACGTAGTATCACAAACTTCAATGAAGAACAAAGGGGGAAGGAGGCTTTTGGAGATGCAAGGCTATCACCTGAATTATTGGGTTCTTTTTCTAACTACTGGCATCTCTTTAGGAACCAAGGCAGCAGCTCTCAATCCAACAGCTTCATGAACAACATCCTTGTCAACTGCAGGGCCTAAGATAGCTTCACGTCTGGTACGCTTTTGTTTAGGCCCGCCAACATTACTCTAATAGCAAAAGGAAATAGTTTAGGGTGAAAAAAGAAAACACAAGGAACAAAGACAGAAACTTTAAGCCTGAGATACACTGCATAGACCATTAAAATTTAAGTCGGCTCCCCAGTATCGTTGAGCTTTTATACATTATATTTAAAGTCCCAGTTAACTGCATTTATCAAATTCAATTCAAGAGTAAACAGATGCCAAACAGCATAGAAAATATTACCTCATCTGAAGACTCCATTTCTGATTCACTACTTGATAAATTTTCCATTCTACTCTCAGAAACTGTTGGAGGAGGTGGAGGAGGGGGTGGAGGTGGAACAGATAGGGAAGTTGGTAGAGGAGGAGTCGGCAGAGCCATCCGAAATGGAGCTGGAATATTCATCTTGTTCATCAAGTGTAAGTCCTATAACATGCCACAATATAGGTATAAAAAGATGTTAGATAGACAAGTAGACAACACAGACGAATAGCAAGGAAACGAGAAATATGAATTTGAGAAGCAGAATGGAAATAGTATAGATAACCTGTGTGTAGAACCGAGGAACAGCAATGAGAGCATTCACAATATTTGTAAGTATATGCCCATCAGGTGGGGGGTAAACATATCTGAATCACAAGCAGGATAGTCAGCATTATGAAGAATAAGCAGAAGCTGGTACTGTTTATGAGTACATATGAAACTATATAAAGAACTATCAAGTGCTAGATCAAGCAGAATGACTGTCTAAATCCTCTTAATACTTTAGCTTCTTCTTCTCTTCTAGTTTTCTATGCATATACCAAACAGAACAAGAATAGAGTCTATAATTTACAAGACAAACAAAGCTGGCATGCCTACAGACATGAGAAATATCTGGCATACAGGGATGATGCTAATCAGCTGTGATGTAAAGGAAAATCATGAGAAATGTTGTAATGTTTAGGTCAGGGGATGTTCAGGACAAAGAGAATGAGGAGCTACTTCTAGCCACTTATCCACCAAATCTGGATAGAAATTTAAAAAGATGGTTAAAAAAATCATGAAGTAGCTGAAAACATACTCGAGGTGAGGAGGAAATGGATAATCCACCCCAAGTCTTTCAGCAATGGGTTCGCTGCCAGGATAAGGACCTCTTCTAGATCCTCCACCAAATTCTTTAGCAGTAGCATCGTTGATCAAAGAGACAGAGTCTTCTACAATCCGAGGTTCACTTTGTCGATATTTATCTCTCTCTATGCTTTTATTAGCTCGTTCAACTGCTAATGTTTTGCCAAGAAATCGTACCCTAACAACCACAAAACTTGGCAATCAGTCTTGCTTAATCTCCAAAGATAAATATAAATAAAGAGGAGCTCATTTGAATATATTTTATCTAAGATGATCACAAACAGGATACTCAGTTCCAAAGAAACAATACCCATTCAAATGCTGTTGCGCTTGATGTGCCAGACTTTCATCCTTGAAATCCACAAACACACAATTCATCACTCTGTCCAGGAAACATAAGATCCAGATTCAATCCTATTTATGTTTAAATCATAAAATATGTGATACTAGAGCTCAAGAATCCAGTAGCATTCATTTCATTTTTTTAACAGGTAAATAAGAACTTTTAATAAGCAGTCAAGCACAAAGTTAGTGCTTAAACATTATAAAAAGGGTGTTTGGATTGGCTTATTTTAAGTGCTTATTAGCTTTTAAGCACTTTTCTAGTTTTTTGTGATGGTAGGCTACAAAACCCATATTTTAGTCATAGTTTGCACTCTAATCACTGCATTTTACTTGGGGCTGAGCTTAAATAATGGTGATTTGCACTTATTACGTGTTTTATGCCTTGCAGAAAATGATTTCGAACTATTAAGATAATTTGGAGCTAATTTGAACAAGTTGGAGCTTTGAAGTCCGAGTAAAAGCCCAAGAAATTAAGTCGGGATCACGTTCGGGGTCTGAGAACCAAGTCTGGATGTCAAAAAGTGAGAACAAAAATTACTCTGAGAAAATTGCACTACCGCGTCGCGCTATGCGTAGCAGGGCGCAGGGCACTAGTGCAAAATTCCTGTAGAGTGTAAGAATCAACTCTCTGAACTACTCCACAGGCCATGCACCGCGCATGTACAAATTTTACTGGGTATTTCTCCTACTTCGGCTTGAAAAGTATAGTTTCGTCCGGGCCCGTTCCTACATGATATAAATATACCAAAAACACGATTGTTAGAGGACTTTTGACCTTGAAAACTTTGGGAGAGCATTAGAGGCTACACGACACAGAATTTCATCATCTTTCCATCAATTTAATACGGGAGTTTGGATTGTAAAGTTAGATTGATGCTTTCTTACTCTTTAATTATAATTGTGATGACTTCTTCCATGATTATGGAGCAGTTTACCTTAGGGTTTGACGGATATGGTATTTTGATATTATTCGTGGATTTTAACTCTAGTTCTTTGCTTGAATTTGTTTATGGAGCTTTGAATTGTTGCAACTTTATTCACCGGTTTATTTAATCGACAGAAGAATATTTTGGCGATTATCTTTGCATTATTTTATTTGATTTAATTCAATGATTCTCTTAAGTAATCGAACGAGCTTGTGAATTGTTGATTAAATCAAGTTAGGAGAATATTCGAGAGACGTTTTCCTGAAGACTAATCCATTGACGCATGCTTGCATATTTTCATAGTGCTTATATTAGTTCACCTCGTAGAGTTAAGATTTAATTGAGAGAGGAGTCTTGACTACACGTTTGAACTAATCATCGAGTGAATTCGTGAGAATCATTAGAACAATAGATTGAATTAAACTAGAGTTAAATCCCAAATAGCCATCTTGCACCTATCATGTCATGACCCTTATTCCTCACATTGATAAGAAACCAACTATGTTAATCTCTAATTCTCTGCAGCCAATTGTCAATTGCTTTATTTTAGTAGTTAATCATAGTTCGTAACCAATCCAAATCAAGTTTTGATCATCCTGAATAGCAGCTAAACCAGAAATTACTAGAGCATTGTTTAAATCTCATCCCTGTGGAGACGATAAATTAACTATACTATCTTTGGCTAGCGAGCAATAATTTTGTGCTGTGTTTTGAGCTCGTCAGTTTGGCAATGATAAAAAGTGCTTAAAAGCACATACTTTTATGAAAAGTACAAAAATAAGCCAAAAGCCAAAAGTTGGGTATTACCAACTTATGGCTTTTAGCTTATAAGCTACTTTTTAAAAGCTAATCCAAACACCCTCAAGGTCAAGATCCCCCTGATACATTAGCATTAACTTCATATCTAAGATGGCTAAAGAGGATTTTTGAAGAATTAGGTGTTACCTAAAGAATTTTGAGCGTCAATTACTGCTAATCAAGGAATTTTGCCCATCAAGCTAATCCAAACACCCTCAGGTTTGTTTCGCGAACGCCTTGCAGTGAGGCGAGTTCCTAAAAAAGTCTTTTTAAGGACTAATCACAAGCACATTGATATATACAGAAATGTATGTCTGGATCAGACACTCAAGCTCTTGCGAGTCGGAACAAAGTTTATTTTATGGGGGCGGCAGGACCTTTACCCTACGGCACTGGAAATTTCAACCAGAGACGTAGTATCAAGATCAAAAAGAGTAGGGCTTGTGCACATAAAGAATTTATTGAACAGGTAGCACATCCAAATATAGATTCCGCTCAAGAGATATATACATGATAAAATAATTCGCAGCTCCCACAACAATGTACGGGGATGCAGAAAATCTACGGTTTGGTTATCCTTCAGCAGGGAAAAGCAAAATATGATAGTCTAAGCTTTTAAGATGTAGAATTAACCATATACAGTTTGACACTGTTACATATCTGTTATATCCGTTTAAAGGTCATTACTACCCAATGTCTAGCAACATCAATCCCGAGTATAATTTGTGCATTGGTAAACTAAAGACATAAAATTGGAAAATTCATGCAAACTAATGGATTGCGAAATTAGGTAAGCTAACTATTCTTTTTTTTTTTTGATAACCGTGGTGTCCGCCCCAACTTGCGCGCACCTCGACTAATTCCACGGGATACCTGCCACCAGCAACAAGTACCAGGTAATTCTACCACCAAGGCTTGGACAGATGGGAAGAAATAACCTAGTATTTTTTATCTCTCCTAGGATTTGAACCTGAGATATCATGGTTCCCCGCCCACTTCATTGACCACTAGGCTACACCCTTGGGTGCGTAAGCTAGATATTCTTTGATAAGTAATATTAAAGGCAAGTATCTAAACAATTTGAGTATAACATGACAACTAGTTGATTCGCTATAAATAAAAAAGAAGTTGACAAGCACAAAGAAAAGGGATCAGAAACACGTCATAGTTTCAGGAAGCATCACAATCTCATTAAATCATCTAAAATCTACTTTTTAGAAAGGCAATACAAGTCAGAAAACATTAGTATAGAAGAGGTTCTTTGAAACCAGTTGTCCAAAACAATATGTTGCTGTGAGAACATACTTTTTCTAGTTGTATTAACTTTAGAAGTCACAACGAAAGTCAATTCTTTATCGAGCCTAGTCCCGCCAATTCATATCCTCACACAAAAGAACAATTTGCCATCATTTTGGATTGGGGAGAGTAATAGGAAACTTGATTAGGAAAAAGCAGCTTTCACTGATGAAAAGAGGCCTTAGTCTAGTGGTTAATGTTGAAGTACTTAAGACTACAAGCCTCAAGCTTAAAACCCATCTAGGTGTGAATATGCATCCAACTCATATTATGCTCTTTCTACTAGTTTGTTCTAGAAGCAGGGGCGGATGCACATGGGTGGAGGCGGTGTCGCTGTAAAAACTATTAAATGTTTATACTAATATTCTGAAAAATGAAGCAAGATATAGCAATGACACCGCTTCCTGCTAGAGAGTACTTCTTGGTCTGCTGGTCAAGCTCGTATTTGGGCTTGTAAAGGTCGTAGGTTCGAATCTGGACCTAGATATTCTATTTTTTTGAAGATCTTTGAGCGAACATTTTTGTTAAAATTTGAGGCTAAGGAGAATTGAACCTACACCTCCCTTTGCAGTAATATTCAATTAAACCATTGGGAGAGACTTTCAACTTGTGAAAAAATGATATTAAATAATACTTATTTATTTTTTTTATTTATGTAGATACGACACAGCTTAAAAAAATTTCTACGTATCCCCTGTGTATAAGGAGTCAATTTCCTCCGGTCAATAGTGCGAAAATACAGTAGACATATTCCCGTTGATTTTTAAATAATACAAGTTACACCAAACAAATGAGCACATAAACAGTTTTAAGAACATAAGAAAGCCAACCTTCTATACTGGGTATTAAAAAAAAAGTAGCAGTGAAATTGATAATTAAGGAATCATTCTTTGGAATACCAAGCCCAAATTTCTTAAAAGAGGAGCGACACACAGACGAAGAAAAAGAGGGAGGGGCTGCGCCTTTCTTCTTCTGGACTCGACGCACAGAGCACAACTTCTCTTCCTCCATAAATGACCAAAAAATCCCAGCTCAAACCTAGCAGAAATTCAACCCCAAAAACGCCTCTGCCCCATTTCCAAAACCACGTTTTCTCAAAATTTTCTGGATAAAAAGATCTCTTCAAGTTTTCCGGCGCCGTTCGAGTGTTGTTACTGGTTCGCGGTTCTGTCCGAATTCAATAGTCGATTCTCGTCGGTATTTTGGAGTCGAAAACAGTGTATCCGTTGGTTCTGCAACTGCTATTAAGGAAATTTTGGCCTAACAGGTTCATTTCTATGACTATCATCTCTATATTAATCTTATTTTTATATAAACTTTGGAAGAGCTGTTAACGATGGGTAAGATCTGGGGAGTATAAGTTGTTTAAGTAAAAAAGTTGATATCTACAAACTTGTTCATCCGAAATAAAAAAAAATCAGAGTGATGTTTTCTTATTTGTTGCTCAATCTCACTTAGTGAAATGCTCACATAGTGAATCTTCTGACAACGCATTAACTTTGAACTTGGAAGTGGCTTTATTCCCTAGATAGTAATTTTCGGATTTTGGCTATTATTTCTTTTGTATTTTTAATATTGTTTTAGCTTGGATCTTAAGAGATAAATATGGTAGAATTTTTACTGTTTTAAGATTTATGCACTACTGTTTGGGTTTAATTAATCAAGCACTTGGAAGAATTTAACAATATTTGATCTAAGGTCATATTTCAAGTTTTTCTTCTTTTAGCTTTAAAATAAAGTACTGATTTGAATGAGTTGAGTACCCAAATGAAATTCCCAGCATGTGGTTTCTACTTCACTTTAGTTATTGAGTGTTCTTTCCATTGTGATTGATCAAAGAAGATTTTTGTTAGCTTTTTTTTAAATTCTCTGTCATTTCCAAGTTATATGCATTTGAAGAACTATTTCTTCGGTTGAATTCTAGCAGAGACATGTGTTTCTTTTAGAATGAATGAACTAACATAATATCCATGTGAATAGGGTGTTGAATTCTCTGTTCGTGTTAGTGCTGAATTGAGCGAGGAGGAGCAATTTAGGAAAAGAAGTGTGTGTGTTAGAAAGTAGGTAAATAACTCAGTCATAATTTTAGCTCTAAGGATGGAACGCAATTGAAAGCATAAATTGATCGGGTGGGGTAGTATCTTTAACGGCTCTTCTGATAGCTTTGATCTTTTACCTTTCTTAGCACCTATTTTCTTTAAGTGATTGAATGTGTGCTTATCTAGATTTATCCTGTATTTTCGTCATTTGTATGTAGAATGTGAATTGCTTGTTGGGTTGTGGGAGTTGGGAAAGACTTAGCCCATTAGTAATCAAATATTTCTGGCATGTTTTAGGAATTGGGCTCGGTTCAAACACATGAAAATGAAAAGTCAAAAGAATTTGAGCATGATTTAGAAATTTTCTTTTATTTCTTTTATTTCTTTATTTGTTTTGTTATATTATTCGCTAGGAGCAATGCTTTAGGCGCGCACTTAATCGACTGTCGTAATTGTGTACACGTTCGCGTGACATGGCTATGACTCCCAAAAATAAATCAAAGTACGCGTTCGCGCGACTTTGGCCAAACAATCTTGATAATTAATAAAGCGCGATTAATTGTGTATACGTACGCGTGACATGATTTTAACGCCCCAAATAAAACAGAGTCACGCACATGTGACTTGTTTCAAAGATAAATCCATAAAATGCGATAATTAAAAGCTGATAGGTAAAACATGAAAGAACCAATAAAACACAGGTTATCCAAAAATAATATAAGCCAAATGTAGTCAATAAAGCGACCGTGCTAGAACCACGGGACTCGGGGAATGCCTTACACCTTCTCCCCGATCAACAGAATTCCTTACCCGGACTTTTTTTTTGCAGACCAATAATAATAGAGTCAAACCTTCCTTTGACTAGGGATTCAAATAAAAGGTGACTTGGAACACCCAAAAACTCAATTTCAAGTGGCGACTCTGTAAACAAAATAATCCCTATTCAAGTTTGTCACTTTAATTGGAAAAACTCTTTAACCCACAACAATTCATATATATCTCTTTTTTCGGGGTTAAAAGGGGTGTGACACCAGTCGTGTAAGCATCCATTATAGTTCCTTGTACTCACTGAAGTTCTATGCTCAACAAAAATGACAGTCAAATTTTGGTTGACAAATCACAAAACAGTCAAATTTGGGTTGACAAATCACAAAACTTCAAAATGCATTGAGGCAGCGAAGGGATTTGGATGGCAATGGGGCAGTGTGTGTACTGCGCGGGCGGGTCGAAATCAAAGTCCATGTTAAGATCCACTTTTTTAGTTATACTATTTTGATTACATTATAAATTAACCAAAACTCATAGGAAATTAACTGAGTGAATAAAACATTGAAAAGTTCCTAAGTCAAATCATATTGGGCGTAAAAAAAATCAAAGCATTTTTTAGTAAATGGTATTGCCATCAGGATGGTCTTTTATTTTGGGTACACCTATCCTAGATGGACTCAAACCCCCAAAGTCAAATGCACGTGATGCAAACAAACGTTCCTACTAGGGATCTGGAATGATGCTATGCTCTTCTAGGTTTAAAATCCTGGGGGGAGTTTTTTAGACCTGGCTTACCCAAGTGGACAGCTCGAGCCGAGGTGGGGGCAATGTACCGGGAGCACGAAAGCCTACCCGGCCTAGTTACTGATCTAGCCTTGTTCTATTTGGTATGACCTCTGAAAGAAAAGTGGGCCACGCGTACGTGTGCACCATAGTTTCAGAAGACTCGGAAGGGAGGCGTAAGAAGACAGTTTATACAGTTCAAGTAATATCAAAGCGGTAAATGAGCGGCAATTAGCACATTAGGCCCACAAACACAATAATATCAACAATCAAGAAAGTCAAGTATAGATCACATTACAAGCTCGAATTCTGAACCAGAGATTCTGGGTTCGTTCCCCAGCAGAGTCGCCAAAGCTGTCACACCTCCTTTTTCCCGAGGGGATATGAGTTTTTCCAATTAAAGTGACATTATTCGAAATGGGATTATTTATCTAATTTGGAGTCGCCACTTGGAATAATTTTTATGGTGTCCCAAGTCATCGGTTTATTTTAAAATCCCAAATCGAGGAAATTTGACTCTGTTTAAAGTCTGCGAAAATCAGAAGACTGGATAAGGAATTCTGTTAACCCGGTAGAAGGTGTTAGGCATTCCCGGGTTCCGTGGTTTTACCACGGTCGCTTTTAATCATACCTGGCTTAATTAAATTGTTTAATTACGCATTTTTAGAACCTATATGTGTTTTACCTTTTTATCGCTTTTAATTATGGCGTTATGGATTTATCTTCGAAACGGATCATATGTGCGTAAATCCGTTTTATTTAAGGCGCTGAAATTATGTCACGCGTACGTGTACACAATTAATCACGCTTTATTAATTATCAAGATTGTTTGGCCAAAGTCGCGTCGCGCGAACGCGTACTTTGATTTATTTTGGAAAATCATAATTATGTTACGCGAACATATACATAATCACGATAATAGATTATGAGCGTACCTAAAGCGAATTACAATGTTCATGAGTTATTGGATTAATTTCCTAAGGTTTTAGATTATTGTAAGGTCATGGGTTATGGAAGTAGTTGTGGATAAAGTGTTAGCTTTTGTCCTTGTTAAATTGTCCTATAGTTCCGGAAGCCCGCTATACATAACTAATTTGTATTCTGCCAAAGAAAACTCCTTATGCAATCAAATTTAATTACTTAATCCAAATTACTAAACTCATACATGGCTGCCCATATTAGCCGAGCAAATCGAAGGCCATTACTCTAATATAACTAATACCACATGTACACCCAGAACAAAAGGAAAAGTGAATTAACAACAGTGAAACATTATTTTTATAAATAAACAATTGAAGATTGATTAGTCAAACAATTCCAACAAACTGCCAAAGGAAAACAGTAATAGCAAACTACCAAAGGAAGAATGATGATAAAACCATAGATATGATAGGAGTATATCACAAAATTTCACAAATCAGGTACAGTAGTAGCAACGAGTACAACCAAGGAAAAACGTTGTTAATATTGGTGAGCTAATATGAGAGAGATCTGTTGGTTCATCTAAAAAGGATTTTAAACAGAGTCAAATTTCCTCGATTTGGGATTTTAAAATAAACCGGTGACTTGGGACACCATAAAAATTATTCCAAGCGGCGACTCTAAATTAAATAAATAATCCCATTTCGTAAAAGAAGGTATGGCAGTGGCCATGTTAGCCCATGATAGTTATAGAAAGAATGAGTTCAGCCAAGTCGGCCTATGTATGTTCTAGTTTTTGTCGAACGATCATGAGTTACAGAGTGGTTCACTCGGGCAAGTACGACACCGGGTGTCGGCCACGCCTCCCCAGGTTGGGGCGTGACACCAATCACACCTAAATTACTCAAGTAAAGGTTAACCACGATACTTCCCTCTTTCCTTAAACCAAGTTAATAATCCAACACAATTTCCCTCTTAGAACAAGCCATCAAACCACCCGAATCAAAGTTGGGATGCAAATCTCTCAATCTGTGATCTAGATCTCGAAAATAGTGGAAGTGGTTAAATGTCAAATTTCAGCCCTTTAAATACGTGAGCGTTAGGTGTTCTTCGCATTCACGAATCACCTGTCGCATTTGCGAAGACACTGGCCATCGCGTTCGCGAAGGCATCCTATTCTTCAGTGTTCACGATCGACTGGTCGTGTTTGCGATGAAGAAAATCTCACAGCTTTCCCAACAAGCCCAGGCCTACGCGTTCACGTGAGAACAACCGCGTTCGCGAAGGCTAATCTCCCCAGACATCGCGTATGTGAGCCATCCATCGCGTTCACGTAGAAGAAAACAACCCTTCCCCAATTTATCTTTCGCGAATGCGAGACTAGCTTGCGTTTGCGATGCACAATACACCAACAGCACATCAGTTGCTGCACATTATGCAAAAGTTTCTTGAAGAAGAATTTTTTTTGTATTTTGATCCCTTTTCTATTATTTCCTGTGAGTTTTGGTTAATTTATAATGTAATCAAAATAGTCTAACTAAAAAAGTGGATCTTAACATGGGCTTTGATTTCGACCCGCCCGCGCAGTACACGCACTGCCCCGTTGCCATCCAAATCCCTTCGCTGCCTCAATGCATTTTGAAGTTTTGTGATTTGTCAACCCAAATTTGACTGTTTTGTGATTTGTCAACCAAAATTTGACTATCATTTTTGTTGAGCATAGAACTTCAGTGAGTACAAGGAACTGTAATGGATGCTTACACGACTGGGATTCATCTTCATCATTGGCCGAGGGAGGAAGCTAAAGAGCGTACCCTGTTGATTCGGCATCTTCCAGAAGCAGTTCCTCATGAAACCCTTTCTAGATTGCTCTCCAATTACGGCGCATCTTCTATTCGTCCTTGTACTAGTGGCAGGTATTCCAAAGAATGATTCCTTAATTATCAATTTCACTGCTACTTTTTTTTTTTTTTTTAATTACCCAGTATAGACTATAGAAGGTTGGCTTTCTTCTGTTCTTAAAACTGTTTATGTGCTCATTTGTTTGGTGTAATTTGTATTATTTAAAAATCAACGGGAATATGTCTACTGTATTTTCGCACTATTGACCGGAGGAAATTGGCTCCTTATAGACAGGGGCATACGTAGAACTTTTTGTAAGTTGTGTCGTATCTACATAAATAAGAAAAATAAATAAGTATTATTTAATATCATTTTTCACAAGTTGAAAGCCTTCTCCCAATGGTTTAGTTGAATATTACTGCAAAGGGAGGTGTAGGTTCAATTCTCCTTAGCCTCAAATTTTAACAAAAATGTTCGCTCAAAGATCTTCAAAAAATAGAATGTCTAGGTCCAGATTCCAACCTATGACCTTTACAAGCCCAAATACGAGCTTGACGAGCAGACCAAGAAGTACTCTCTACCAGGAAGTGGTGTCATTGCTATATCTTGCTTCATTTTTCAGAATATTAGTATAAACATTTAATAGTTTTTACAGCGACACCGCCTCCACCCATGTGCATCCGCCCCTGCTTCTAGAACAAACTAGTAGAAAGAGCATAATATGAGTTGGATGCATATTCACACCTAGATGGGTTTTAAGCTTGAGGCTTGTAGTCTTAAGTACTTCAACATTAACCACTAGACTAAGGCCTCTTTTCATCAGTGAAAGCTGCTTTTTCCTAATCAAGTTTCCTATTACTCTCCCCAATCCAAAATGATGGCAAACTGTTCTTTTGTGTGAGGATATGAATTAGCGGGACTAGGCTCGATAAAGAATTGACTTTCGTTGTGACTTCTAAATTCAATACAACTAGAAAAAGTATGTTCTCACAGCAACATATTGTTTTGGACAACTGGTTTCAAGGAACCTCTTCTATACTAATATTTTCTGACTTGTATTGCCTTTCTAAAAAGTAGATTTTAGGTGATTTAATGAGATTGTGATGCTTCCTGAAACTATGATGTGTTTCTGATCCCTTTTCTTTGTGCTTGTCAACTTCTTTTTTCTTTATAGCGAATCAACTAGATGTCATCTTATACTCAAATTGTTTAGATACTCGCCTTATTATTACTTATCAAAGAATAGTTAGCTTACGCACCCAAGGGTGTAGCCTAGTGGTCAATAAAGTGGCCGGAGCACCATGAGGTCTCAGGTTCAAACCCCAGCAGAGATAAAAAATACTAGGTTATTTCTTCCCAATCTGTCCAAGCCTTGGTGGTAGAATTACTTGGTACATGTTGCTGGTGGGAGGTGGCAGGTATCCCGTGGAATTAGTCGAGGTGCGCGCAAGTTGGGGCGGATACCACGGTTATCAAAAAAAAGAATAGTTAGCTTACCTGATTTCGCAATCCATTAGTTTGCATGAATTTTCCAATTTTATGTCTTGAGTTTACCAATGCACAAATTATACTCGGGATTGATGTTGCTAGACATTGGGTAGTAATGACCTTTAAACGGATATAACAGATATGTAACAGTGTCAAACTGTATATGGTTAATTCTACATCTTAAAAGCTTAGACTAGCATATTTTGCTTTTCTATGCTGAAGGATAACCAAACAATAGATTTTCTGCATCCCCGTACATTGTTGTGGGAGCTGCAAATTATTTTATCATGTATATATCTCTTGAGCGAAATCTATATTTGGGTGTGCTACCTGTTCAATAAATTCTTTATGTGCACAGGCCCTGCTCCTTTTGATCTTGATACTACGTCTCTGGTTGAAATTTCCAGTGCCGTAGGGTAAAGGTCCTGCCGCCCCCGTAAAATAAACTTTTTTCCGACTCGCAAGAGCTTGAGTGTCTGATCCATACATACATTTCTGTATATATCAATGTGCTTGTGATTAGTCCTTAAAAAGACTTTTTTAGGAACTCGCCTCACTGCAAGGCGTTCGCGAAACAAACCTGAGGGTGTTTGGATTAGCTTGATGGGCAAAATTCCTTGATTAGCAGTAATTGACGCTCAAAATTCTTTAGGTAACACCTAATTCTTCAAAAATCCTCTTTAGCCATCTTAGATATGAAGTTAATGCTAATGTATCAGGGGGATCTTGACCTTGAGGGTGTTTGGATTAGCTTTTAAAAAGTAGCTTATAAGCCATCTTAGATATGAAGTTAATGCTAATGTATAGGGGGTTCCTGACCTTGAGAGTGTTTGGATTAGCTTTTAAAAAGTAGCTTATAAGCTAAAAGCCATAAGTTGGTAATACCCAACTTTTGGCTTTTTTTTTTGAAAAATAATACCCAACTTTTGGCTTTTGGCTTATTTTTGTACTTTTCATAAAAGTATGTGCTTTTAAGCACTTTTTATCATTTCCAAACTGAGGAGCTCAATACACAGCACAAAGTTATTGCTCGCTAGCCAAAGATAGTATAGTTAATTTATCGTCTCCACAGGGATGAGATTTAAACAATGCTCTAGTAATTTCTGGTTTAGCTGCTATTCAGGATGATCAAAACTTGATTTGGATTGGTTACGAACTATGATTAACTACTAAAATAAAGCAATTGACAATTGGCTGCAGAGAATTAGAGATTAACAGAGTTGGTTTCTTATCAATGTGAGGAACAAGGGTCATGACATGGTAGGTGCAAGATGGCTATTTGGGATTTAACTCTAGTTTAATTCACTCTATTGTTCTAATGATTCTCACGAATTCACTCGATGATTAGTTCAAACGTGTAGTCAAGACTCCTCTCTCAATTAAATCTTAACTCTACGAGATGAACTAATATAAGCACTGTGAAAATATGCAAGCATGCGTCAATGGATTAGTCTTCAGGAAAACGTCTCTCGAATATTCTCCTAACTTGATTTAATCAACAATTCACAAGCTCTTTCGATTACTTAAGAGAATCATTGAATTAAATCAAACAAAATAATGCAAAGATAATCGCCAAAATATTCCTCTGTCGATTAAATAAACCGGTGAATAAAGTTGCAACAATTCAAAGCTCCATAAACAAATTCAAGCAAAGAACTAGAGTTAAAATCCACGAATAATATCAAAATACCATATCCGTCAAACCCTAAGGTAAACTGCTCCATAATCATGGAAGAAGTCATCACAATTATAATTAAAGAGTAAGAAAGCATCAATCTAACGTTACAATCCAAACTCCCGTATTAAATTGATGGAAAGATGATGAAATTCTGTGTCGTGTAGCCTCTAATGCTCTCCCAAAGTTTCCAAGGTCAAAAGTCCTCTAACAATCGTGTTTTTGGTATATTTATATCATGTAGGAACGGGCCCGGACGAAACTATACTTTTCAAGCCGAAGTAGGAGAAATACCCAGTAAAATTTGTACATGCGCGGTGCATGGCCTGTGGAGTAGTTCAGAGAGTTGATTCTTACACTCTACAGGAATTTTGCACTAGTGCCCTGCGCCCTGCTACGCATAGCGCGACGCGGTAGTGCAATTTTCTCAGAGTAATTTTTGTTCTCACTTTTTGACATCCAGACTTGGTTCTCAGACCCCGAACGTGATCCCGACTTAATTTCTTGGGCTTTTACTCGGACTTCAAAGCTCCAACTTGTTCAAATTAGCTCCAAATTATCTTAATAGTTCGGAATCATTTTCTGCAAGGCATAAAACACGTAATAAGTGCAAATCACCATTATTTAAGCTCAGCCCCAAGTAAAATGCAGTGATTAGAGTGCAAACTATGACTAAAATATGGGTTTTGTAGCCTACCATCACAAAAAACTAGAAAAGTGCTTAAAAGCTAATAAGCACTTAAAATAAGCCAATCCAAACACCCTTTTTATAATGTTTAAGCACTAACTTTGTGCTTGACTGCTTATTAAAAGTTCTTATTTACCTGTTAAAAAAATGAAATGAATGCTACTGGATTCTTGAGCTCTAGTATCACATATTTTATGATTTAAACATAAATAGGATTGAATCTGGATCTTATGTTTCCTGGACAGAGTGATGAATTGTGTGTTTGTGGATTTCAAGGATGAAAGTCTGGCACATCAAGCGCAACAGCATTTGAATGGGTATTGTTTCTTTGGAACTGAGTATCCTGTTTGTGATCATCTTAGATAAAATATATTCAAATGAGCTCCTCTTTATTTATATTTATCTTTGGAGATTAAGCAAGACTGATTGCCAAGTTTTGTGGTTGTTAGGGTACGATTTCTTGGCAAAACATTAGCAGTTGAACGAGCTAATAAAAGCATAGAGAGAGATAAATATCGACAAAGTGAACCTCGGATTGTAGAAGACTCTGTCTCTTTGATCAACGATGCTACTGCTAAAGAATTTGGTGGAGGATCTAGAAGAGGTCCTTATCCTGGCAGCGAACCCATTGCTGAAAGACTTGGGGTGGATTATCCATTTCCTCCTCACCTCGAGTATGTTTTCAGCTACTTCATGATTTTTTTAACCATCTTTTTAAATTTCTATCCAGATTTGGTGGATAAGTGGCTAGAAGTAGCTCCTCATTCTCTTTGTCCTGAACATCCCCTGATCTAAACATTACAACATTTCTCATGATTTTCTTTTGCATCACAGCTGATTAGCATCATCCCTGTATGCCAGATATTTCTCATGTCTGTAGGCATGCCAGCTTTGTTTGACTTGTAAATTATAGACTCTATTCTTGTTCTGTTTGGTATATGCATAGAAAACTAGAAGAGAAGAAGCAGCTAAAGTATTAAGAGGATTTAGACAGTCATTCTGCTTGATCTAGCACTTGATAGTTCTTTATATAGTTTCATATGTACTCATAAACAGTACCAGCTTCTGCTTATTCTTCATAATGCTGACTATCCTGCTTGTGATTCAGATATGTTTACCCCCCACCTGATGGGCATATACTTACAAATATTGTGAATGCTCTCATTGCTGTTCCTCGGTTCTACACACAGGTTATCTATACTATTTCCATTCTGCTTCTCAAATTCATATTTCTCGTTTCCTTGCTATTCGTCTGTGTTGTCTACTTGTCTATCTAACATTTTTTTATACCCATATTGTGGCATGTTATAGGTCTTACACTTGATGAACAAGATGAATATTCCAGCTCCATTTCGGATGGCTCTGCCGACTCCACCTCTACCAACTTCCCTATCTGTTCCACCTCCACCCCCTCCTCCACCTCCTCCAACAGTTTCTGAGAGTAGAATGGAAAATTTATCAAGTAGTGAATCAGAAATGGAGTCTTCAGATGAGGTAATATTTTCTATGCTGTTTGGCATCTGTTTACTCTTGAATTGAATTTGATAAATGCAGTTAACTGGGACTTTAAATATAATGTATAAAAGCTCAACGATACTGGGGAGCCGACTTAAATTTTAATGGTCTATGCAGTGTATCTCAGGCTTAAAGTTGCTGTCTTTGTTCCTTGTGTTTTCATTTTTCACCCTAAACTATTTCCTTTTGCTATTAGAGTAATGTTGGCGGGCCTAAACAAAAGCGTACCAGACGTGAAGCTATCTTAGGCCCTGCAGTTGACAAGGATGTTGCTCATGAAGCTGTTGGATTGAGAGCTGCTGCCTTGGTTCCTAAAGAGATGCCAGTAGTTAGAAAAAGAACCCAATAATTCAGGTGATAGCCTTGCATCTCCAAAAGCCTCCTTCCCCCTTTGTTCTTCATTGAAGTTTGTGATACTACGTTGTTGATCGCTGTGCTTGCAGATTAAAGTAGCACCTAAGCAGGTACAGAATGAAGAGAAGGGTGACATGAGGGAAATATCATTGCCAGTGGAAGATAAAGAGAATGATAATAAACCTTTTGCGACCCTTGAAGAATTAAAAAGTGGAAGATTGCCCCCAGAAGAGATTCTGTCGCTTCCTATGTTTAAGGTATTGGAAGTTTCGGCATTTTACTTTTGCCCATGAACCGCTTGTGTGCAGATTGGATTTGCAGTTAGTCTTTTAAGTTTTAGCTGTGGTTCTGTTACTTGGTTGTTCATGTTTCTTATGATATTCATTAGTTAATTTATTAAGAGCTAAATTAAGTGGATCTAGGGCAAGGTCTTGTAATGGAATGACTTAGTTCCTTTAGGGATAGGACAATCCTTGGAACCTTATCCATAGAAGATAGTAAATGGCTGCAAAGGGCATACCTTTGAAGAACTTGATGCTGTGATCAAGAATGGTGACAAAGCGCCTGGGCCCGATGATTTCAATATGGTCTTCTTTCAAAACTGTTGGCACATCTTGAGAGAGGATATCTTTAAGACTTTGGAGCAATTTTACAATGAAGACTTTCTGGAGGAAAGTCCCACTGCAACTTTTTCTGGAATATCTGGCAGGAGAGAAATAACAAGGAATAACAGATGTTTTAATAATAGGAGAGAAAACATAGTTAATGTTAAATCTAGATGTTTGAAGAGTCTATACTTATGGTGTAGGAAAAACATTGTATCGGATATGAACTCTATGTTAGATCTTTTGCATTCCTTCAACATATACAACAAAACTTCCTAGATTTTACTTTTCTATGGTAGTTCTTGGTACCCTTATCGGATATTAATTCTTTGTTAAATCTTTTGCATTCCTTCAACATATACAACAAAACTTCCTAGATTTTACTTTTCTATGGTAGTTCTTGGTACCCTTTGATGAAATCTATTACTCCCTCCATTTCAATTTATGTAAACATATTTCCTCTTAAGTCCGTTTAAAAAAGAATGACTCCTTTTTAAATTTGGAAACAATTTTATTTGAACTTTCCGTTTTATCTTAATGAGAACTTTTTATAGCAATGTTATGGCATGTCTAAGACCATAAAATTTCAAAAGTCTTCTAACCACTCAAATGTGTATGTTTAAGATCTCAAGTTCCAAAAGTCTTCTTTCTTTTCTTAAATTTCGTGTCCAGTCAAATACGTTCACATAAATTGAAACGGAGGGAGTACCTTTTTTCATCAAAAAATCTAATTGCCCCCGGGACTTTGCCTTGTGGTAAGAGCGGATTAAGCGCATGTCACAGGTTCAAACCTGCCACAAACAATAGCTGGGTTATTAAGTTGAGCGTAACAGCCGGGCCCATTATTACCGACTTTCGAACCATGCACCACTGGCCTTCAGGGATTTCTCAGTTAAGAATCTATCCAATCCTACCCCATGAAGGATTTCTTTTTTGCCATGAAGGATTAATAAACCAACAACTAGGAAATGAATTCTTCTGGTTGTTTATTTCAGTAAATTCAAGTCACCAAAACATAATTGGCACCTAAGGGAAATTAAACTAGGTTTATCAAATCAGGCTCTTCTAAAGGATTTTGTGAGTTATGTGGACTCTGAATCTTTTTATTTTTTTATTTAATAAGGTATAGTATGTGAACTGTGAATCATATTACACCTTGCAGCAAAAGTTTTCAGGAACCAACAACTATGATAAAGTAATCAGACACTAAATCAGAGTGTAACTCCCTTTTTGTTTGTATTCAAGAATCAACCATTCTTCTTAAATTATGCTTTCATTACATAGTTTCTTCAGCAGTTCTTCTTGGACTGCATCATTAGAGGGGCAACAGGCATAGGGCACACTAAAATAATGCCAGCTTATCATATCTCATTTATAATTCTAATACATTATACTCTGTTACATTTACGTAGCACACTTTCCTTTTTAGTTTGTCTTAAAAAGAATGATGCCTGTCTATATTTAGAAATAATTTAACTTCCCATTTATACGTTTTGAGATGATCTACCGCCACACATATGCCTATGGCTTGCTTCTGACCACAAGGTTCAAAAGTCTTTCTTAACGTCATTACCCCATCAAACTATGTCACATAATATGGGACAGAGGGAGTAGTTATTTTTTAATTTTCTTAAGTATGCCTCTAGGGGTATCATTTCCCACCTAGTCTTATTGATGATGATTGACTTGATGAATGTTGGTCTGTATCAGACAAATGAATAGATTAATTTAAGATAGAAGTGTGGAATTTGCATGAAGATGGGGTACGAACTACCACTTTTGAAAATTAGGTATAACAGAAATAAAATACTAAAAATCTTGGAAAAGGAGTCCTATCTGTTTAACTTCTAAATACTAACTAGGTCACTGGGGAAATATGTAAATTAGGGATCCGAGTGTTCTGAGCAAACACCTGCTTTCCTATTTAATTTTTTTTAAGATTCTTAAGTGTAGAGGCTCTTGGCTAATTACTTTGAATTGCTTGAAGTTATGTATGTGGAAACCAAAAATGATGTCCATAAAGTTTATCTTTACTTCTATAGATGGCTAATCATCTCCATAAAACGTTCTTGATTTTGGGGAAATGGCAGGAAAAAGAATAGAACTAAACTGGTTGCTGAAAAATTGTTTATGAGCTTATGAGATTGTTCATCCTAAATACAGCAGACTATTTCTAGTAGTTTTTAACTGCTTAGCCTCCTTTGTGAGAAGAATTCACTTTTTTGTTGATAAGTAGGGTTTCGGTTTAGATTACTTAAGCTGACAAGTAGTTGCTATTAGGAATTCATTAAGATTGTATCTTTCCAGTCTATAAATTGTGCTATACTAATTCATTTTTCGTAATCAGTAAATCAAAAGTTTTTTTTTAATGAGCAAAGCCAAGCATTAAGTTGGTTCTTGGACATCCCCAGCAAAGCGCTGATGGATATTTAACTCATGGGCTTTCCTTTATGCAGAATTATTGTGCTGGTAATCCTTCTCCTATCTTGTACTTGAAGAACTTAGCAAAAGAAGTGGTTGTTGATGATTTTTACTTCATATTTGGTAAGCATTAATGTACATATCCATTAACAAGTTAAAACACGCTTTTCTGACTTTTTCCTCAGAGTTCCTTGTAGTTCAATACATCGACAACTTCTTTTTTTTCCCCTTCAAAAAAATGGATAACAAGAAGTTTCTTCAATGGATATATGCTACTTACTAGAAACTCATGTTTTTGCACTAGAACCATTATATTTCTTCTCAGCTATAATTTTTGCAGGATCTTTATTTGGAAGCATCGATGAAGCTAAATCCAGACTGGCAGTGAAGTTAATGCAGGTGAGGTTCATCTGTATTTCTCTACCTTTAATAATACTGTGAAAACTTGATGCTTTATATATCCACTATTTGATATATCTCAAATTCTTTTGGGAGTATATGCTGGAAAAATATAAGTAACACTATCTGAATCACCCTATCTGATCATCAGATGTGAGGTCTTGGCTCCACTTTTGTGACACATGGCTCCTCTGTTGGTTTGGTTGATATGTGATATACATGGGCCCAATGAGAATATGCGTGCTTCTTAAAATTGTAAAGTCTTCTGTTACATAAAGAAAATTGTCAATCTGGCAAGCTGGTTACAGTGCCAGTCAACTACATAATGCCACCCATTAGGCTCTATTGGCATTGGCTGACAATTAATTGAGACTCTAAGCTCAGGAGTTTGAGTTAGAATGATAAATAGTTTGGTGAAAGAGAGTGATAAACCCAGTCAAAGGAAGGTTGAAAGAAAGTTTATAATGTTCTTCTATCTATACAAAGGGGAGATTGACCTCTCTTCGTGTGAAGCATCTGGAAAAATTTCCATTCGTAGATGGAGCTTTGATAGCTGCTAGGTCTAGAGGGAAGTAATGAGTAGTACGTTCAAGTATGACTTCCATACCGAGGCTAGCGCGGTTAATGATATCACTGACTATCTTCGTTACAAGGCTTGAAAGGTTGTGTTACTGATATTCTCATCACATTTTCTTCCGTTTAATGTTTCTCCTTTTTCCTTAGTTGCTTCTTGATAACAAAAACCATGACTCTTAATGAATCAAACCCTGGTCTCTATATTTCTTCTGGAACAATTGAGGAAGATTTAACTGAATTGATGACTTAAATGGTGTGATGCACTTTGTACAATTAGCACGAACTCCCTGCTTGGTGAAGGGTATGATGTCAGGGGACTGGTTAAACATTATCTGACCCAGCAAAAACTCATTATATCTAAAGCTAATTTAGGGCCAATTTCATAAACTTGATGAGAAAATCAATTGGTAGTCTACTTCTCTATTTAACCATAAGTTTCACTTTCTTCATTCCAGTGCCATTTTGTTGGTCTGTTTCTTACCTGATCCAGACCACAAAATTGACGTACTCCTTTCTAGTTCCATATGTTCTGTTGCCAAGAGATAGATTGTCCTGTGGCATAAAAATTGTATTCTCATGTAGAAGGGTGAGATAGTAATCAGTACTGCCTTTCCATTGCTAATTTGCTGTTTATTCATGACTTAAATGCTGACGATTATCTGATTTCATTTCCAGGAAGGGAGAATGCGTGGACAAGCTTTTGTTACATTTCCCTCGGTTGAACTTGCTCAAGATGCTTTAGTATGTTGTTTAAATTTGCTTCTTGTCTTCGTTTCATTTCTTTTGATGGTCTATACGTAGTAAAATTTTCATTTGATGTATTTCTTAAAGTTACTGGTATGAGCCTGATTTTGGAATGACTGCTTATATAGGTTATCCTTCCACTGGAAGAAAAATATTTGTTCATGAAATTTGAAAGAACCTGATAAAGTTGGAGGTATTTATCTACAATGGCACAATAGTAATTCTCAATCTAATCTTAATTATAAAATAAAGAAGAATCATGCTTCCATTATTAAAATACTACTCCGAATCAAAGCTATTTCTTCCTCTCTATGATGCCTGCAGGTCAGTCATTTCCTTTTCATTGGGGAAAGAAGGGGGGAGGCCAGAAGGGGATAAAGTAAAAGGATGGTTTAGAAGATTGAAAAACGAAGAAATCAATATGAAACATTAAAATTTATGATATCCACATTCCTCTTTTAAAGTGGCAGTGGATTACTTTTTAAACTGCTGGATCATGGAATCATATATCAAAACATAGCAGAATCTGGGGGAAACAAGAGGAAAAGCAGGTAATTTGGTATTTAGTTTTCATCCTGGGCAGCATGATTGTGAAGTAAACACCGCGAAAGTACTTATAGGCTTTTATGAACCTCTTTCAAAAATAAATCTCTTAATCCGAAAGCACCACATACGAGACAATCTTGTCTTTCACGGTTAGCATTTTGGAAGTCTCATTAGATGCAAATCTGAAATTTGAATAATATGACTTATGCTGACATTTTCAAATTGTCGTTTGTGGCGTCTCCCGTTAGCCTATTCAAATTTCACTAAGCTGATAAAATTTGCTGTTCAACTCCAGCAGTTGGTATTAAGGTTTTGTTCTTGGTGTACCTTAATGGTGGAAGTGCCTGCCTCAACAGTTCTCAACCTAATTCTAGCAAAATCATAGATTTATTCAGAAGGTGAGAAACCTTCTGAATTTAATCGCTTGCGTCAAATTTCCAATGGTTGTTTACTGCGAGATTATTCATGCATATGGTTAGTTTCCTGAAGTTGCCTAAAAATGTGTTATATGGATTGAAGGAAATCATTTCAGTCATATACTTCAATTTATATCACATCCAACTATCTAGAAATTAGCTGATGTGTTATGGGTGCTAAACTTAGAGTTATGTGAAGCTGTATACTACACCTGATGATACTTGTAAAAATTTAATACAAAGAAGTGAATGACTGCAGAATCTGGTGAATGGGTATGTTTTTAAAGGCAAACCTATCGTCATTCAGTTCGGTCGTGATCCTGCTAAAGCAAAAACAAGCTAGAGAGAATAGTTGCAACAAGGGTAATTTAAGCCCTCAGCTCAACATTCTAAGTCAGGTATATAAGCACACGGTGAATTGCTTAGTTTGCTTTAATTATTGCTTTTTTTCGCGTATATCTTAAATAACCTCAATAATGTACCAAAGTAGTTATTCCTTAATCCATGGTATCTATATGCGACTCATCTCTTGTTTGTAATGAATGCAGTACGGTGATATAATATTTTGGACAGCGACTTCGGCAAAGCTGTGCTGATAGAGTTTCTTGTATCTAGTACTTTTGACTGTAATTGTTGCATACATCATTTTGGTTACTAGATAGCTTGTGCCCTGGTAACATTAACGGAGTCAGTCAAGCTAATGAAGATGCTGCTGAGGGAAGCAAGGAAAGTAGGGAGTCCTTACAGGACTGGAGAAGGTCAAAATATGGGCAGGCTGTCAGGTTTTAACTACACAGCGGTTTCACAAGATTTGTGTCTGGAGCCAAACACACACACAAGTTATTGTGATCACTACATTGAAGCACAATTGATATGCTGGAGCCTCAATGTTTGGTTGTTAATTCTTTGTTTATAGTTTATGAGAACAATGTTGTTTCAATGGTGAGTCGATAAAATAGGTGCGAGGACTCTCTGTGCAATGTAAAATAGTTGGAGCTTCAGTTTCTACTAGTTTATAAGAACAATGTGGTAAAATAGCTGTCATGAATTATTTAATCCCAAACTCCTACTTACACTAGAGTAAGTAACAAAAAAATATCCTAGTAAGTACTTGGTCGTTAAACACTTTAAAAAATTGGCGACGTTCTTTGTGATGTTGTCTATCATTTTTCTTTTACTCTTAGGAAAACTAAAAACAACTCTTTGTGGGAGATAAAGCATGAGTGTATACAGTCTTCATTCTGTCAATGAGGTTAATATACATAGAGAAGACAACAAAAGAATTTTTAAAAATTTCATATATAGAAAGGTAAAGGCTCAACCGTCGATTAAAGAATTTTGTTTTTGAGAATTAAGCTTACTCTTAATTACTTGGAGTACTTTTATTTAAATTTCTTCCCCAATTAAGGAAAACTTAGTTGTCTGGCTTCTACAAGGAATCCTGGGGTACTTTTTTCTTGGATAATAAGGTACAAACTCTCTCTTCATGTGGGTCGGACGGGTTGGCAGGGTGGGGGGTTATGCCGGACGGGGTCGGGCCATTTTTGGCTTCTGGTACACCGGAACCCGGCTAGCCTGGTAACTTGTTCACGGGTTTTTACCGGGTTCCAGCCCGGTCCAGTAGGGTTACCGTTGGGTAATTTTTTTTTTTGTTTGACCATTGCCAATGGTCAAATTCAAAAATTAATGTTGGCCAACGACCATTTTTTGCAATTTTAGCTATTTCGGCTTACCTCTTAATAAAATAGTCCCCCGCCCCTAATAATTGATAAAATATATTTTTAACCTTTTAAAAACTATAAATAGCCCCCATCATTTTCATTTTTTCTCACAACTTGCGTTCTTCTATTTTGATTCTATCTCAATTCCCTCTTGATTATTGAATTGCTTATTGCTCTCAAGTTCACAATTAATTATTATTTCAAGTATCAATTATTTACGGTAGCCACTACAAAATCACAATTATCAATTAAAGTGTGATATCCAATTTAGTGCGGCATCTGCACTCCCGGTACACTCATTCCGTCTCTTTCTCTTCTTTGGTGTTTATTTTTATTTTATTATTTAGAATTATTAATTTAGTTTTTTTAATTTAATTTACATAATTGATATCTTTAGAGCAGCCAAAAAAACGTGTACTAGTAAGGGTGGTACTAGTAAGAGTAAAAATACTAAAAGATCAAAAGGTGATACTGGTTCTTCTAGTAGCTTTACACATATTTCTGAAAGTTCACCTGAAAATTTAAATGTAGATTATGAACAACTTCAAGAAGATTATGGTATAGATGATAATTTAGATGATATTGAGACACCTGATAATATTGAAACACCACCACTTACATCTGGTACTGCTAGTTAAAATACTAGGGGTAGCGGTCGTGGTAATAGAGGTAGGCCTCCCCTCCCTATTAAGAAGAATCGAAGATTAGAAAGTAAGTGTTGGCAATTTTTTGAAAGAGTAGAAGAAGATTAAAATTATGTAAGATGTACTATTTGTAAGGAGGTTTATAAACATGAGACCGGAGGTAAGCAAGGGGAACGGGTCAACTTCGTAGGCACATGGTAGATAACCACCCTATTGCATGGGGTGTTGATGAAGAATCTTGCCAACAAAAACCTAATCCGGGTACTGGCGGTTTAATGGGTAAATACGATATATTGAAAGATCGAGAAGAATTAGCTAAAATGATTATTTTAGGTTGTTTATCTTTTAGCTTTGCTGCTTCACCATATTTTGTTACTTATATTCAAAGAATTTATAACCCTTTGTTTAAAGGTATTCCTAGAAGTATTTGTAGAGCTGATATCTTTAGGCTTTTTGGACAATATCAGACATATATCCGTTATTTGTTCGCTCGTCTTCCTTGTACAGTTTCTCTTACTATATTGGTCGTGATGTTAATGAAAATGAATATGTGACTATTACATGCCATTGGATATATGATAATTTTTGTATGCAAAAATGTATTTTTGCTTTAAAATATGATGAAAATCAAAGTCATACTGGTGCATTTATAAGTAATACTATCCATGAAGTTGATATATTTTACAATCTTGAAGAAAAAGTTGTGTATGTCATTTGGTAGTGCTTCTAACAACAATGCTACTATTTCACTATTAAAATTGCATCAACATCCACCACTTCTTCAAAATATTTCATGTGAGGAGTGCATGCAATATTTATAATTTAATTGTTAAGCCACCTTGAATTATTTAGAAATGAGATCAAGTCATGCCGGGTTCTCTTAAAAGGGTGGCGGCTAGGGTTTTCTCTTAAATCCTAAATCCTAAAAATGCAACTAAAGTGTAAGAATGCAATAAAACAAAAGATAAAAAATATTTTTGACATTTTGTGATTTAAGTTATTCCTAATTAGGCTAAAAATACAACTAAAAGTGATAAACTTCAGACGACAAATAGAGAAAAATTCTTTAAAATCCTACAAAAATCTAAACCAAGTAGAAAACTATTTTTGGGGGATTTTTTAGGAGTAATTTTTATGTAGGGCGAAAATTACGTGCTCACAGCCACAACTCGTAATATATAATTGTAAGTGAGCAAACGTTGTATCAACAAACTATCATACTCAAAACATGAATACAGACGGGCCATCAAGGCCTCTAACATACTGTACATATTGGACATGTGTCTACAAAGCCTTTAAGAGTATTTGACATCGAAAGAAGGTCGAGACAGGGCCTCAGCCTACCTATAAGTTTGTAGCAAAACTCCAACATGATGACTTGTAGACCAGCTGCACTCCGAATGAAGCAGAGTCTTACCGATCATTCATTTAATGCTAACCTCGTCTATTGTAAGGGCTCGTCAAATTGATTACCCATACCTGCAGGTATGAATGTAGCGTCCACAACAAAAAGGACTTCAGTACGAATATTATACCGAGTATGTAAGGCAGAACTCAAATATAACAATAAGCCAACATCAATGAGAGAGATATAAGAATCAACTTGAACCTTTGAAGTGCCACTGAGGGCCATGATATGCATACTAATTATACTTATATATTTAATGCCTCTCTTTGGGTCCATATTGTAACATGACTGACTGACCAACCGACTGTAGCTCGATGGAAAATACGTGTCTTCCCAATCGGTGGTAAATAACTATACATAACTGCCAACCCGGTGGTAACTGCCCGACCAGTCATAGCTCGGTGGTTAATGGGTAACTGCTCAATCGGTCGTAGCTCGGTGATAAATGAATGACTGTCTGACCGGCCGTAGCTCGATGGTAAATGCGTGAAGAGCCTTTCAGCATCATTAGGACATCTTTATCGTATGCCTCAATAGGGACTTATGAACATACTTAGACGTGTTTTGAATTACATTTCACAAGAATGAATAACGTAAACATCCTTAACTACCAAGAGTAGAACCATTTATGGAATAACATTATGTTTACGTTTCGTTACCTAAATCATGCCAAAAGAAGGAATGACTAGCCTTAACATACCTTTGTTAATAACGACTCAATATAAACTGCCATAGTACTTAAACATACATCAAGGTATTAGAACTATGGTTAATACCATGGAAGAACTTAAAACACATTTCTAAGCTAGTAGCTCTTTTACGGAGAATTGGGAAGCACTTCCCCTATATTTCCTCAATTCTCCGAATAAAAAATAAAAGCAACAAACAACATCATCAACAATATAAACAACTAATCCTATCCATTCAACCATCAACAACGTAAGAATAGTTCCAACAATTCAAACAATAGTACAACGAGCGGCAAGCTCGGTTTGTGATTAAATCACCATAGTTTTAAACTCTTTCTTCCTTCCATAATTATTAACGACATTAACCGCCGAATATTCAATCACCCCTACTAATTCAGCTACGATACAACTTTAAAATGACCTCATAACAGTCCCACAAGTTCATCAACTCAAAACTGATTTTCAGATTACTAAAATACGTTTCCGACTTGTCTTTTCTTTCAAACCGAGCAACCAAACCAACAATACATTATTAAGACTCTTACCATATAAACTATCCATGAATTCAACTTAAAAATAAGTTCACAACCATCCAACAATGACGCAACAACAAACAACATACTACTCTTTCAAAACTCGCAAGTTCTAGTCTTTACGATCGAGCTACAACTCGTAGAAGCTTAGATAAGAGAAAGAGAAACATAAACTTACCTTGGACATAGTAGAACCCAATAAACCTAGTCCCTCGTCATCCAAACCAGTACCCCAACGCAGCTACAAGAAGGAGAAAGGGAAACTAGCAAGTTGTCCGGATTTTTCGGCACTAGAATCACTTTGTATCACCCGAAATCACCTAGGGTTTGTATGGGATTTTGGGGGGGAGGGGTTGCAGGTGTTTAATCTGATGTTCTTGGTCTGAAAAATAAATGAAATAAATGAGTTAATCCAACCCTTAAAAGTCCCCTTGGCCTCCTCTTTGGGGAGATTTATTTGGTCCCTTCATTTAAGCAAGTAGGTGACACATGTCACGCCCCCAACTCAGGGAGCGCGACCGGCGCTCAACCGAATGAAACCGGTCAAGCAAACATGTTAGATACTTTCTACCCAAACTCACTTATGAATAAAGAGAATACATATTTTCGTTAATTAGTTAACAAGGAGATCATGTATACAATACCAATTCATTACCATAAGTTACTTCATTTTAAAGTCTCAAATTTCACACATTTTCATAGTCTGAAGTGGAACAAGTAATTCAAACACAACATAACTCATTTGACTTCCCCAGCTCTAATATACAATCCACACTATGTCTAAGGAGCCTCTAATAGATACAAAAGAGTTCTAAGATAGTGTCGGCAACAAGGCCCTGACTATACATCAAACTTAATACACAAGGAACAAAAGATACATCACCCCAAAATGAAGTGGGGCTCACCAAATCAGCTGGGAAGAGGGTGTACCGCTATCACTGATCAATATCTCCTATAGTGGAACCTCATGTATCCATTGAAGATGCAGCGCCCCGGGCAAAAGGATGTTAGTACATATGGAATAGTACTAGTATGAATGACAAAACACCCTCTCAATAGAATGATAAATAATACAAGCAAGAACAATCATAATATCAGTGGAAGCCACAAACAACATCAAACCTCAAATTAAGATCAAGACAGTGTTCAAATAAATTTCCACATCTTAAGTTCGAAGATCTTTAGTACCAATATGCCACCGTTCACAACACCAATACCACCGTACTTTTATCACGGAGTCCGATCATGACCCGATCGGCTAGGCCGTCTCATCCAAGACATCGACCACGATCACAATTTCAATTACAATTTCCAGCACAATCACCACCATGTGTGCTGCATGGTGTCCAATCACGACCCGATCGGCTAGGCCGTCTCATCACGATGATGTGTGGATCGACATCATCCTTTTCTACCAGTCATCTCGTTTCATACTTCTTTCACGTCTTTTCATTTTATTGGCACTAGTGGCTATAATTATAAAATCATTCTTGGCACGTCGGCCGTATTTAGTAATACATGCTCACCTTTTTCACTTTCAAACATCATCAAAATCAGCAGCAACAAGGCATTTCAAATCAAGGTTTTTAGTACACATGTGAGCAATTAAGAGTCTTAGGCACATAGAGATTTTTCACAAAATTTGGCATAATAGTCTTCGTTTGAACTTGATTTGAAGTCGAAACATTTTTAATGCACAGCCCATACCTTGAACACATTCTCAAATGATAACATAATATGATAAAAGCATTTGGGATACATATTGAACATATATCTTTCAACACAAGCTTATTTGGAATAGCCAATTTTATAATGAACAATTCGGGACATACATAAATTACATGAATACTATGTGATTCAATTCTAAGAAAAGAGTTTAGCCAACATACCTCGATTTGAGCTTTCCTTAAATTACTACAACGTTCCGAAAATCTTAGCAATCCCAATCTATTTTGAGATATTAAAAAAATTGAACACAAATTAGGAAGATATTCATGATTTCAACTCATTTGAGCATTTTATCAAACACTAGGTGTGTAAATTTGGCTGCAAGGTTCTTCTACAAGATTTCCTTCATTCCACAACCCAATCTTTACTTATTTGTGCTCAACAATCTTCTCACAAACCTTATTGGTATATGCATGTATACATAATATTCTCACACCCAAGAATCATACTTCCAATCACCAATATTTTATCCCAAACTCGAAATTGAAGAATTAGGGAAAGAAATTCTTACCTCTTTGAAGCCCTAGCAAGATCCTTGTGAAATCTTCAAGCCTTGAGCAAGAAATGATGAATAAATGGCTAGGTCTTCTCTTTCTCTCTCTAAGATACTCTCACCTCTCTAAAAAGAATATCAGATGAAGCCCTTAAAAATGACCCCCAAAGCCTTTTTTATAAAAATGGGATCGGGTAAAATTTCTAAAACTTAAACTTGCCGAAACTAGGTATGTGATCGCAGACCGTGCCGCATAATCGATATGCAACCCGCATAATGGTCGCGAAAATGATGCCCAAAAACTAGACTCTCCTGACCAAGTTTGCGACAGTTCTGCAGTGCGCAGACCTGTTATGCGGTCCGCATACTTGTTCTGCGACCGTAGGCTGGACCACATAATCATATTCCAGATTTCCTCATGCCAAGTTTGCGACTGAAATGCGGTCCGCGAAGTGCATATGTGATCGCATAATGGACCGCAAAAATGAACTTCATATTCAACAATCTCCCTGCTTGAATTCGAGACCAAATCTGCGGTCCGCATATCAATTCTACGACCACAGAATGAACCACAGAAATACCCTATGCTTTTGAAGATTTTCTTCAACTCCCCAACGCATTGTTCAACCCAAAAAGTCTGAGCCGCGGCGAGCAAGCTCACCGCGAAGAATTTTTGCAATCCTCAAACACGTAAGCCTACCCCCGCTACCACGAAACCTTAAATTCCTTTACGAAATTTTATGGGGCCTTACAACACACCCACTTGTCACCTACCAGTCTACGCAGTTTCGCAAAAATGCGAATATCTTTACGTCGATGATTCATGGACAAACGCTTTAACGCATTGAAAACTATACTCATAGACCTTTAATTTAGCGGGTGGATCACCCCGTAACTCCAAGTATATTGGGAGAAAGACTCATTTATATTAAACCCAAATTTCAGTAAAATTTATGAACGTAACTTGTGATGCCTTCCGTCGACTTTTGTTTCATAACTCGCTTGAATTCAAAACTTAATATGCGACTATCATACGACTAAAATACCTCATAATATCACCTTCTTATCATGTTAAGCACCCGAGTCTCACCCTAAAAGTACACGTTATAACATTCCCAACTTTTCGACTTTCGATGAAACTTATTTTCCTCGATTCGTTTAGCTTCTAAACCTTCCAACCCTATTGGTACTTGATGATCATGATCTTAAATATTTGTAACATCCAATGTAACATGATTAACTTACTTTATATACTTTCAAAGTGGATCTCATAGCTTACACTAATTGACTTATGACATACTTATACATACCGAAATATGAGGTGTAACAATTGGTCTAATTTCTATATGTTCTAAATGAGGACCGTGTATATGCAAAGTGAAAAGTACATATGCATTTTCATAGGCTAAAAGCATGTGGGTGGGACTAATTTATTCATCTCTTTACTTATTTTTTGAGATTATTTGCTAAATGCCTTTGCTTATTTCATGATTTTACTCATTAAATATTTTTGCTTGATTTATGCCTATACCTACTACGTACTCTTACTTGCTACATGTTTTTACCTGTTATTTTCCTTTACATGTTGCGTGACTTTACTTATTACTTGTGTTACTTGTCGCATGCCTTTAATCGTTTCATACTTCGTTCTTCTTTGTGGTATTGGATTGCGTCGCTATTTGATCGTTTGCATGTTAATAACCTTGTTTGGATCCTTATTACGTTACATGAGTAAGATTAGCTCTAAAACTTAGGGTTTGACATTTCTTCGTTCTAGTCCATCTTTTCCTTAGTGAGTTATATTATTTCATTCTCTTCGATATTTAATATGGATTTTGCTATATTTTGATGTGTTGTTGAATGATACGTGTAAATTGATATGTTGGATCGGGTTGTCGATGTAATAATGTTATGATAAGGATCGTTGCTCGCTGTAATAATATTTGGTGTATCAGATCGGATTGTACACCACAATGTATATTTTTTTTTATATTTTGGTAGTGTTGTGATTTAGTTCTCTATGTGAGTTGTAGTTATGTAGTTCACGAATGTTGTTCTCCCTCGTTGTTGAGCTGCTGAAAAAGAGTTTGGTTGAGTATTTTAAAGACATTATGTGAGTTGTAGTTATGTGGTCCCGCTATGGCGAAGAAGAAAAATTAGAGGGGCAGCTATTTCTCTTTGTGAACGTAAAGCAAGTCCCGCGAACACGATGGAGGACATGGCTCCTCTCTGCGAATGCGATGGTGTCTCCGGCATGACTTGGCCTTCGCAAACGCGATTGGGGGTCCGTGAACACAAAAGGGTTGGATGCTAGTGGCCTTCGCGAATGCGGCTGGATGTTTGGAATGCGAAGAAGCGGACTAGGCTGCGACAGTGTTGGCATTCGCGTTCGCGATGGTGCTTTCGAGTCACGATGAAGGATGCCTGGGCAGAATATAAAACTTAATTTCGGGACTTAACTCATTTCATCTCATTTTCTCTTATCTTGGGCGATTTATGAGCTTCTTGAAGAGCCATTTTCCTCAAGTATCATTAGGTAAGTGATTCCTACTTATTGTGAGCTAAATACATGGATTATATATGAATTTGTACATGAATATTGGTAGAAATTATGAAATTTTGTTGGAAAACCTAGAATTGGTAAAAAAGGGATTTGACCACGAAATTGGATATTAAATTAAAAATAAATTATATATTTGAGTTCATGACACTATGGGTAATATTTATCTTCGTGAATTTCCAAAATACGAGAGCGTGGGCCCGGGTTGACTTTTGTTGACTTTTCGTGTGGGGTTGGGAATTGATTCTAATAGTTAAATTATGGGGTTTCGAGTATATTTTGAGTAGTTTGTACATTATTTTGGCTAGTTGCGGGTCACCTGGCATTAGTTTGAGGTGTTAGAGAGGTGTTGGAGTCGATTATTGGATTTGGAGCAAGATAAGTCTCTTGTCTAATCTTATAAGAGGGAATTTATCCTCGTAGATATTCTATTTACTATGTGCTACGTGTTATGGGAGCTACGTATAAACGAGGTGACGAGCGTCCATGCATATGATAGATTCTCAATATGTTCGGGCAGACCTAAACTTATATCATACTTTAAATGTACTAATTGAATTAATATTGAGTGTTTAAATACTTGAAATCATGATTCAGCTTGAGATTAGAATTTACATAGTTCACTGAGCCTTGTTGCTTTAAGATTTGGCGGGATACTTGACTATCGGTAGAGTTATATTTTTTCTTATGTTCATATCCTCGTGTTGTGCTTATTTGATAGGTAGTTTCATGATTACTTAAACTCACATGTATCTTTGCGAGTTGGGCTAGTGACACATTGAAAGTTTCACTATTCTTATGGAATTAGGTTGTTCGCCTCGGCAGTATTACGAGACACACTTATGGGATCGGGCTATACGACCTCAGAAGTATCATGTAACACCCCTCTTACCGGATTGGGTTGTTCCCCTCAGCAAAATCGTACATAATATTTCGATAGGGAGTCACTGCACGTATGAGTATCCTGACCGAATTTGATATTTGCACAAGATATCAGTCATATATATTCCATTCGAGGCACTATTCGGTATTTGACGATTTCGTATTTATTCTTCTATTGAGATTTTTTTTGGTAATTAAATATCTTTTGTATTAATCACCAAAGAAGGACTGTAGAAAACCATAGCCATGCTAACTCAGCTTGTTATCTCAAAACTGAAAGACAAAAATAATATGTACCTATTTATAAAACAAACTAGTCAATCTACTGTGTTCCTAACCAAAACTGTTGTATGTAACTCCTAGATCGAGCAACTACTCTAGCATTGCATAAGTGTGCAATCTCCCGCACCAGGACATCATTCCCTCGATACCTTTGCTAAAATATACGCATATTTCTCTCTATCCATATTGCATGCGAAACCTCAACATAGATAATTTCGAAGATGCTAGCCTTCTGGACTTCCCTTTTCATTGTTTGATGATCCACTGAAGATGTTGATCCCAGCAAGTGGTAGACATTTGTGATCTTTGGACGCAAGACATTACTTTCTTCTACATTTCAATAATGTATGGCCATGTGACAAAGAGGTGCTCCCTTGATTCATCCTGAACTTAACACATAACACATTGAGAGGTAACAATTATTCCCGAGTTGGCTAGTCTATCTTTAGTTGGTAATATTCCATGTAGCAACAACCACATAGTGAAGACTGCTTTTGGCCTAGCAGTATTATGAAAAATTAGACATTTTCAGTTTACTCTTGGTAATTCACCTAGGAGCTGCAGGTATATTTGTCTAATGATACTTTTCTTGTTATCATGTATATTTTGTGTCTGCAACAGAGTTGCTCTGGATCCTATTATTTGTCTCACCATCCAACTAGCTTGCTGAGGTATAGGCATATGTTGGAGTTGTTGGTGTTTGATGTAATATACGTTGATACACCTTATCCATAGCTTGTCCTGTTTATGTGCTAACTCCCAGCAAGATTTGGCAATAACTACTTTGTTCCAAAGAGAAAGGTTGATGAGGTTAAGTCCACCAACTGACTTGGGAGTATAAATCTTTTCCCATGCTACTAAGGACTTCTTGGTTATTGTATTAGTTCCAAACCAAATATAACTTCAACAAAATTTCTCTATCATTTTCAGCACCATAGCAGGTAAGATAAACAATTGAGCTCAATATGCTTGTATACAAAATATTACAAATTGGACCAGCTGTACACGACCAGCATTAGATAACTTTTTAGTTGTCGAGGAAGAAATCTTGGATGTGATCTTTTCAATCAATGGTTGCCACTCTATAAGAGCTATTTTCTTTGTAGACAAAGGGATGCCTAGGTACTTGAAGGGTAAGGATCCGCTTGTAAATCCTAGGTGTGCCAATATCTGGTCCTTCACAACTTGTTTTACACCACCAAAATATACTGAACTTTTTCCTAGATTAGCATGAAAGCATGATGCCTGAGAGAATCGAGTAAAGCATTTGTAAAGTGTAGCCACAAAAGATAGATTACCCTTAGCAAATAACAGAAGGTTCTCAGCAAAACTCATATGAGTGATACCAAGCTTCCTACATCTGGGATGATATTGGAAGTCAGGCTCCTTCTTAAGTTCATGCAGTGATCTACTCAGGTATTCTGTCACTATAGCAAAGAAAAAAGGGGAAATAGGATCTCCTTATCGAAGACCCTTGGCAGCATTTAATGGTTCTATGGTTTCCCCGTTCATAAGAATAATATAGTTGACAGTCTTAATACATTCCATTATCCATCTGATAAACCTGTCAGTAAATCTAATCTCCTTTATAACTTGTTGTAAGAAGATCCATTCCACTAAGTCATAATCTTTTTGAAGATCAATCTTTATCATACATATAGGAGAAATCTGAGCATTTGTGTAGGATTTAACTAGCTCATGAGCTAGAATGACATTATCAGTAATCTTTCTACTATGAATGAAGCTTGCATGAGCCTCACAAATGGTGTAAGGCATGACTTTCTGTAATCTGGAGGCCAAGATTTTAGAGATCATCTTGTAGAGGATCGAACAACAGGCTATTAGTCTGTACTCTTTGACTGTGGTAGGTTTATTCACTTTTGGCACCAATGTAATAGTAGTGCAGTTTATGGCCTTATAGAGCTTCCCAATTGTGAAGAACTCTTTTACAACATCTATGATCTGTATATTGATAATGTCCTAGGCTTTCTTGAAGAAAACTGCATTAAAGCCATCAATGCCTGGAGCTTTATCATCACCAATTGCTTTAAGGCTCTCAACGATCACTTAATTGGTTACTTCTGTGTATAGATCAACCCTTTGTTGGTAAGATAGTGTAGGCCCATGCTTCATGTATATTCTATTGATGGCAGGCAAAGTAGTTGCAGTTGTTCCCATTAAACTTTTGTAGAAATCAACAATCTCTCTTTTGATAGCATCAAGGTCAGTCAGCTTGTCTCCTAGCAAAGTTGTAGTTTTTATGATTTGCTTCTCTTGACTTCTATCCTTCATCACTGCGGTGAAGTACTTAGAGTTTGAATCTCCCGGTTGTATCCACTTTGCTATAGCTTTCTGTTGAAGGACACTTTCTTCAATTAAAGACCACTTCTCAAGGTTTAGTATGACTTTTTTCTCCATATTAAGTAAAGTATCAGTGCAACCTTGTGAAATTTTTCCTTGTATGTCACTTAGCTCAATTCTAGCCTTCTCAATTTTATGAGTTATGCCACTGAATTCCTTAGAATTCAGAGATTTCAAAGCAAGATTCAGATCTTTCAATCTTGCCCAAACTGATTTCAAACTACCCTGTGGACTATGTGAACTTCGTATGCTAGTAACTAATTGAGTGAAGTCATCATGTTCTGTCCATATGTTAAAGAAACTGAAAGGCACTCTACATTTTCCATGTGGAAGATGTCAAAGTTAGGAGCATGATTAGATATTTAAGGCAATTCATAGTTTGTTTCTATATGACCCCAGGACATCATCCATTCATAATTGCCAAACACTCTATCTAACCTACTGCTAACCCTATCAGATCCATGTTGCTTGTTAAATCATATATAGTAATCACCTTTCCAAGGTAGTTCTATTAATGTAGTGTTCTGAAGGCAGGCAGTAAAGTCTTGGATTTCTGAGTAGCTTACTGGGTTACCAGATAACCTAACATTGGGGTATAACATTGCATTACAATCCCCAGCTATCATCTAAGAGACTGTTATATTTAATGAGAGTTGTTGTAGAGTATCCTAGAGGGTCCTTCTTTGTTCAATCCCGTTGTATCCATACACTACTGTGAGTAAGCAGTCAATATCACTTCTTTTACTTTTTATCTAACAGTGTATCATTTGAGCATCATAGTTAATACCATTAACCAATAGGTTAGTGGTATCCCATAGTATCCAAATTCTATTATTGATTGTATCTTGGTAGTTTCCAACCAGGTACAATAGCTTTTGCATCCTCTGGGCATTATGCTCCTTCACTTTAACTTCTATGAGTCCTAACAACTTAATTTTATTTACTCTAATATACTCTATTACCTCTTTTTGTTTATACCTTTTATTTACACTCATAATGTTCTAGAACAACCGATTCATCATAGTTACATGGTATTTCCACCTCTATCCCCATGTGGTATTTGATCCTCATATCTACTTGTTGATACAACTTCAAATATATTCTTCATTGGGATAGGGGTCAAAGTTGGGAAGCTGGTGAAGTTAAGTTCAATGATATTCTGCATTGCTTTGCCTCTGTCATCCTGTTTCTCCTTTGCACCTACAGGTAAGGTTGTGTTGTGTTGAGATGGCTCTTTAGTCCCCATAGTATCAGCTAACCTTGCTACTCATGTTTGGCCTGCAACTTCCACGTTATTACCCTCTAGTTCTTGTTCAACAGGTGCAATTTGTTTTGCATTCTGAGGTTCAATTATAACATGTATGGGCCCTTTGGTTCTCTATTATTGTGTAACAACCTTGTTACCCTTTCCCTCCTTATATGGTTTGGTTGTTATATAACAAGGTGTGCTTAGGTAGTGCATTTATATCCAACAACCAAACATTTATCACAATAAGCAGGTTTCCAGTCATAGGTTATAGATTGTTGAAACTTCTTTCCATAAGGGTCCATAACCATGATTTAAGTGGGCGGTTCTTTGGTTATATCAACTTCAATAAGCATTCGAGCATAAGATACTCGAGTCTGCTTAGTAGTGCACTCATCGTCAAATACAAGGGTCCCAATTATACTAGCAATCATGCTTAAAGAGCCAGCTCCCCAGCATGACATAGGTAATTTAGGAAACTTTACCCATAGTGGCATAACAATAGGGAATTCCTCCAATAGTAGCTGGATCTACAATGGGGATTGAGGTTGGTGTAGTTATCTCTTACATCAATTTCTCCATCAGTGGTTGGTTACGTGTTACCATCAAGCTTACAAAGTTAGCCAGGGGTTGCATCTTAGGTCTGCCGCGTCCTCTACCTCTCCCTTTCGCCATGGCTAACACATGCAGCGTACGTTAATTAACGTGCATCGAGAGCATGATGAATGAGAGCTTAGTATGTGGTTTTACCGAAGCAATTTCTGAAATTCTTTGGACACCTTCTATTGAGATTCATGTTATACATATTTATTTATTTCGTTGCTATTTGCTATGCTTCACACTTGTCTACTTTTATATGTATATATATATTATAGGACCACTAGTAAATGTCGATGCTGATCTCTCGCTACTGCATTTTCGAAGTTAAATTAGATACTTACTGAGTACGCATTGATTTATGTACTCATACTATACTTCTGCACTAATTGTACAGGTACTGATACATGTACTTCTGGTGGTCACCCACGCGCGTAGACATACTTATTGGGAGACTTAGTTGTGAGCTGCATTCTTTGTTTCGGGCCGCAACACACAAAGTCTCCTTCATTTATATCTATTGTATTCTATTTACTTTTCATTCAGATAATAGTTATAGTAATTTTGTATTTTCTTGTAGATAATTATGCACTTGTGATACCGAGTTTTGGAAAATTTAGGAGATGTTCATGATTGTATTTGTTGTTATATCATTCAGCTTATTAGTTTGTTCATATTTCGTATCTTGGTAAGGATGATAATACCTTATCATGGTTCCCAAATTTATTTTCACTTATTTATTTCCATCGTTTAGTTTAAAAAGTGTTATGAGTGGTCAATTATTGTGATAACTTATTGTTGGCTTGCCTGACGGTAGCATTGTGTGCTATCATGACCTATGATGGGAAATTAGGTAGTGACAAGAATAAAAATGGAAGTTTTATTTAATTTAAGTGAATCCTTTATGCCTATTCATGTATTTTTACATGCTATATCCATGCATATCATCTATGTATGCTATTTGATGCATTTTATACATTTATGAGACTAGTTAACAGTTTTTTAGACACTGGAGGGTGTTAGTTTATGTAAAGTTTGAGTCTTTATTATGCTTAGATATTCTAGACTCATGTAAAAAGGTTTTCTTATATATGTTATCTAGAGATTGATTGAAATTGAGTCTTTATCGTGCAAAGTACACTCTAGACTCATCTAAATTCGAATTAGTGCTATTTGGTGAATATCTCCTGTACATGCGAATTTGGTCCATTTGTATATGCTTTTTATTTGGTTATCCGAAAAAAATGCTTATTGCCTTCATATTTAATTGTGCATCTTATTATTGGTATATGTTGTTCATTGGCTGTTCTTGGCTATTTCTCTGTTATTATTTATGGTTATGAACTGCACGAGTTACATAAAGTGAGTATATTTAGACTAAACCTCGCCACTACTTTGTTGATGTTAGTCTTAATACTTACTGAATACATGAGATCGATTATACTGATACTATACTTCTGCATCTTGCGTGTAGATTTTGGAGCTAAGTTATTGCGAAGTTCTAGGGCAAGCATTAAAGATATTGAACGTTCAAGTTATTAGCTGCCATTTTGTTCATGGCAGTTTAGAACGTATATTTAAGCTTATGTACAATCAAACAAATGATGTATCTTCTTCATATCAACATCGTAATACTAATATTGGTTGCTCATGACTTGTAAAACAAGTTCTTGGGATAACTTGTATTAAATTTCGTGTTCTAGTTTTATTATTTATTTAATAATCTTTAGTTTGAGTTGTATTTTTATTGGTTGCCTTGCCTAGCGGATCGAGTTAGGCGCTATCGCAATCTCAGTGAGATTTGGATCGTGATAATTAGGTAACTTCATACAAAGCTGCTTATTCTCTTATTCTTCCTCTTCTTCTTCATTGTCGTCATCGTCGTCATTCTTCTTCTTATTATTTTCTTCTTTCATTTTACTTCCGAATTGTTGTACAATATGATTCTTGCAATTTGAACATAAAAAGTGAATTTTAAATCAAATAGGTATTGTTGAAAAAGATTAAAAAATATTATCAAATCGCCATTGTTATAAGATGAGTTTGTTAGATTTGTTGTTATTTTGATAAATTGATGATTTAGTTTGTTCTTTATAATATTTAGAATTTATGTTTCAAATTTGAGCTCACTTAGAGTAAATTAGCGCGTTAAATCATGTGTTGAATTGTTGAAATTCGAAGAACAAGTTTTTTGTTCTAGGCAAAAAAATATTCAGCTAAATATTAGACATAATTGCATGACTTCAAACACACATGACTGTAAAAATTTGCATGCACTTCAGTCATTTTGGATATAGTGTAGACAACAATAACTCAAGTGCGGCCAATTCTTTTTCTTTCTTTTTGGTATACTAGGGCGAGGCGAATCCCAACCCATTCGTTAGCTAACTTAGCCCTCTTTTCAATCTATATTAAATCCTCCATTACTTCTTCGCCAATACCTTTTTAGGCACTTCGGTCATATGTCTCTACAGGTAAAAATGAGTGCATTTCAGTCATGCATCTCTGCAGGCAAAAATTATTATTAAACTTTTGAGGTCTATTCTTTCCTTAAGAAGCCAAGATTTGTTTGTTCCCATCTCCGTTATCACGACCCAAACCGATGGGCCATGACGAGTGCCCGAGTCCTACCTGTCGAACACCCCTAAGCATATGTCTAAAAATAAACATGAAATAGGGGTAGGTCATGTATAACACACACACACACACACACACACACACACACACACACACACACACACACACACACACACACACACACACACACACACACACACACACACACACACACACACACACACACACACACACACACACACACACACACACACACATATATATATATATATATATATATATATATATATATATATATATATATACGGAATATGGTAGGGCGAGCCGACAAGGCTGCTATGGACAACTATATATCAAAATAAAAGCCGACAAGACCACATATTATCCAACTATACATGACTGTTTATAGACCTCTAATAGAATGTACAACTATATAAAGGACGGTACTAGACACCGTCATACCCATATATGTATACAAAAATATAGTACCAAAACCCAATAACAACTCCGGATCAAATGGAGCATACAAACTCTCGCTGAGCAAGGATCCTAAGAAGGGGGACCGTCAGCTTGTCTACCTACACCTACGGCCATGAAACACAAGCTCCCATGCAATATGGGCGTCAATACTAATAATGTACCGAATATGTGAGGCATAAAAATCAGTATATAAAAGACATGAAAGAACATGGAGTAAATGACTCAACCTATAAGTCTGAATAGTTATGTGAATCATGAAACATTTATAATGTCATGCATATGCGTATAAATGTCATATCATACATAAGTATATGCGTACGTAACATCATCAAGCCTCTGAAGGTATCCCATCATACCATCTCGGTCTCAGTGGGTGAAATCCTCAACGTATGGGAGTGATTAGATGGTGATGCGTATATAATGCCATAACCTTTCCCCATACCCCATATACATATAATATACGCGTATATAACGTCATCTAGGCATAGGTCAATATACATGTATAAATGAATGCAATGCATAAGAAGTAAGTCAATAAGACCTCTCGGGATGTCACAAAATCAATATGCCTTCGGTTAATGTCACGAAATAAACTTTATCAACTTACATATTTTCTGAGACCCATAAACAAACGATATAATAATAGGACATATGGGGAATCAAAAACATAGGCAACCCTAGTACTTCTAATAACAAAGTCATTTGTGAGAGCTGCGTGTTTATTCGTTTCGTTGTATCATATGGGTCATGCCAAAAGGAAAGAAGGGATAGCCTTAACATACCTTATAGAAATCTGTCCAATAATAATGCTAAACTTAGGTCAATGCACCTTAATCTACAATAACGACAGTGAAGTTATTGTCAAGCTACGAATGACTCTCTCATTTATATAACGAAAGTAATTTAATATGTAACAAAACGTGCAACATTTCCCTTATTTTACTACTTCCTCAAGCCTACTATAGGCAAGACAACAACACAAGACCTTCAATTTGGTATATAATTTGTCCCAAAAAGACCTCATATAACACACGAAATATATTGCTCAAAAAGCTTCGTTACAAGGCAAATCCTTAGTCGTTTTTTTCTGTAACTTAAATCCGATTTTCCCCAAACTTTATATTTTATATCCAAATATCATATATAGTCATATTATGATTCTACACTCATTTAAATCTTGATTACAAGTCTCATATTCATTATACGTCACCTTAAGACGCACATGATGTAACATCCTCACAATATAAAGTATCCAAGAAAGAATAAAAGGTAGATTACGAGGGTCAAAGGCAAAAACTTTCCTAGATAGTGCACTGCTTTGAAAATCCAGAGAGTATTACAAAGAAGTTGAATAGTAGGTAAACATTAACGACGTAACTAAATTTTTGACTCATACCACAATGATAATTATGGCACCAAATGTATCACTAGATGCAAATACATATAGGTTAATATCAAATTTCATTGGTACGTCGCCTACACTTCAAATTTGGAAGAACATGGCTATTATCTTCTCAAAGAGTTCAGTCATAATTGATTAAAGTTCTTCATGTATGCGACCTTCCAACATCAGACGTAAATTTTTATCACTCTAGTTACGCATATCTAAAGTTATGTCCAAAGTGGGTTAATCTATAAAAAATATTAAACTTAGCCTATTGCTTAAACAACGGTCCCTCGGGTATTTATAAAAAAAATCACAGGAATATGACAGTTTTTGGGTGCTCTTTAATTTTTGACCCCTCTTGCCCCATAGACAAAACTTTAAGGTCAAAAGTTAAAAGTGTTGCCCACATGGCAAGTGAGGGGCAATACTTATTAAACTTGTAATTCTATCCAAGTGGCAAGTGGGACAAAAATTCAAGTAAAAATTTTACGGGATACCCTATTTGATCGTCACCATTTAACTCGTACTCACTTTTTCTAAAAAGTTTAACTAGTACCCAATCTAGTGAGTACTTTAGATTCAGATTCTTCTACGCCGCACTAGATTTCGCTCCTACTTTTTCAGATATGAAAATTTCCAGTTAAATCTAAGTGTTCAACAATGGTGTTAAGCTTCTTCTTCAGGTAATCAAATAGAGTTGAGTCACTATTTTAAATTTGCAGTTCAGATATCAAATTCAATCTCGACAGAGCCGGCAATGACGTCCGAGTTCAAAATTCTCCAAGCCGAATCTTACCAATTCAGTTGTCACCTTGGAAAACCAAATACTGTCCATAATCTTCTGATCTCACCTTTGAAGTTGCATTTTGAAGTGATAAGAACTTTATATTCCAATTTTGAAGTTGCAGATTGAAGTGATAAAAACTTCATATCCCGATAATGAAGTTGCACTTTAAAGTGAAACGATAATTTCAGATCCGATTTTGAAGTTGCACTTAGAAATGATAGAAAAACTTTAGATTAGATTCTTAATCCCAATTTGTAATTTTAGATACGAATTCTGAAGTGATCACATGCGAATTTTGAGTTGTAATATGAAGTGGGTAAATTTGTACAAAATATTCAACTTCGGGTGCTACTTAAATAGTGGCCCTAATCGGGTATTTGTCCACTTCCCCCAAAATTCAAGACCATCCATTTCGAGGGCTATTTGTGTACTCCATCATTTATTTATAGGAAACTGCAAGCTAAGTGTCATGACCCGCCACATCATCATGCCACGTAGGTGCCATTTGACATATATTTTTGTCATATGGAAGCTTACATATGAAATGGATTAGCACATATGGGAATGTTCTAGAGAAATATGGAGATTTCTCATGGAAGACCTTAGAACCCTATGAAATTGCTAGGAAAGTCCTTGAAGATTCTAGCTATATAGAATATTCTAGAGAAAGACTTACTTGTAAATAATAAGAGCCTTGTGTAATAATTAATATTTACTCACTAGCCCCTGTGAAACTAGTATATAAATGGGGGTTATTTATTTGTAACTAATTAAGCAAAACAATCAAGTTATCTCTAATATAAAAGGTCCATTTGGCAATTCTCTTGTATTCTAACATTCCCTTAGCAATATTTAGTGTAGTAAGACTGACTTGGCATAGCAAGAACGTAAGCAAGTTGTGCAAAATCGTGAGTGAGTTGTCAAGTGTCGCACGTGTACTTAGTCAAAGACCAAGGACGTGATAACGTGGTATCATAGCAAAGGTTATGACTAAAGGAATGTTAGAAAAAATATAAGAGATTGCTAGAAGAAAACTTTGTAGGGAACCATGATTGGGATTACCAAGTGTGTGGTACTTGCAAAAGGGGCAAATGTGAAGGTCCCTAAGCGAAAGCAGGTGCACGGGATGCATGCGAGGTGGCAGACTTACTTTGGAGGTTGGACAAGTACTTTGAGGTAGTCAAGGAGGATGACGAAGTTGTTAAGGTACGCAATGCCTCAATGTACTTGACCGAGGTTGCCGCGTTATGGTGGCGTCGAAAGTATGCTGACATGGAAAATGGGCTATGCAAGATTGAGACGCGGGAGTAGTTCAAGAAGGAGTTGAAGAAGCAATTCTACCCGGTGAATGAGGTGTATGAGGCTAGGTGGATGCTAAGGGAGTTCCGACAAACGGCCACAATTTGGGAGTATGTGCACGAGTTCACTACCTTAATACTGCAAATCACGTCGTTGTCCGAGAAAGATTCCCTCTTCTATTTCATGGATAACAACAACAACAACCCAATATAATCCCACTAGTGAGGTCTGGGAAGGGTAGTGTGTATGCAGCCTTACCCCTACCCTAAGGTAGAGAGGTTGTTTCCGATAAACCCTCGGCTCTTTCCCTCCAAGAACTCCCCACCTTGCTCTTGGGGTGACTTAAACTCACAACCTCTTAGTTGGAAGTTGAGGGTGCTCATCTATTTCATGGATAATTTGCAAAATTGGGCAAAGCAAGAGTTAAAAAAGACATGAAGTAGCTAACGTGGACGAGGTCATAGCGGTAGCCGAGTCGCTCGTTGACTTCAAGATAGATCCTGCCAAGTCCAAAGAAGGCAACGCCGAGAGAGGTAGGGGGAGATCATGATAAGGACAACAGGAAAGGAATAACCAAGGTATACAAGGGCAATGTCAAGGGGCCATCCCATAACGGACATGGGTCCAAGAGCAACAACAAGGGGCCAAAGAACGGTAGCGAGTACGTGCCTAAGGGATGGTGTTGCCTAAAGGATCACATCGCACAAGTGAATGCCCAAAATTGGGGAAGCTTGTAGCAATGATCGGAAACTTTGTTTAGGCACATGAGAGACCGCCTGCATTGGGGGATGCACTTTGAATCTAAGCAGAAAGTAGAGGATTCCAAAGCCTATCTTGGCCCCCATGCAAATGGAGTATGGTGGTAGCAAGAAAAGTTGGGCGGACATAGTTGAAGAGGATAGCAAGTTACAAAGTAATGTCATACTATCCGACCTAGACGATGCACCAAGCAGAGGGGACAAGTTTGCTAACAAGGCTGGGATCACGGAGGGCAGCCAAATAGGGAGTGAAAACATGGACCCGATGCTTGAGAAGCTGATAGATTTGGTTGAGTCATGGGGAGATTCAGGCCAAGAGCAAGGAGAGGCATCCGATGGGCAGAGGATCGAGGCCATCATTGCTAGCCGTCCAAAGTACAAACGGGGCAAGAAGAAAAGTGACAAGTACTATGTGACATGGGAAGGCGAACCGCCCCATAGGGCATCATGGCTAATAGACAAAGATCTCAGCGATGCCAAGGTAAGGTGCACGTGTATGTGTCGATGCTTTGTGCCGAGGGCGACACAAAATTGGGTGGGGGAGAGTGTCATGACCCGCCACATCATCATGCCACGTAGGTTCCATTTGTCATATATTTTTGCCATATAGAAGTTTACATATGAAATGGACTAGCACATTTGGGAAGGTTCTAGAAAAATATGGAGATTTCTCATAGAAGACCTTAGAACCCTATGAAATTGCTAGGAACGCCATTGAAGATTTTAGCTATGTAGAATATTCTAGAGAAGGGACTTACTTGTAATAATAAAGGCCTTGTGTAATAATTATTATTTACTCGCTAGCCCCTATGAAACTAGTATATAAATAGGGGTTATTCATTTGTAGCTCATTAAGCAATACAATCAAGTTTTCTCTAATACAAAAGCTTCCTTTGGCAATTCTCCTGTGTTCTAACATTCGCTTAACGATCTTTAGTGTAGTAAGGTTGACTTGGCATAGCAAGAACGTGAGCAAGTTGTGCAAAATCGTGAGCGAGTTGTCAAGTGACGCACGTGTACTTAGTCAAAGACTAAGGAGCGACATATGTCCACTTATAAGTAGTTTATTACAAAAACTGGTCAATTCATAAAATATTACTAATATTAGCCAATTAGCTATTGTAGCAAAAAAAAGGTCAATTTATTATTTTTTTCGAGTGAGTGTTATTAGAACATATTGGATACATCTTAAGGAGTTTGGATATCAGTTTTGGGATGATTTGGCAAAGTTTTGAGTTGGTTTGAACTGAAAATTCGAAATAGAAGATGAAACATGAAAAAAATGATATGCGTATCGTACTGTGTATCATTTGTGTATCACATATGTACTATATTTGTATCAAATGTGTATTACATGTATATCCATGTAAACTTGTATGTGTGATACATGTGTCGCATAAGAAGTTTTTGAATTCGATTTAAACTACAAATTTTAATACCAAATTAGTCCAAATCACCTCCAATCTTCCTCAAAAATTGTATATTGACTAATCTACATGTTTTCAATGAATTTCAATCATAACCAGTGAAAAATGTCATTTTTTGCTTAGATTTTTGGAATCTTGTATTTATATTTTGTTGTATTTCATCACCTTGTTTGCTACCTCATCCATAAAATTTCCTTTCCGTCTTGCATCTAATGGTGTCGATCACGCTAAAAAATGTGGAATGAGATTTTTGTGTGTGATTCTTGAAGAGAAAGAATCTTATTTATTTAGGTTTTTAATTTTTATATGTGTTTGGTTAATTTTGGTAAATGTATGATTAGACTTAATTGAGATATTTTTGTAAAGATTCCCTTTATTTATGCACTTCACAGCAAATTGAAAAAAGCCCAATACATAGCAAACAACAATCTCTACCAGCCCACATGACCCAGCGGCAAATTTAAACCCTTCTAAACCCTCCGTCAGTCTCTGCTTCTCTTCTTTTCTCGGACATCTTGATGTTATTTCTCTGAATTGAGGAAAAAGCGTACTAGAAAAATGGCACCTCCTTCAAAGAAATCCCAAAGCAAAAAGTTTTCTAAACCCGTTTCAAGGAATGTTCAAAATCCATCTAAAAAACCATTCAAGGCCAAAGGCAAAGGCGACGTTTCAACCATGCCCCTTCAGCTTGAAGACGACGTTCCTGACTTCCCTAGAGGTACTTCTTCTGCCCAATCACCATTTGTTTTGTAGAAGGAAGCAAATTTGTTCAGTTTACTATTTGTGTATTCATTGCATTTAATGAAAAAATGGGTCATGAATATTGTGGGTATTTCTATTGGAATATTGCTATTGGGTCTGGTCAACACATAAGCTTTTATGAAAATTTGTTTGAGTTTCTCGATCATATAACTGCTTGTGAGAAAAAAAAATCTAGTGGGCATTTCCCTAGCTGTGCATGTCTAGTGACATGAATTAATTTGTCTAAAGATTTTTTCTTTGGAAAGAGCTAGTTTATTTAATTTTCTTGGTCGTATTGGTTTGTTGAACGAAACAATGTATGATATATTTAATTTGGTTTCTCGAACATATGGACCGATTTGTCCGTATGAATTTTGTAGGTGGGGGAAGTTCTTTGAGTAGAGAGGAATTGGATGAAGTTCGAGCTGAGGTGGATGCAGAGTTTGAGGCTGAAGAGAGATTGTTGAAGAAGAAGGGGAAGAAGCAAAACAAGGTGCAACGGAGTAATCAATCAACAGAAGATGACTTAGGTTCGCTTTTTGGCGGTGGCATCAATGGGAAATTGCCGAGGTTTGCTAACAGGGTCACTTTAAAGGTATGGCCTGCCTGGAATTTCTTAACTAACTTTTCCTGGAATTGTAGAGGATTCAGACTGATCATAGACGTGTGCTATATGTGTCGCTTGAACATTAGGGAAATTTACAATTATAAGTAGTTTCTCTGTATTTTGTATCCCTTTCTAAGAATGATTTTGTCACTGGCCATCCTGTCGAAAAATGTCAAAAGAGTATAAATGTTAATGAGACCTTTAAGTTATATTTGGACTTGGTAATTGGATATGTCTGTTGAAAATTCAAGTGCATGAAGTATGATATTAAGGTTGTGGAAGTGAAAATTGAGTAACTGCTTGCATAATAGGACGGAAAGATAACTTTTCAAACGTAAAACGGTAAAACAACAGGGTACATGCTAAGATATCACAATGTTTTCCTTATAAAAAAGTTGTCATAATATTATGATTAAGGTAGAGTTGTTTCATCCATTTGAGTCTGATTTAGAAGTCATTTTTTGAAATATATGTGCTTTGCTGATAATACCATTGTAAAAGTTCTTGAATTGGTTAGTGCAGTTGAGTCTTTGGGTATTTCCGCATTTATAAAATGACAACGGAACTGCCAACACTTATTACCTTATTACCACCTATTGTCCAAAAAAAAGGGAACAGAAAAGGAAATTAACTCAATTGTCGTAGATTTTCTCGAGTTACTCGATACCTGTACTGGTGTTAGGTAGCAGGTACCCGTGGAATTAGTTGAGGTGCGCGCAAGTTGGCCTGGACACCACGATTATCAAAAAGAAAAATTGTTGCTGATTTTCTTGCACACCATATGCATTTTTCTTTTTGATAGTTAGCACCTTATGCATTACTTACCTCCATTTTAACCTTGTTCAATGCGTTTTGACTTTTCTCTCAGGCTTTTTTCCTTTTTTTTTTCCTGATGTCTTCATTTTCTGGCTAGTACTCAGGCACTTGCTTTTATCGTTTGTGTTTATAGATTTAGATATGAGTGCAGTAGAAACAACAACAACAAATCCAGTATAATCCCACAAGTGGGGTCTGGGAGGGTAGTATGTACGCAAACCTTCCTACCTGGAAGGTAGAGGGTCTATTTCCAATAGACCCTTGGCTCAAGGCAAGATGAAAATAAAGCAGTAGCACAAGCATTAACAACAACAAGGTAACAAGAAAACGAAGCAAAGGGGACAACACGTAAAACTGGAAATCTAACAATAATATAACACCAGACTAACACTAGTACTATTGGTATATAAAAGAAACACTCTCCACTACCTACTAGGCTTCTACCTTGATTCTCGACCTCCACATTTTCCTTATCAAGGGTCATGTCCTCGATAAGCTTAATCAATGCCATATCTTGCCTAATCATCTCTCCCCACTACTTCTTTGGCCTGCCTCTGCCTCTCTTCAAACCCACCAGGGCCAACCTCTCGCACCTCCTCAATGGGCATCTGCGCTTCTCCTTTTCACATGCCCAAACCATTTAAGCCTCGCTTCTCGGATCTTGTCTTCCATCGGAGCCACTCCTACCAAGGCCCGAATTTCTTCATTCTTAATCTTATCCATTTTGGTATGCCCGCATATCCATCTCAACATCCTCATTTCTGCTACTCTCATTTTCTAGACATGGGAGTTCTTGACTGGCCAACACTCTGCCCCATGCAACATAGTCGGTCTAACAACCACTTTGTAGAACTTACCTTTAAGTTTAGGTGCACGTTCTTATCACATAACACATCTGATGCGAGTTTTCATTTCACCCACCCTGCTCTGATACAATGTGTAACATTCCCATCAATCTCCCCATTTCTTTGGATAATAGACCCTAGCACCTCTCTAGCAGTTTCTCTAATGCAGTTTGGTGTCATGTTCCACATATCACTCCCGTCCCTACATATCTGAGTGCAGTGGATGTAGGGCATTTCATTTAACCATGCTTGTATGTGGAAGGGTGTATCTCTTCATAAAGTCAAACATGCTCCGTTAATATAGTAGCTTTCTAGCGGAGCGGAGATAGGGAACCATACTGTTCCTGTAATTTTGTGGTGTGCAGTACCTTCTTCGTACTTTCATTAATAAAATTTACTTTAGCTTGAAATCAGTCTCTCTCTCTCTCTCTCTCTCTCTCTAAAAAAGAGTGTACTTAACAACTTGCTCACATGTCTGTGAAAACCTTGGGATCGTGGTTTCAATCGCTTCTTGAAGCATTTCTCCCTATTTTTATATACGACCGCTTCTTTTTTTTTGGGGGCCTTTTCGTCAATGAAAATTTATTTACTTGATAGAAAAATGTTTGTGAAACGTTTTGCTTTCACAATTACATGTGCCTTATACGACGTTGTGGACTTTAGAACCATTTTGTTGTTTAGGCAATTTCAGTGTTGTCAAAGGCGAAAAGCTCTATCTAGGTCTGTTGGGGCTTTAAGTGCAAAGCGCATTTAAAGTGTGGGCTTTAGTTAAAAAAAGACGCAATGAAGAGGATATATATATATATATATATCAAGAACAAAGTAACAAATTCATTCATAATGTTTTCTTTTACAGCTAGCACCCTTTTTTTCCGATTATGTGTTGTTTATTGTTGCTTGATTTACGACAAAACTCATGGGCAATGATGTGCATGTCTTGGTGCCTTGCCTTAGGCTGAAGTGTAACTTACGCGAGGCGAAGCGCCATCCCGGAGCTTCTCCTAGCTTCAGTGTTTAAGCGCTCTTTAAATGAGCCTTTGACAACACTGAGCAGTTTACAAGTTCATTTTTAGTGACTACATATGTAATTCATCATGTCTACCTGTGTTCCAAGTTTTATGCTGTGTGGTTGTCCTAACAGTTATGCGAACTGGCAGTAAACATATAACTGCTTTGCTTTCTTATGCATTCAGAATATATCTCCTGGAATGAAGCTCTGGGGAGTGGTTTCTGAAGTAAATGAGAAAGATATCGTTGTCAGTCTCCCGGGAGGCTTGCGGGGGTTGGTTCGAGCATCTGAAGCAGTTCCTCCTTTTGTGGAGGATGGAGCAAAACTGGTACTGAATCTTCTGACAATTTATTTTCTGAATCCTAAGTATAGGTTCTGTGCACTGTATTTTCGTTGTATTCCTGAAGTCCCTTTATTAATGAAAATTTAAGAAGAATAACTTTTGGTCCAGAGCTTATTCTAGGCAGGAGTTTTCATTGTTAGGCAAGCTGGAAGGAATTTAAACTATTATGTAGTGTGTGCTGTATCAATTTCTTCAATTTATCTATTAAATGGGAGGATAAAAGAAGGTGTGGTACTGTAACCAACCAAAAAGTGATGTTCCCACACTAGTTTAAACTTATTGACTAAATGCCCTTAAAATTCAATTGCTACTGAATTAGACATATCCAATTAAGGCTCTTTATATTACTTGAATTCTTTCTAAGTAAATAATGTCTTTTTTAAGCCCCATTTGAATAGTGCTGATTTTTTTATTTATCTTTGCAGCGGTTCCATTATTTTGACTTTTATTCACATCACTGCCTCAGAATTATACTTATGGACATAGTTTCAACATAAATTTAAAAATCCTGAGTCTATGTGATTATTGTGCATGTGTGTAACATTGAAATTTCAAATAAGAATTCAAAATGCTTCTTTTTCCTCTACTGTCAACGAAAAACAAGGAAGAAAATAGGCGAACTCAAATATTCAGGAGTGGATAAACTTAAGAACATACATGATATTAAGTCCTAGTTAATAAAAAAATCTGCACACCCAAAATGTTCTTTCCTGCTTGACAGACTTTTTAGCTTTCTCACATTTGCATTTGAGGATTTTAGTTTATCCTTGATGACTTTTTATTTTTGTTTTATCCTCAGCTTATATTTTTTTGAAATTTTATTTCCCAAATTGTCTTTTTTTTTTTCTCCAGAAGGCTTCCCCGTGTCATTTCACATTTCTTTGTACCCTTTTTTGCAATTGAGAAATCTTCGAGGACCAGTGGTGTAAAGTTATGCCAATTACTCGGCAGGAGCATTAATATCATTCTTTCTAGCGAAAATTACTGTGAGTTCGTGGTTGCATTTTGGTCAACAAAGCCAAATTAGTGTTGAAACATCATCTCATGGTTTGGGAATATTGTCTCATTTGAAGAAATGCACCAGAAACAAGTAGTCTGCATAGAGGATAAAAATGAGAGATCACGAGATGGTTTAGTCATGTCCTATATCGACCTCTAGACGTGGCGGTGTATAGGTGTGAATCCGTGGTGATTGGAGGTGTTAAAAGGACGGTAGGCCTAAAATCTCATGTAAAGAAGTCTCAAACACCTACAAATTTCTTAGAACCCATGCAGAGTTAGCACAAAATAGGGCAAAGTGAAAGAAAAGATTCACATAGGAGGTATCAATTAGCTATGGTTAAGGTTTAGTTAACGAGGAGCCTTCTAGTCTTGTTAGAGATTAGTATGCCAACAGAATACATAGAGAGTTTCTAGTGGTAGGATATTTGAATCTTCAATTATTGAATTAGTGTTGATTTAAATGGAGCAGCATGGTTAGTTCACTTAGCGAACTTGCTTGGCATTGTGGCATATTTGTTTTTATTGAAGAAATGCACTAGAAGGTATAAAATCATTAATTGGTTTAAGTTTTTTCCCACCCTACTTTTTGGTTAAATTAATAGGAAATGTTTTTGATTCCTTATGTTTCATGGTCTCTCGAGGCTCACTAGAGAGTTTCTAGTGGTAGGATATTTGAATCTTCAACTATTGAATTAGTGTTGATTTAAATGGAGCGGCATGGTTAGTTCACTTAGCGAACTTGCTTGGCATTGAGGCATATTTGTTTTTATTGAAGAAATGCACTAGAAGGTATAAAATCATTAATTGGTTTAGTTTTTTTCCCACCCTACTTTTTGGTTAAATTAATAGGAAATGTTTTTGATTCCTTATGTTTCATGGTCTCTCGAGGCTTACTGAAGAAGATATATGTTTATTGCATCTCAAGAAAATTCTGATGTACCACTCCCTTAAGTCCTTAATGAGACATTTGGTCAGTCTTTCAATGGATTCATATCCTTTGAGTTCATAGTCAATTTCTTGAGAAGCATCTTGAGAAGTTGTGGGGTGATTACTATTTCACTTAATTTAACATGTCAAAGTTAAAATGATCTTATTACTTGAATTAAGTTCCCAGATAATACTATGCAAAGCATCTCCATTAGAGAAAGGTCTTCTTGTTTACTCAAATACGGATAAACATTGAGCTATAGCATATCTGAAATATGTTGTATTCACGAGAGCTTTGGTCAGTTTTTTAATGGATTCATATCTTTTTAATCTTTAGCCAATATCCTGAGAACCATTATGAGAGGTATGGAGTAGTTAGCATTTATATGAAAACCAACTGGGCAAGGTTAAAATGATCTTTTTACTTGAACTTGAGTTCCTGGATATTACTATGCAAAACATTTTTAGAATAGAACGGTTATCTTGTTTAAGGTCAAAGATGATTAAACAATGAGCTGTAAATTATTCGAAGTATTTTACATCCATGAGGTCATTTTTGGGTACACAATTTGATGTTTTGGAGAAAAAGCTCAACTCTTTTTCCTCATAAGAAAAGCTCAACTCTTTTTACTTTCCATGACCTAGAAGAATTTGTTAGTAAAATCTTAGAGGCATATACCACAAATCGAATAATGAGGGGAGATTTTCATATGTAACTCCATTAGTTAAGAAAAGCAATGTCAACCTTTGAAGTGGAAGCTTTTACAGATGTACACCACATACTTGGATTTGAGGGGATTATTTTTATGTTTATGATTTACTTCGCTATGCTGGAGGAAAAAAATGGTTGTTCTTTCCTATCATAAGATGATGATATATCATCCAAGTATGACTTCTCTTTAGCAGGGCATAAATTAGATTCAGTCTCTGTCTGAAACCTTTTTGACTTATTAAAGATATAATCCTTCTAGGTTTTTCTTTTCACCAAAGAGATCTTATTATTGGCACAATTTGTTCATTTAGTTGTTTAATTTTTGAGGTAACACACACAATTACACAAACAAATAATTGCTGAAATATTGTATGTAGAGAACAGTTTATTTTATATACATCTTATATGAGAAGTTTTCCCTTTCTATTAATAATGTTTATTACTTTATCAAAATATTGGGAAAATACTTGTTTAATGGAAGTATAGCTAGAGTCAAAGAATTCTAATAAAGGTAAATTCAATGCTAGGTTCCTTAAATCTCTATATAGTTTATCATCTCTCCTCTAATAAAAGTAATTGTTGAAGATATTGCATGTTCTTAGTGATTGTTGTGTTATTTTATTCTTCTAATGGCTCAAATTTTCCTTCACAGTCGGAGATGAACACCAATCTTCTTTCTATTGTATATCACGTCGGTCAGCTTGTTTCTTGCATCGTCTTGCATTTGGATGACGATAAGAAAGAAGCGGGGAAGAGAAAAATTTGGCTTTCTTTGCGTCTCGCTTTATTGCACAAGAGTTTAACTCTTGACGTTATTCAAGAAGGAATGGTATGTTAATTATCTTTTAGTTACCACCATTTTGATTTAATTTTTATCGTGCTGTAGCCTAGTAAGGATGTTGTTACAAGATGATGTTTTAATATTTATCTTTTGGTCAAAAAATAAAAATAAAAATGACGGCTTCATTATTTCCCCAAGAGAATATTGTCATTGTCCTGCCTTTTGCTTTGTCAAGGAGAAATCTAGAAAGTACTTACCAAAAACAAAAAAAGAAAATTAGAAATTATACGGCAGTCTGATTTGCATTTCAGATTTTGAGGCATAAATCCACCTTAAGAAATATTTCAGATTGTGTTACTGGTTTAGAACAATAAGAAATATATTTACAGTAAGATAACTCATAAATCCACCTTATTGAAAAGATAACTCACAAATCCAAGTGAACGTACACTTATCAATCAATCAAGTAAGTCTGAATTACAAAAAGATTTGGTAATATGAATCCTCTGTATCTATTCCGCTTTATTTGGGCCAAACAAATTCAGAATTTTCTTTGCTCGTAAATAATTTGTGTTCTAAGGCGAATTTTGGGCTCTCTAATGTTAGAGCTTCTTTAGATCTCACTCTGAACTCTACATTGGTATACAAGTTTATTCGAAACCATAAATACTCATGGTGACATTGGACCTATTGTATGTGTAACAACAATAAGTAAACCTTTTTTAAATAACCAAACAATGATAAGTAAACCTTAATTCCAACTAATTGATAGTAGCACCCAAGGGTGTGGCCTAGTGGTCAATGAAGTGGGTGAGAACCATGAGGTCTCAGGTTCAAATCCCAATGGAGGCAAACCACTAGGTGAATTTCTTTCCAATCTGTCTAAGCCTTGGTGGATAGAGTCACATGGTACCTGTTGCTGGTAGGAGGTGGCAGGTATCCATTGGAATTAGTCGAGGTGTGCACAAGCTGGTCCGGATACCACAGTTATAAAAAAAATTCCAATTAATTGATAGTAGTTTTATGGATCCGTTGCTTCCATTGTGTTTTGTACTTGGCTAAGTACACATTGATGCCAATAAATGATAGGTGTGAGACAATTTTTGTCCATATGATTTTGGATCTTCCTCATCTCATTATAGCACCTTCAATCTTCATAATGTCGCACCTAAAGACAGGTGCATGTGGAGGTGTATGTAGGACATGGGCTAACCACCAAAGGGGACTTTATCTTATATCCTTTGTGTGGTACTTGTACCTCTTGTTGGATGTGAACATTTCTAATATTGTCCAAGATTGTATGATCACACATCCATTTTGACATTCATATTTCATGGATCCTGATCTTTTGGATATGCTAAGGGTCAACATTCGCTCCCATATAGTGTGGTGTCACCACAATTCTATTAGAATTTTCTTTTATTTTGGTTATTTCCTATTGCATAGCAAGCCTATCACACTCTTTCGTGTTAGCCATCCTATTATAATGTTATGTGCTATATCTTCATCTATCATGCCATTCTCTAGCAAGATCGATGGTGCATATATAATCACATTTCGTGGACCCTCATCTTTGGATATGCTAAAGGGCAACATTCACTCCCGTAAACTATTGTGTTGTCACCACAATTCTATGGAATCTTCTTTCATTTTGGTTATTTCCTATTGCATAGCAAGCCTGTCACACTCTTTTGTGTCCTATTATGATGTTATGTGCTATATCTTCATCTATCATGCCATTCTCTAGCAAGATTGATGGTGCATACAGCATACATTCCAGTTTTATCCTTCTATGGGGTCTAATTGACGGTCCATATATAATGTTTTCTACCTATCCTAAACCCTTATCTTCTAAACTGCATCTCCACTCTTACATATTTTGGTGAATACTATTGTCACTTTCAATGGTTAACACAATATAGTTTTCAAACACCATGTACCAAACTGAAGTCAAAATAGACATGCTGCTTTACTTTAAAAGTTCTCTTCCTAAAACAGATTTGCTATTGATTCAGAGGGTAGAACAATGATATCAAGGGTGAATTGTTAGGAATGAACATAATTTGATTAAAAGAATGAACAGTTGATAGACGTCTGAATTAAAGGAGTTTTACATGCTAGATAGGTTTCTCTAATCCTCTTTGAGGATGTGTGTGGTGCTATGTCTTGACATTCTTTCACAAGAAAAGGAAATCTAATGGGTATTAGAGTATTTGGGGGGAGTTGAGAATTGGAAGAAGCTGTTATGGAAATGGGACGTTATGAATGCAAGAGGTGTTATGATGGGGGAGAGTAAAGTTCTTACAAAACTTTTCTGTGTAGTTGAAGTAGAGTATGCAGGTAAAAAGTTGTCTTAGGGGCGGATTATTGAGGGATATTTGAAAGGGGATGCCAGAAGGAAACAAGCTTTCAGTGCGAATCCCAAGTATTTTCGCAATTGAACCAGAAAACAGAAAATGGTGCAGGCAATAGTTAGCAGCAGACAACCTAATTTTATTAGAAGGTAGAAACAAAGTTGTTTCAACAGAAAGTACGATGTGCCACAGTTTTGATTCATTTCAAGTTTTGGATCAAGAATTATAGCCGTAAAAGAACCTGGGAAGTTACAGGCTATGAACTGGTCGGCCCAAATAGTACGATTTGATCAAAAGAGAAGTAATCCTGGACTACAGACCTTATAAATAAAGTCAAGCAATTGGGAAAAATCTTGTGGAATCTCTTCAATTAGCAACCAGATGATGGGGGAATACTTGAAAGGTGATGTCGTAAGTAAACAAGCTATCATTTGAATCCCAAGTATTTTCGCAATGCGAACCAGAAAACAGAAAATGGAGCATGCAATAGAGCAACAGACAAAACCTAATCAGAGTAAATTTAGAAAGGTAGAAACAAAGTTGTTTTCAACAGAAGGTCCGATGTGCCGAAGTTTCGATTGATTTCAAGTTTTGAATCAAGACTTCTGTAAAACCTGGGAAGTTACAGGTCATGAACTGATGGGCTCATTGTCATACAATTTGATCAAAAGAGAAGTAATTCTGGACTACAAACCTGACAAATAAAGTCGAGCAACTGGGAAAAATCTCATGCAGTCTCTTGAGTTAGCAACTAGAGGGATAGATATGATTGCATAAAACAATTGAATGTGAATAGTCGACTATGCAATTTAACCAAGTTTACTTTGGGTAGAAGGGGTAAAGTTTTCCAAGTGTGGCTTATAGGTTACGGGTTCGAGCCGTGGAATCAGCCACTGACGCTTGCGTCAGGATAGGCTGCCTATATAATATCTCCTTAGGTGCGGCCCTTCCAGGACCCTCCTTAAGCGCATGCTGCTTTTGCACCAAGTTGCTCTTATTTCACTTTTTGGTGGAATGGTATTGGCCCCAATCCTTTATTTGCTTGATGTGTCAATGGGGTTCTTGAATGTAAACTTTTTGTTTGAGAAGGTAAAAACACTAGGTGATTTCTTCCGGTCTATCCAAGACTTGGTGGACAAAGTTACTCATATCTTTACTGGTGGAAGGTAGGTAGCAAGTACATGTAGAATTATTCGAGGTGCGCGCAAGCTGGCCTGGTCACTATAGTTATAAAAATAGGAGTGATGCTGAAAGTTATAGAGATGTAGGTTCTTGAATGTTAACTTAGTTGCTCTATAGTTGGGACAATGGTTGAAACTTTAGTAAAAAGTAATGATAAAGCAATTTGTGCACACCAAAATGGTGAAGCGACAATAAATGGATAGAGGAAATTATCATATCAAATCATTCACGGTGAAGGTTGTTTCACGAAATGGTGTGACTTTTCATCATCAGGAAATGATATTATGATTTAGATTTTGATTACGATGAAGAGACAAAATACACGGGACCGAAAAAAAGTGTTTGGGAAAGCTAAAATACAAGATCTAAGGGGCAAGACTTCAATGCTTTTCCTGAGTTTTGGGATTGAAAATTGGAGACATTAAGCAGAAGCAAGAAGAAAAGGAACACACAATAGTAGGAAAGAAAGCCTAATAAGTCACGAGCTTAAACTTGTGCAAACCAATTAACAATGTAAAATGATAAGAAAGATGCTGCCCCCTTTCCTTAATAGGGCGAGTTAATTTTGATCCTGGTCTTTTTAAGGTAGCTAAGGTATTTTAGGTGACTGAACCAAATAATCTATACACAAAGGAATCTTATGTGCGCTGAAGCAAGCAAGTCTGAGCGGATGTTCTCAGCTCTTGCGCATGCCCTGTGCTTCCTTTCTTTGTAGTTCCCTAACTTTGTTCCTTTCCCTCTAGGCTCTACTATAAGAAATAGGTACATTATCTAAATTTTGGTTTCTGATTACCTTTTGGAACTGGTCTATTATTTTTTTTTTTTTTGAAAAGGTAACATATCTATTATACTAATTAAATCATCAACACAAAAATTATTCTGGGAGCCAAAATGTACATCATGGAGAACTTAGGCAAAAACCAAAGCGTAACATCCTTGTTCTTCCACAAGGAGCCTAAGACTTCTATGATTGAATCATGGTCATCAATATATTCTAATTTACACCAATAACTAAAAAAAGAAGACAATTTATCTTAATCTTCTGCGTAGGGCTGCTTGTATCTTCAAAGCATCTTGCATTCCTCTCCTTCCACACTGTCCACCAAATAGCTGCTGGGATAATTTTCCATCTGTCTTTGTTAGAGGTAGAATTCCCCCTGTATTCCAACTTTCCAAAAGTTCAAAGGTTCTTCCTGGCATTGTCAACCTAATGCCCCGTAGATTGATGAACAATTCCCACAACTGTCTGGTCACTCTACAATGTAGAAATAAATGGCCAATTGTCTCTGCATCTTGTCCACATAAATAACATCTAGAATAAATTGGCAATCCTCTTTTCCTAAGATTTTCCTGAGTAAGTACTGCTTATTTAGCCACCAACCAAGTAAAACATGCCACTTTGTATGGTATTTTAACTTTCCATATGTGTTTCGAAGGCCATAAACTGTTTTGAGACACCTGATTCAAATCTTTGTAGGCTGAACTTATTGTATAACTTCCACTGATGTGCTTCTTCCTTGAAAGAGTGTCTTCCCCTTTTGCAATCCTCTACCTTGATCCAAGGTGTTATAGAATTCTGCAATTCTAGGCAGTTCCCAATCTTGAAATAGTCTTCTGAATGTTAAGTTCCATCCCTGAATCCCCCGTACATCCTTTACTGTAGCTCTTTGTTGTTGATTCAATGTAAAAATGTCAGGGAATAAAACCTTCAAGCATCCTATTCCCAGCAAGTTATCCTCCCAGAATAATATTTTCCTTCCATCCCTCAAATTAAGATTCAGTTTGGATGAAAGACTTGGCCACAGGTTCCTAATTGATCTCCATAAACTCGTTCCCTAAGGATTCTTCACTTCCCTAGTCATCCAGAAGCCTTCTTTTCCATACTTCACTCTTATCACCCTTTCCCATAGTGTTTGCTCTTCCCTTGTAAACCTCCACAACCGCTTCATTAATAGACATTTGTTTTGCCTTCTCAGATTTCTGATTCCCAAACCTCCTTCTTGTTTACTAATGGTCAACCTTTTCCATTTAACTAAGTGAAATCCTTTCTTCTCTTTATTTCCATGCCATCGGAAATTCCTTCTCATGACTTCCATTCTCCTTTCTACACTTGCAGGTAAAAGGAATAGGGACATCATGTAGGTTGGGAGAGCGTCTAACACAAATTTAATAAGAACTAGTCTACCTCCTAAAGAAATGTATTGTGCTTTCCATCTGGCTAACTTTTTCTCACATCTTTCCACAACTCCATTCCATATTTCTTTGAATTTGCTTTTTGCTCCCAATGGCATCCCCAAATAAATAGTAGGAAAAGAAGCAACTTCCCCTCCCAGATTGTCAGGATCCGTATGTTAGGCACCTCATTAACAAGATAAATCTGACTTTTCCTCCAATTAATATGAAGTCCAGAAATAGCTTCAAAGAGGATAAGGAGAATCCTAATATATTTTACTTGACTTTCCTCTGCACCACACATAATTAGAGTATCATCCACATATTGAAGGTGAGTAATTTCCAACCTCTCAACTTGACTACTTGCAATATTGAAGCCCTTAATCCACCCATTGTTATGTGCAGTCTTCAACATGTTGTTCAGCCCTTCCATTGCTATTATGAAGAGAAATGGTGACAAGGGATCAACTTGTCTCAGACCCCTTTGTGAGGGGAAGAAACCTTATGGGGAACCATTGATCAAAATAGAGAATCTAACCGTACTTATACAAAATTTCATCCAACTGATCCACTTTTTTCCAAAAACCCATCTTATGCAAAATTCCTAGGAGGAAATCCCAATTGACATGGTCATATGCTTTCTCAATGTCTAGCTTGCACATCATTCCTAGATCTTTTTCCTTAATCCTGGAATGTATGCATTCATTAGCAATCAATACAACATTCGTAATTTGTCTTCCTTTTATGAAAGCCATTTGGTGTTAATCAACTAGTTTGTGCATCACTTTCTTGAGCCTTTTCGTGAGAATTTTAGAGATCAACTTTTATATGCTTCCTATTAAGCTAATAGACCTGAAATCTCTTAGCTCCTATGCTCCAGTCTTTTTAGGAATCAGAGTCACGTACGTGGCATTAAAACTTTTCTCAAAAATTTCACGCGAATGAAAATTTTGAGCAGTTGCCATAATTTCTGACTTGATCACCTCCCAGCATTTGATGAAAAAACCCATAGTGTATCCATCTGGCCCAAGGGCTTTGTCTGCTGCACATAATTTCAGGCATCGTAGGACCTCTTCCTCCTAAAAAGGGCTTTGCATCGCTTGTTGTTCTTCTACAGAGATAGTGGGGCAATTAGTCATACTGCAGGTAGGTCTCCGGACCTCAGTTTCAGAGTACAATTTCAGATAAAAGTCAACTATTTTTTTTTAATGGCTTCTGGTTCCTCAATGGTCTCCCTTCCACTACCAACTTATCAATGTTATTGCTTCTCTTGTGTGCATTTGCAACTCTTTGAAAGAACTTGGTATTCTTATCTCCCTGTTTGAGCCAAAGTGCTCTAGATCTTTGCCTCTATGCAATTTCTTCCCTTCTGGCATACTCTTCAAATTCCATGAAGAGTCTTGCTTTCCTGGCCTTCTCCTCTTGATTAAGGCTCCTTTGTTGCTGAATAATATCCCGTACAATGATTTTATTAAGAATATGATTTTTCTCCCTCTCTAGATTACCAAAATTACTATTACTACTCTTTTAGTTTTCCTTTGAGAGCTTTGAGTTTACAAGCAAGAATATAATCTGGTCTTCCTTCTATTTCAAGTGATGTCCACCAATTTGAACTCTATCATTGAACCCTTCAGTTTCCAGCCACCAATTCTCAAACTTGAAGTAGGATTTTGTTTGCTCCTAGTTACCACATTGTAAAATTAAAGGGGTATGATCTGAACACACTCGGGGGAGAATTTCCTGCTTGATGTTTCTGAAGCAATCATTCCATTCCACTGATATGAGGAATCAGTCACTCCTGTCCGCTCCTCCTACTGAAGATCAACCAACTCCATGTCTTAAATGAAATCTGAAAATTCTGTCATTGTTCTAGTAACTCTAGTGCAATTCCTTTTTCAGAAGGAAATATTATTATATTGAAATCCACAGCAATCACCCAAGGTCCAATAAATAGACCCCTAGCAGCCCCAATCTCCCACCACACTTCTTGTCTTACGTTAACATAATTTGGAGCATAAACTCCAGTCATGTGCCAGTTGAAATCTTGGGGTAATGACTCAAACCTACATGTCAAAGAGTAAGACCCGGTAGCTATCACCTCCTACTTCCAAACTTTACTGTCCCACAACATTATAATACGCCCTCTAGTACCACTGTCCTCCAATTGCTCATACTTCATTCCCCTGTTACCCCATAATTGTTTAACCATCTCCTCTATATCTCCCTCTGTCCTGAAAGCAATAAACATCAGCTTTCCATTCGGTGATCAAGCTGCCAACCACCCCCATCTTAGCTCTACGATTCAATCCCGTCACATTCCAAGATATAATCTTGATATTCATTGATCCTTGGAATTTCTTTCCCCTAATTCCTAGCACCAGTGCTTTTAAATTTCATATTAATGACCAGACCTTTCAATTCATTATTGTCTTTTCTCTTGGGTGTTTTCATTGGAATGGTGTTCTCTTCTTGTCTTTTAAATTGCCTGCATCTGTCGTGAATAGTGCCAGAGCGTCCTTTTCACATCCTTGGAAGTTAATTCCAAATTGCTTGCTTAGTTTCATTACATTTTGATGGACCCATAAAGATGCATCCATCTCCCCATCTATCTCCTCTTCTTGCTCTTGAATTTCAAGAGGTTGTGCTTACTGCTTCCTCAACTGACCAAAGTTCAGTCTCCATGGGATCGATTATCTACATGAAAAGGCTCAAGAAGGAACTGCACTCGAAGAATGGAAAGGCAGGCTGCGAAGGCGCTAATACGATTGTTCTCGAAGCAAGTCTCCATGGGATCGATTATCTGCATGTCACCTCTATCTCCGCCAGTGTCAAATTGTGTACCCTCACCGTCAATGTTGGTCATGGCATCTTCATAGTCTTCAGCGTCTTCGTGGATTACAATCTGCTTTTGTAGCTTAAAATTGGGAAGGAGAGATTCCTCCTTTGTTCACATCTATTGTAGAGCTTCGTGAAGGACCAAAAGTATTTGCCCACAAATAATGGGTCCAAATTATTTGAGGACATAATGTTTTGGACTGATGATAGCAATTGGGCCTCGTTAAATAAAAATGAGCCCGCAGAGTTTCCTTGCACTTTATCTGATTTATCTGAGGGTGGTAAAATATTTTGGACTGATGATGTCAATTGGGCCTCATTAAATAAAAATGAGCCCAATAAGTTTCCCTGTTCCTTTTCTTTTTTATTCCCTGTGATATGTTGGGCCGGTGCAAGCCCCGAAACCATCAGATCTGTGGCCCTATTATCATAGCCATTTACTCCATTCCCTAGGTCACTTTTGTAATTTGAATTGGGCACTGTTTTTTATGTACCCACATGCCCATCCCTTCCTATATTACAACTGTTTTCTTCGGCAGAGTAGGGCTGTATTGCCTGTTGGTTAAAAGCCACCCCCATTTCTTCTTCTTCTTCTACAACCACCTTGGTCGTAGATTCACACCAAATTGGAATGGTAAACTCAAAGCCTTTATCTTCTATTTTTATCTCCGTCGGAGCACTAATACCATCACCTTTGATTTTGATTCTTGCCCATTTAAGATGATTTTTCAGAGATGTTTCTTCCTCTGTTTCCAGCCAACCTCCACAGTGGTCACCAATAGCTTTGAAAATTTTCTCAGTCCAAAAGTGCAATGGAAGACCCATGGCTTTAATCCATGTCGAACCTCTTGTTTGCAGGGAGCAGCAGCACCCAGAGGTTGGAGACCACCATTCCAGAGAAATTTTTGCCCGTTTCCACCTCCATTCCCCTTGAAGAATGTGTTCCGCCATGTGTTTGTTAGGTAACTGGAACAAGAACCTTGATCCACCGATCTCATATACATCAATTCCAAAAACACTTTTCCAGGAGCTCACCGACCACCTCCGGATATCAACAATAGTTGGTTTCTCTACAAGGCCTTCCTCGAAGCTACCAACAACACATCTACCCAACAGACCTTCATCAGCATTTAGAACACCACCAGAAATCAAAATTCTATTTTTGGGGCCTTTTGTAATGCGTGCTTCATTTTTTTTTGATAAGGTAAATTGTATTAATCAAAAGGGAGAGAACTCCCGTATACACAAAGTATACCAAAGACGTAGAGAATTTACATCAGAACATGATTCTCTACTAATGCGTGCTTCATTAGACTCCTTCGTCTGCCATTTACTGTTTTTGACATATTGTGTATAAGAAATTTTGGAATCTACCTTTCGGGGGCCACTTGTAATAAATGGTCCTCTGTCTGCATTGATGAATCTTCTAATCTTTAATGCAATATCATTCGATCCCACATGAAATGTTACTTCAGGAATAATAGTTACTGATCTTTTGTCACCTTGGATTGATACAATGCTAATAAATCTTCCAAACTTCTTGTTCTTCCTGGAACTGAAAAAGATTGAGTACTGCTCCTTTAATTTCCATTTCCTTACATGTGTGCCAGCATCTCTTGAAGCCTCCTGAAGAACAAAGCATAGCCATTCCATTGTTTTCCAGTTGAAAGTTGTTCTATGCATCAGATTATGGCTCATTTCCACCCAATCGAACCATGTTTCTGCCCTTGACTTGAGTCGTGTAATATCATAAGATTTAAAACCTGCTGCAAAATAAATCCTATTTCCCCCCATAATGAAATAAAAGAAGTTTTAAGATTAATCACTGATGAATGATTAATAGTAAAACTCTGAAAAGGACGGCGGAACTGATTAGATACTGCCGGAAAAGAAGTGATCTTTTCTAGCCTTGTTAGATGTGCCTGAGAGCATTTTTTACCCGCTTACACTTTTTTTGTATATTGGGATGTCACTTTGTAGAAGAACGAGAAGCCTTTCTCTTAATTTAAGTGATTTTTCCATCTTTTCTGGGAGTATATTGCTAACTTTTTTCCCCTTAAATGATATATTCACATTCCTTTACCTGATATTGTGTATTTTTACTGAACATGCGGCTTATCTTATGCTATGTACAGATTCTTAGTGCATATGTGAAAAGCATGGAAGACCATGGCTATATACTTCATTTCGGGCTGCCTTCCTTCTCCGGATTTATGCCGAAAGATAATCAATCAGGTAAGCTTCATGTCTGCTCAAGTACTCCCTTTTGATTCTTCGTCTGATTTAACAACAATAGTAGCTGTACCTAGAAGCTTCATATAGAAAACAATTGGATCTATATATCTATATGTAGATCCCTCAACTACCTTGATTTATTAAACCACATAAAGCTAGGAAGGGCTAAGTTTATTTTTGTGGCTCTTTTGTGCCGTATTTATCTGGTGCTTGGCTGCTGTTTCTTGAAATTGTGATCCTGATAATGGTGCAAAAAGCAAAAGGATATACATTTTCTTTCATGTATTTGCTTGAAGGGAAAAAGAAAGTTGAGTGTAGGGAGAACCCAACTTCCTTCTAATATCCTGCGGAAAGAACTTAATATAGATGATTGACAATGCAAACCTAAAAAAAATTAATAAGCGCCTCCTTTTTTAAGAGTTAATTTTTATTTAGAGAAGTTCACACAATTTAACAAGGGATTAGGGCAGAGAAATGTCTTTATACGAGCCTTATTAATCAGTGAATATTTTCATGTGCTTTTCCAAGAAAAATATTAGATCAAGGTGCACGTTTCACAATTAAACAAATAAAAGTGTGTCATCTTTGAGAGTTTAAACTTTTAGTGAGATGATTCATGCTATTCAACAGAATGCTTTTTCTCCGGGAAAAATGTTTGTTCCCCTACTATCTTGCTCACCAACCTCAAATGCAGAAAAGTCAACTTTCGTCTTTCAGTTTCAGGCACTATTTCCCTTTTCCTATAACTAAAATAAATTTGATGTATTTGTATTTTGAGGATGTCATATTTTGATCAATGTTTCCTTTCATTCTGAGATATGCATGTATCCTCTTTTGGCAATCCCAAGTTGTTTGCCATATTACAACAACAAACCCAGTGGAATCCTCGTCAAATGTTTGAGCCGGAGGCGTTGGCTGAGTTTCTTAGTTCTTTACCCTCTCTGTAAAGTTATCTTTTAGATGTACTCCTATCCAACTTTTTCTTAAAGTTGGCCCCCTCTTTACATCAATAAAATTCTCTCAGTTACCTATAAAAAAAAAACCCAGTGGAGTCCCACAAGTGGGGTCTAGGGAGGGTAATGTGTACGCAGACCTTACGTCCACCTTATGAAGGGTAATGTGTTTCCCATGTTAGTGTAGTGAATTTCAACCTTTGAAGGGCTTCTTTATGCCTTATTTTTCGAATGTTCACGTGTTATGACAAGGGGACCCGTTATCTTCAATGTTATTCATACTGAGCTTGTAAATGTTCAGCAAGATGATGTATGGAATCAGAAATTGTGCTGTGTGATAGGTTTCTCAGCTTACATTGGAAGGTGATACTAATATACAAGTTTATTATCTTTCTTATGCAAACGATACACTTGTGCTATGTGATGCTAAGTAGGATAAACTACATCACCTGAAAGGTACTCTTGTGATTTCAAGCAAGTTTCAAGTCTGAGGAGAAATCTTAAGAAGTCTGAAGTAATTCTAGTGGGTCAGGTCGACGACATAAAGCAGGTGGTATAGGTATTCAGTTTTGAAGATAAGAAAGTATTGTAATCTGCTGAAAGTGCTGGACCATTTTCAGCAATAATCTTGCTGCATTTCCTTGATATTACTTTTGATTACTTCTCTTTTTCCGAGTTCTTCCAGTGCAGTATTCTTTTTTCTCTTTCAGATACCAAATTGGTACATCAGTCTGTTCGTGAGAAAAACTTCTTTGGCACGAGTTTGCTACTAGAGAAATTGCTGTCTGAATCTCAGTTAACTTTATTTTGCATATTTTCTTATTTTTCAATATCATTAGGTCATATTGGAAACACAAATAGAATGTGTTCTGCATGATAAATTTAATTTATTCATTGTTCGCCTTATAAAAGATTTCTTGCTGCTGGCTTGTTCCTGAGGCATTATTATCAATTTTTCGTGAAAGGCACTGTTTTATATTATACCAAACTCCTTATCTGCTTTTTGATATTGAACCTAATTTCTTATCTGCTTATATCCTTTTTACAGCAAATGTGGAAGTTAAGATTAGAAGCGGGCAGCTGGTACAAGGGGTTGTTAAAAGTATTGATAGAACACGTAAAGTAGTTTATTTGAGTTCGGATCCTGATGTGGTCTCAAAATGTGTGGTATGTTTTTTGAGTTTATTATACTGAATGGATTGCTGTTAACTTTTGCACTGTGTTCCTTTTCATTGTCTTGTCCATTTTGCCTCAAGTTGCATTCATGTATAACATACACATTTTTTACTTCTGTACAGACCAAGGATCTTAAGGGTATCTCAATTGATCTTCTCGTTCCAGGCATGATGGTTAATGCTAGTGTGCGTTCAATACTTGAAAATGGAATTATGTTATCATTCCTCACGTACTTTACAGGAACAGTAAGTTTACTGTATTTCAGTCCTGTTCACCAGAGTTTTGCATCTCTAGTTTCATTGTTTCCATCTATTCATTTTTACTTTGTGCTGCTACAGGCTGATATGTTCAATCTGCAGCAAACTTTCCCCTCTTCCAGTTGGAAGATTGATTATCCTCAAAATAAAAAGGTAATAACTTCTCACTCGTCTGTTTTAAGGAGCGAAGTTGGTTCTTTAAAGGCTATGTGTATTGCCAATTTGTTTTGTTGGTCTAGACTGTACCCTATCAACAATATTGATCATCTTTTGGATTTCATTAGTTCTTTAGCTCTGGCTTAGCCAATTATGTATAGGAGCCGGAATATTTTTTGTAAGCTCAAATGCCAAATCATGTACTTCTTGCATCTTCTTGATGCCATCTATTGAAATCACTTACTTTATCAAACAAAAAAAAGGAGCGAAGTTGGAAAGGATTTTGGAAGAATGCTTCAAATGGGCATGTCATATAAATTTATGCAAGTTGGTCTAAGTAATCATTGCGGATCATGAATGAAAGACTTGCTACACCAATATATTCTCTTCCTTTTAAAAGAATGAGCTTGTCCTTTCTAAAATACAAACTAAATAACCATTGAAAATCAAGGCATTTACTTGGTTCCTAGCACATGAGGTTCTTAATACCTGCGGTTTGCAATTTTGCTAATGTCAAGATGACCTTACAAATCCATAAGCTGTCATTGTTGCATAATGTGTAGGAAGATTGTTGCATAATGTGTAGGAAGAGCATTGCAAAGTCATTCTCATGTGTTCTTGCATGGCTATGCAAATCAAGGTATTTACTTGGTGCTTGCTACCTGAGAGGCTTAACACCAGTGATTTGCCACCATTAAAAAGACTTTCCATATTCATAAGCTGTGATGTAGCACAATGTGTAGTAAGAGCAGTGAAAGTCATTTTCATTTGTTTTTTTAGAAGGAAGAGTCATTCTCATTTGTTTTTCCATTTGTGCTTTTGTATGGTTTAGATTGTTTGGGGATACTTTTGCTGCTCCATTATCGAACACCGAGTTCTTTTCCTTTATAAAGAAAAGAAGATTTTATGGGTTCAATATAGAGGACCTGAAGTCCTCTCAAACTAGAAGTGGCAAACATGAGTTATTCTAGAATTTAAGAAGACCGGGTTACCCAGTGTGTTGTATATCAGTTAAGTTTACATTAACCATTGCCCTCTATCCACAGAGGGGGTAAGGTAATCACTTTATCCCAGACCAAATACTGTGGTAGATATTTGTCATGAAAATCCTAGCAGTTCTCTCAAGCCAAATACACCATGAGGCCACAAATTTAGGTTGGAAATTGTAAATTGATGCTGGAGCTAGAAACTTTCACCAGTTATTCAGAATAGCCTCTTCCACAAGTTGTAGGCAAACTTACGATGTAGGAAAGGTGATTATGGCCTTAATTACTGGTTACTGTTATTGCATGTCATCTATTTTTTCGTTTTTATGCTTCTGTTACTATTTCTACGGTTATGCTGACGTTACTGATGAATTGTCTCTTCTTGTTTTATTCCCGTCTTCATGAGCCGAGGGTCTATCGGAAACGGCCTCTCTGCCCCATCGGGTAGGAGTAAGGTCTGCGTACACACTACCCTCCCCAGACCCCACTTTGTGGGATTTTACTGGGTCGTTGTTGTTGTTGTTCAGTCTATTTAGAAACAAGAATCATGCAGATGCCTTCATTTTAGAGGAGTATTAGATTTTCAGTTTAGATTCCAAAGAAAAAGGAGAGTAGGTTTGGGATTGCACTAAGTAATGGTTTTTACTTCAGCAAATTCCTCATGTATCCACCTCCTACACCCTTGTATCAGATCAAGGGAATGTTGAAATCAGATGGTGTTTTAAGTAAAACAATTAGATTGCCTACCTCTTTATCATCTAAAACGCAAAAATATGGAACTTCCACACAAAATTGCCTCCCTCTGAAGAATAAAAGTTACCTAATGAGGGAATTTAGTAGATAAAGGAGTAATTCCCATCCAATTATCCTCCCAGAATTGAGTGCAAAATCATTTTATCATGAACAAGAGAAAAGAAGGAAGCATATACCTGCCCCCAGTGATTTGGTCTAGTGGAAATGCAACTCGTGATGTGTTGGTTAGGTGCACATCAGAGGTTCGGATAGAAAAAGAGCATAGTGTTAAAGTGGAGAAGGGTAGAAGGGTGGGCTCATTATCCACCAAGTTTCGAACCGTGCACCATTGGCTCGTGGTGTTTTCTCGGTTATCAAAAAAAGAACGAAGCATATACCTGAAATTAATGTCAGGGGCTTAAACAATGGTGTTAACTCGTATTTTAGCATCCCAACCATTGTGTTGCAGCCCATATTTGTTCTTGATTACAATTAGTGAGTTTTAACGGTTGATATTGAGGTTTTAGTCACATAAAAAAATGGCAAGATAATCGAGATGTTCACTGTGTACTGTGGTTATTTGGTCAGATCTTCTACAACACTATACAGGATACAGGGGTTTTCCGGTCCTCCATATGGTGTGACGCTGATGGCAATCAGCCTTTCATGATATACACTTGACCGATCTTCAGCGAGATTGTAGAACTTTATGTTTAAGCTCTATAATGATAGACGGCCATCCCTCTTTGTGCTCTTCTTCCCTTTAACTAATATTGTTCTTTCTTTCTCTAAAAAGAAAATTAATGAGTTGCCAAATACGTTTATCCTGGATAGTGTATTTGAATATTTAGGGACTTTTGTGTATTGAGTTTTCTTGCTATCTTTTACTTTTTTCCAGTTAGATAATTCTCTCTTCTTTAATTTCAACTAGCACTTTATTTACTTGGTGTAGGTTAATGCTCGGATACTATTTATTGATCCCTCAACTAGAGCTGTTGGTTTGACATTGAATTCTCACCTGGTTCACAACAAGGCTCCTCCTGCAGTAAGTTCATAAGATCCTAAGTATCCTTCTCTATCAATTCTAAAATATTGCAAGTTGCAGGTTTATTGTTTGCATATGGAGAATTTTCTAATAAAGCTGTTCATTTTATTGTACATGGCTTTCACTTCTTTGATCATAGAAGTGCCTTTGCTTAGATGAAACTTGGAATGAGGACAAATAAGATTTTGGATTATAGGAAGAGAATATGGCCCTAAGATAGAGCTGTTGGAGAGAAAAGATTGTTTAGTCAATCTTAAAGATTAGATTACTTTGAGGACATTAGGGCTATAATGAAGACACAGACCTCTGGACCTTTTGCATCTTTCAGGATGGTTGCAGGAGAAATCATCGCTTGTTCTATGGATGAATCTTGCTAAGGCGTTTGATTCTCTACTGTGGATGTTATAGGCCCGATTCAAATGTTATTTGTAAGATAGTTGTGGTTGGGTCTGTTCCAGTTCCTTCAGAGATGCCAGTCTTACCTCTAATTGTTGGGCCTCATTTTTCTATACTTGCTTTCAGTACACTTTTGGTTTGATCCAGCACATACATATTGCATACCTGGTCTTGCCCTTCAAAATGCTTAAATGGGAAAGCTGATGGAATGCTGCTTCTATTGGCTGCTTATAGCCCTACCTGTCAAATAAAGAGGAAGTATATCTACTCTTGTCGTATGTCGTAAGCACTGAGCTGTGCACTTTTCATGGTTCTTCCTTGATGAAGCAAAGTACAATTTTACTTTTGGTGTTTAAGATGGAAGCTATGAGGTTGCCACCCGCATACAGTGAAGCACAGTTCAAAACCAGCAAGCAACCTTCTAATATCTACAAATTAGAGGAATTCTCAGTAAAACACGGTTTTCTGTTATTTTAATTTATGAGCTGATGACATGCAAGTTTTTATGGTAGCAAACTTTTATCTATCTATTTAGTTAGTCCTATTGAAAACACTCAATTTCGGCTACAGTGCTTCTACTGTGTCGCGAACTAAGTATGCATGCATCCTTGCTTTCCTTGTATCAACTCCATGTTTATATTAATCATTTAATATCGTTAAATTAAACTGATTTTTCTGTTGTGCAGCTTATCAAGGTTGGGGATATTTTTGATCAATCAAAAGTGATCAGGATTGATAGGGGTTTGGGCCTTTTGCTGGAAATTCCCTCTTCCCCAGTTCCAACTCCGGCATATGTCAATGTAAGGATATTCCTGGATTCCATTGTTTTTGGGCCTTAATATTTATGCCTTTGAACACAACTTTCACTTTCAGTAAAAAATTGGCAAGTTTTGCAGGTATCTGACGTTGCTGATAAGGAAGTGAAGAAGCTGGAGAAAAGCTTCAAGGAAGGGAAAGTTGTCCGCGTTAGGGTTCTTGGGTTTAGGCATCTGGAAGGACTTGCTACTGGGGTTTTAAAGGTCATACTTGTTTACTGTTGGAAATTATTCTTTTGGTTCAAGTCAATTTTAGATGTTGAACTGGTGTTGGTCCAGTGCAAAATGTGATAGAGTAAATTCTGGTATACTTGTATGTGGATACCTTAGTTGAAGAACTCTCTCAAGACATTCTTTTGGTTCTTGCTCTAGGAACTGGGGCACGACGCGCATTGAACATTACCTTCCTCTTGATTTCTCTCTGTTCTTTGCCTCTCTTTTCTGTTTGGTCTTGAAATGCCTTTTGCATTCTTGCTATGTGAATGCTGATTAAAAAACACCTATACTTATTCTCAATTTTGTTGGGTAGAACTGAAGAGTTCCGTTACTATTCTTTTCCCTTTTTAATTAGAAGGGGGGGGGGGGGTTGGAGTAGGGATATGGATAGATGTTGCATTTTCTTTCGGTTTCTTGTTATTAGATTCGCGGAGCAGGTCTAACCATATGCTCTCCTTAATTAACTTTTCTCTGCAATCCCAACACTTTCCTTATCTTTCCTTTATTTATGAACAGACCAGTGCATTTGAGGGATCAGTTTTCACTCACTCAGATGTCAAACCTGGGATGGTGGTAAAAGCTAAAGTCATTGCAGTAGACAGCTTCGGTGCCATAGTTCAATTTTCTAGTGGTGTGAAAGCACTTTGCCCTCTTCGTCATATGTCAGAATTTGAAATCATAAAACCCAGGAAAAAATTCCAGGTATTCCAGATTAATGTGCTGGTGTTTTTTATTTCATCTCATTGGTTTTGACCTGTAGAGAGTTGTTGATATCTTTTGCAGGTCGGAGCAGAATTAGTCTTTCGTATTCTTGGTTGCAAGTCAAAGAGGATTACTGTTACACACAAGAAAACACTAGTATGGCTCTTTGAATCAACTTGCTTGTCGAGAGTACTTGAACTTATTATTCTCCAGTTTGACAGTGTTTTTTTCTTTTATCTTGTTTCACCTACTGATGAGTTTCTTATCTCAAGTCTTTTATCTATATTGCATCTTTTTTTGTCTACGGATATGTTTCTGAGCATGAGCCTCTTATCCATATAGTGTTAGTACGGTGCTGTTCATGATGCAGAGTCCAAAAGGTCTTTGCGTCTTTATGCTAAACGTAAACAAAGCTTTGGCATGACTACTTCCCAAATCTTTTTCTACTTGTTTCATAGCTGATCCTATCCTCTCTAACATGGTATTCCGGTACTAGCCCTCTCAAAAAAGATTATCTACAAGAGAGTAAACTTTCAAGAAATTCTTTGTTTGCACATATGTAACAGTTTCATAATACAAGCAGAAAAGAGAAACTAACCCATTTACAGTGCCTATAACCATCAAAGAAATGAGCTTGGCAAAAGATAAAATGAGTCCTATCATGCAGTAATTTTTTGTCGTTTGTGGAATGAAAGGAACCAAAGATGTTTTGATGGAATCTCAACTCCAAATCACACTCTCAAAGCTAATTGTTTGCTTACCCTTTTTAGCTGGGTTAAGTTAACACCTGTGATTAGCACTAAACAATTTTTGGACTTTGTTAGCACCATAGTTATAGATTGACACATTGTAAAGGGTCTTACATACTCTTATTTTTATGTATTTTTGTCTTCTGCTTCTGTAACTATGCATCTACTTGACACCTCTCTAGTGAAATACCTTCAAAAAAAAGAAGATAAAATGAGTCCCATTTCAATTTATCAAGGGTGCATTAAGACCCACTTCTCATTGGTTGGCATGGGCTGAGCCTAACCACAATTCACAACCTATTAACTTTTTCCTCTATCTAGCTTGGAACCTATTTATTGAGTAACTAGCACTAGCATAATTGGGTTTGGTACCCGACACTTTGCGTTATAGTCAGCCCTTGTTCTAGCATATTATTTGCCTATGAGTAGTACCTCTCTCATGTGAAGAGGAGAAGCACAGATGCCCCAGTTAGGAGGTGTGAGAGGTTGACCTTGGTAGGTAGGAGGAGAGGTAGAGGTAGGCCAAAGAAGTATTGGGAGAGGTGATTAGGTAGGACTTGGCGCAACTAGAGCTTACTGAGGATATGACCCTTGATAGGAGGGTGTGGAGGTCGAGGATTAGGGTAGAAGACTAGTATGTTGTCAAGCGCTTTACTTTTTCTTTCTCATACCGGTAGCATTAGTGCTAGTATGGTATCCTTCTTATTCTTAGATTGCTATTACTACATATTGTTGAGTGCTATCTTTCACTTTGGTTTTCTTAATATCTCACTGTTGTTACTACTTGTTGCCACCGCTTCTTTTTATCTTTATCATCTTCTTTTTAGCCGATGATCTATCGGAAACAACCTCTCCGCCTTCCCAAGGTAGGGGTAACTGGTAAGGCTTGCGTACACACTACCCTCCCCATACTCCAAGAATCCATTGGGTTTGTTGTTGTTGTAGTAGTAGCAGCTCGCTCATGCATATGTGTAGCTATCACTAATTCTCCTCTCGCTAATGAGGAGTAGAAGAAAACTGAAACATATATGTTGGGTAAGAAGAACATTGGTTTTTCAAATTGCCTTATTAAGTTTATTTTAATAAAGCAATCAAAGTCTGTTCCTTTAATTTTGTCTTGCATACTGCATAATGTTTTAGTAATTTGTTTTTTCTTTTTTCCATCTTAGATTCTATACATTGCAGTTTTCCATCTGGATGTCTAAGATGGTTGCATTTTGCATCTCAATTTCTTCTCTCAAATTGCAATTAAGTTGCAGTTAACTTTGTCAGAAATACTATAAAAGTTGAAAGAGAAAAATAGAACTGCTTGAGAATGTAGACAACAACAATACCAACCCATTAAAATCCCACCAGTGGAGTCTGGGGAGGGTAGAGTGTACACAGACTTTACCCCTACCCTAGAGGGGTAGAGAGGCTGTTTCCGGGAGACTCTCGGCCCTTTTAGCAAGCATATGAAAATCAGATAAAACAAAAAGCATCAATGCCCTGATACCAGAAAAGGAAAAAAGAGCAAAAAGGGCAATCATATAGATAATTGTTCTACTCGTTAGCTTTCTCCAGATACTTCTGCTTTTCTTCTTCAGTCACGAAAGCAGTGTGGCTTTTTCCAGCAACCGAGCCCTCACGCGCCCTCACGCGTCGCCAACTTGCCTGTTTTTCCGGCGACATCTCAGCCACGCGCCGGTCTGTGGCTTTTTCCGGCGACTTTTTAATTTTTTTTCTTCAGATAGCCTCTTCTCGAGGTTTTTCCGAGCCTTCCCGTGCCAGTTTCACCAAATTCCGACGACGTTTTCTTTTTCCGGCCATTAAACCCCAAATTCTGGCGATTGATTCCTTTGTTCAGTACGAGAAAACCTTCCTCCCTTCCTATATACTGTTTTCACCCACTGTGATTACTGTTATTCCAACTATTGAGGCTTTTTTCGGCCAGCTTTTTCGGGACAACCGCATTTAGAATATGGTGGATTGTACAGAGAGAAGCTCTTTCTTCTCTCTAGAATCTAGAAAACTGGAAAACATGTCTTTTATCAAAGCTGTCTCTTGGCCAGCCCTAGAACTTGGGGGAAGATGCCATCGAAAGCTCGACGTAGGGCAAGAGCTGCACTTCTCGCTGTCCGAGGAGCACACTCTCAGGCGCAAGGGTTTCTTGGAATCTAGTCTCATTGGGTCTTTCTCCAAATGGGTTGGTTCTCCAGAGGCTGTTAGGAACTGGGCAGCAAAGGCATGGAATGTCAAGGACGGGCTGAAAATATCGCAACTGGGGGACACTCAATATCTCTTTCGTTTTGTTGACAAGTCTCAAGCTTCAGAAATTCTTGTAAGAGGAAACAAGTGGTTCAATGGGAACTTAAATCTAGACAGATGGGTGGAGCATGATGGGTGTCTTGACCCTTGCTTCACTGGCAAAACATTGGTGGTCAACATGGTGGGTCTCCCGGTGCATCTTTGGTGTCTTGACCTATTCAAGACGATAGGGGAAATCTGTGGAGTTTTTATTGATGTCACTTGCAGTTTACATGATCTCTCGCGAGTGACGATTGTGGTAAGGAAAGGGGGCAGAATTCCTGTCTCCACTGTGGTGGAAGATGGCTACTTGAGTTATAAGGTTTGGTTGACCCCTGAATTTCGCCCTATCTTTATGCCTGTGATAGTGGCGGAAGAAAATGGAAGGTCAAATAGAAGGGAGGGGAGGAGAAATCAGTCTCTGAGGGGAGGGGAGGGCTCACCGGATCACTGGATTAAGCCGGAATCAGACGTTAGATCGAGAAGAGACGGGAGGTTTGAAACTGGGGGAGGAAGACAAAATTTTAACAGGAGGGGAAGACGTGAATGGGTTAGTGATGCGGGCTGGAAAGATAGAATGGGCCGATCCTCCTCTAATTATCATAGGGCCGGGCAAGTTTTCAGCAAGTATAGGCCTGGGCCTCCTCATATGGGCCCAACAACTTTCCCCAATGCCATTAGAATTGATCCTAATGGGCCCAGATTATTTCAAACCGCGCATGATAAGGCAACTAAGCATATGGGAACAATCGTTCCTCCTCCTTCTGGCCATGGTGCTTCACACAGTGGCACTCCTTCACCGAGCTCCAGTGACCTGTGCCCCTCTACGATGGCCGCTGCTGCAGGGGCAGAACCGGCTAAAGATGGTGCTATTAATCCACAGCCCCCCGCCTCTGATGTACCCAGTTCCATCAACCCCTCACCTGCTCCAGGGCTTAGTTGTGCTGAGGTCACACATAAAGTTACTTCTTCTTCTAGGGAGATTGTTGTGCATGCCCCAATTGATGTTAGTGTCGGACCAGTACTTTCAGTTAATATGCCGCCAAGGGTTCCATGTTCTCTTCCTCCATGCTACCCTACTGATGGTTATGGACATTCCTATAGCAACGGGGTATTAATTTCAGAGGTTGCTGCTCACTCAAGGAAATGGTGAGACCCTTTCGGAGGTTAAAACTCCTAGTGCTAGCAATGCTATGGTCCTGTATTCCTCTGGTAGTAGCAAGGAAAGGGTATATATAGAAGACGCTTGCCCAATTTCGTCATGGATTGGACGATGGGATATGTCTTTCTGGATGGAGGATAAACTATTAAACTTAGGGAAGTTTCTAGGTGTTTCTGTTGAAGGGAAGGAAGATAGGGTGTTAGAACTGTTGAGGGAGATTGAGCAACAATCTCTTTACGATGGTGCAGGGAGGGACTTGGGTAAAGTTGTTAAGCAAAATAACTTAGGGGATGTAGTGGTGTATCAGAGAAGGAGGCGAGTGTGTGACAGAGAGAAAGGGACCTCGGCTAGGGGGGGTGGGGAAATTGGGGCTATTGTCGCTTATGGAAGTTAAGATCCTTTCATGGAATGTGAGGGGGATGAATGACCCAAACAAAAGGGCCATCATCAAAGTGGGAGTTAGGGAGTGGGGTACCAATCTAGTTTGTTTTCAGAAGACCAAAATGGAAGTCGGATGCGATCGTGAGAAGTGTCTGAGGAGGTAGTTGGGTGAAATAGGACTGGGTCCCAGCAGCGGGAAGTGCCGGGGGCATTCTACTTATGTGGGATGATATAAGCTTGGAGGTTAAGTAGATTAGGAAGGGAGTTTTTTCTTTGGCAGCTCTCGTCAAAGATAGAGTGAGTGGGGTGGAGTGGGGATTTGGGGAGTGTACGGGCCGGTAGGGGAAGGGTCCAAGGTGTCTTTCTGGGAGGAACTGGCCAATATTATGGGGGAATGGGATATTCCATGGGTTCTAGGGGGAGACTTTAACACTATTAGATTCCCGGAGGAGAGATTAGGGTGTAGTGTGTTTTCGAGGGCCATGGAGGAGTTTTCTGACTTCATCAATGATCACCTTCTCATTGACCTTCCTCTGTCAGGGGAAAGGTTTACTTGGGCCAGGGCGGAGGAGTCCAACTCAAGGTCTAGAATTGATAGATTCCTGACATCTCCCTCATGGGATGAGCTGGTGCCGAATGTGCTGCAGATTCCTTTACCTAGGTTGACTTCAGATCATTTGCCTATTTTGCTAGATGGATACAGAGGGAGGGTGTGTGTGTGCTCCCTTCCGATACGAAAACATGTGGTTGAAAGTGCTAGGATTTAGTGACAAGGTGAAAGAATGGTGGACAAGCTACGGGGTATCAGGGACACCTTCATTCCGTCTTTCGAAGAAACTTAAATTGCTCAAGTGAGATATTATTAGGTGGAATAAGGAGGTTTTTGGGAGGGTAGAGGTTAAAATGAGGGAGCTTATGCATGAATTGGGGGATTTAGAAAGAGGGGAAGGGGCGAGGGAGTTAGATGAATCTGAGAAAGCGAGATTGAGGGAGGTTAAGAGGGAAATAGTCGAGTTAGCAATAGCTCAGGAGACTAGTTGGCGGCAAAAATTGAGGGCGCTCTGGTTAATGAAGTGGGATTCGAATACCAAGTTTTTCCATAGGGTGGCGGTTGCAAATCGAAGGAGAAACTTCATAGAGTCCTTAGTTGTGGATGGGGTGAGGATTGAGGGAGAGGAGGAAGTAAAAGGGGCGATGACGGGGTTTTATGAGAACTTATATAAAGAGGAAGTTAGTTGGAGGCCGACTTTGGGGGGAATAGAGTTCAACCATATAGGGGAGAGAGACAACGAGTGGCTAGAAAGGGTTTTCGAGGAGGAAGAGGTGCACGAGGCTGTGTCGAGTTGTGCTGGTGATAAGGCCCCCGGGCCTGATGGTTTCTCCTTGGCTTTCTTTCAGCTCTTTTGGGACACCATCAAGGGGGAGTTGATGGAAGCCATTGAATACTTCCGTGTTATTGGTGTTTTCGAGAGAAGTATCAATACTTCCTTTATTACTATTGTGCCTAAGAAAGAAGATGCATCTTGTATCAGAGACTACATGCCTATTAGTCTCGTGGGGAGCATTTACAAGATTATTTCTAAAGTGCTTTCCAACAGACTTAAGAAGGTTCTTGACATGACTATTTCGTCCTCCCAGAATGCGTTTGTGGAAGGTAGACAGATCTTGGATGCTGCTTTGGTGGCAAATGACCTTGTAGACTCCAGAAGGAAAAATAGAGAACCTGGCTTCTATGCAAGCTGGACCTTGAGAAGGCTTTCGACCATGTCAATTGGGAGTTCCTGGACTTCATTATGATGCGGATGGAGTTTGGGGCAAGATGGGGGGATGGATCAAGTTTTGCATTTCCTCAGTCAGATTCTCTGTCCTGGTTAATGGTAGCCCGTGTGGTTTCTTTGGCAGCTCCAGGGGTCTCAGGCAAGGTGACCCCCTATCCCCCATGTTATTCATACTAGTGATGGATGCTCTGAGCAAAATGATGGATCGTGCGGCGGGCGGAGGCTTCTTGAGAAGATTTTCAGCTCCGATTGGGGTGCTCAGTGCTCGAAGAGTCTAACATTTGCTTTTTGCGGATGACACTGGTTTTCTGTGATGCCGATATGGATCAGTTGACCTACCTGAGGTTGCTAATATTGATGCCTTGTCTTATGTTCTCAGATGCAAGGTGGGCTCCCTTCCCACTACTTACCTGGGCCTCCCATTGGGCGCTTCATATAAGGATATTACGGTTTGAAATCCAGCGATCGAGCGGGTTGAAAAAAGATTAGCAGGCTGGCAGAAACGGTATTTGTCAAAAGGAGGTAAGGAAGGGCTCATCAAAAACACTTAATCGAGTATGCCCACCTATTACTTATCCCTGTTGCAAACACCGGTGAGCATCACAGAAAAACTGGAGCGACTTCAGAGGAACTTTCTTTGGGATGCGGCGGATGGAACTAGAAAGTTTCATCTAGTGAATTGGCAGACAGTCACTTCCCCAAAGAAATGAGGTGGACTTGGAGTGAAAGATCTTAGGGTATTTAACAGAGCTTTAATGGGGAAGTGGTATTTAACAGAGCTCTATGGAGGGAGGTCATAGTAGAAAAGTACGATTCCACGGGAGGGGGTTGGAGGACCAAGGCAATCACAACAGCTTTCGGGTGTGGCATGTGGAGGAGCATCATGAAGAATTGGGAAGCATTCGGTGGCAACATCACTGACAGGGTGGGAGATGGAAGGGGAATCAGCTTTTGGAATCATAGGTGGTGTGGAGAGGATACTCTGAGGGTCTCCTTCCCCCACGTCTTCAGAGTTTCAAACCAGAAGGAACTGATGGTCCAACAGATTCGTAAGGAGCATGAAATGGGGTAGTATGGGACTTCTCATTCAGAAGGAACATGCAAGATTGGGAGATTGCGTAGCTCCAAGATTTGTTGGCACTGCTATATGGGCAAGACAGGCCCCAGCCATCCTGCCACTCTTAGGAGATGGGGATTGCGCGGCGATGGTTTGTTCACCGTAAAGTCCTTTTACCAGAGTATGTTGGTGAGATAGGAGACCACTTTTCCATACTCCTCGATCTGGATTTCTAGGGCGTCCGCGAAGGTGTGCTTTTTTGCATGGCTAGCGGCGAGGGAGTGATCTTGACTGCTGAAAATCTCCGAAAGAGAGGAATTACACTTGTTAGTTGGTGCTACATGTGTAAAAGCTCAGGGGAAGAAGTTGATCACCTTTTGTTGCATTGCCCTGTGTCCTCTGCTTTGTGGAGGGCAATCCTGAATCTTTTTGGTGTTCAATGGGTGATGCCAAGCTTTTACACATGTAGCACCAACTAACAAGTGTAATTTCCCTCTTTCGGAGATTTTCAGCAGTCAAGATCACTCCCTTTGCCGCTAGCCAATAATTTCCCTCTTTCGGAGATTTTCAGCAGTCAAGATCACTCCCTTTGCCGCTAGCCATGCAAAAAAACACACCTTCGTGGGCGCCCTAGAAATCCAGATCGAGGAGTATGGAAAAGTGGTCTCCTCTCTCACCAACATACTCTGGTAAAAGGACTTTACAGTGAACAAACCATCGCCACGCAAGCCCCATCTCCAAGAGTCGCAGGATGGCTGGAGCATGTCTTGCCCGTATAGCAGTGCCAACAAAACTTGAAGCTCCGCAATCTCCCAATCTTGCATGTTCCTCCTGAATGAGAGGTCCCATACTACTCTCCCTTCATGCTCCTTGCGAATCTGTTGGACCATCAGTTCCTTCTGGTTTGAAACTCTGAAGACGTGGGGGAAGGAGACCCTCGAGAGTATCCTCTCCACACCACCTATGATTCCAAAAGCTGATTCTCCTTCCATCTCCCACCCTGTAAGTGATGTTGCCACTGAATGCTTCCCAATTCTTCATGATATTCCTCCACATGCCACATCCGAAAGGTGTTGTGATCGCCTTGGTCCTCCACCCCCCTCCCGTTGAATCATACTTTTCTACTATGACCTCCCTCCATAGAGCATGCTCTTCTACCCCGAATCTCCACGGCCACTTTCCCATTAAAGCTCTGCTAAATACCCTAAGATCTTTCACTCCAAGTCCACCACCCTTCTTTGGGGAAGTGACTGTCTGCCAATTCACTAGATGAAACTTTCTAGTTCCATCAACCGCATCCCACAGAAAGTTCCTTTGAAGTCGCTCCAGTTTTTCTGTGATGCTCACTGGTACTTGCAACAGGGATAAGTAATAGGTGGGCATACTCGATAAAGTGCTTTTGATAAGCACTTCCTTACCTCCTTTTGACAAATACCGTTTCTGCCACCCTGCTAATCTTTTTTCAACCCGCTCGATCACTGGATTCCAAACCGTAGTATCCTTATATGAAGCGCCCAAAGGGAGGCCCAGGTAAGTAGTGGGAAGGGAGCCCACCTTACATCTGAGAACACCAGACAAGGCATCAATATTAGTAACCTCACCTACCGGGAAAATCTCACACTTGCCGATGTTGATTTTGAGTCCTGATACTAACTGAAACCACTGCAGGACCTGCTTCAGGTAGGTCAACTGATCCATATCGGCATCACAGAAAACTAGTGTGTCATCCGCAAATGTGAGACTCTTCGGGCACTAAGCACCCCAATCGGAGCTGAGAATCCTCTCAAGAAACCTCCGCCCGCCGCACGATCCATCATTTTGCTCAGAGCATCCATCACTAGAATGAATAACACGGGGGTTAGGGGTCACCTTGCCTGAGACCCCTGGAGCTGCCAAAGAAACCACACGGGCTACCATTAACCAGGACGAAGAATCTGACTAAGGAAATGCAGAACTTTATCCATCTCCTCCATCTTTCCCCAATTGACATGGTTGAAAGCCTTCTCAAGATCTAACTTGCATAGTAAGTCGGGTTCTCTATTTTTCCTTCTGGAGTCTACAAGTTCATTTGCCACCAAGGCAGCATCCAGGATCTGCCTGCCTTCCACAAACGCATTCTGGGAGGACGAAACAGTCATGTCAAGAACCTTCTTAAGTCTGTTGGAAAGCACTTTAGAAATAATCTTGTAAATGCTCCCCACTAGACTAATAGGCCTGTAGTCTCTGATACAAGATGCACCTTCTTTCTTAGGCACAATAGTAATAAAGGAAGCATTGATACTTCTCTCGAAAACACCATTCGCATGGAAGTATTCAATGGCTTCCATCAACTCCCCCTTGATGGTGTCCCAAAAGAGCTGAAAGAAAGCCAAGGAGAAACCATCAGGCCCGGGGGCCTTATCACCAGCACAACACGACACAGCCTCGTGCACCTCCTCCTCCTCGAAAACCCTTTCTAGCCACTCGCTGTCTCCCTCCCCTATATGGTTGAACTCTATTCCCCCAAAAGTCGGCCTCCCACTAACTTCCTCTTTATATAAGTTCTCATAAAACCCCGCTATCGCCCTTTTTACCTCCTCCTCTCCCTCAATCCTCACTCCATCCACAAATAAGGACTCTATGAAGTTTCTCCTTCGATTTGCGACCGCCACCCTATGAAAAAACTTGGTATTCGAATCCCCCTCCTTTAGCCAGAGCGCCCTCGATTTTTGCCGCCAAACTAGTCTCCTGAGCTATTGCTAACTCGACTATTTCACTCCTAACCTCCCCCAATCTCTCTTTCTCAGATTCGTCTAACTCGCTCGCCCCTTCCCCTCTTTCTAAATCCCCCAATTCATGCATAAGCTCCCTCATTTTAACCTCTACCCTCCCAAAAACCTCCTTATTCCACCTTATAATATCTCCCTTGAGCAATTTGAGTTTCTTCGAAAGCCGGTATGAAGGTGTCCCTGATACCCCATAGCTTGTCCACCATTCTTTCACCTTGTCACCGAATCCTGGCACCTTCAATCACATGTTTTCGAATCGGAAGGAAGCACGCACCCTCCTCCCTTTGCATCCATCTAGCAAAATAGGCAAATGATCTGAAGTCAACCTAGGTAAAGGAATCTGCAGCGCATTCGGCACCAGCTCATCCCATGAGGGAGATGTCAGGAATCTATCAATTCTAGACCTTGAGTTGGAATCCTCCGCCCTGACCCAAGTAAACCTTTCCCCTGATAGAGGAAGGTCAATGAGAAGGTGATGGGGGGAGAGAAATAGGAGAGCTTTTGAGGCGATTGAGTCTCCTTTTTCACATCTTAAGAATAGTCTTTTATCTTTGATCGCTTTTTGGTGCACTCATTTAGCCCCGACTTGTATAGAAGATTGGGCGTCTTTTGTAGAGAATCATGTTCTGATGTAAATTCTCTACGTTTTGGTATACTTCGTGTATACGGGAGTTCTCTCCCTTTTGATTAATACAATTTACCTTATCAAAAAAAAAATGTTCACCGGACATTAGTATTTGTTTTGATGACTATCATGTTTTATAATCTCATTGTTCTTCTGGATTTTTGATATGGTTTTAGCTTTTTGAAAGATGACATCAGTTAATATGGGCATTGGGTGTTTGGGTGAGACATGTTGAAGTGGGTTAGTGGTGGATCCCGCCCATTATTAGGCTGAACTCGTGTTGGCTTGTAAAATATTCATTATGTTGCAGTTAGACAAAAAAAAGCATTATGTTGTGTTGAACCATTCCGTGAAGCTCATTTTGAGTCCGCACGTAATACCTATCTGGGAAAAACCATCCATTTGCCTCCCGCGCTGCAAAATCCATTTAACTGTTCATCTGTTCTATCACTTGCTTCTTATCCATTATATTGTTGCAACCTTGTAATAAATTGGCATTTAAGAAAATTAACTATTTGTCACTCGCTCATCATTTGGCCGTTGTTAACAATTTGTTCTTGGTGTCTTTTGTAGGTTAAATCAAAACTTGAAATCCTTGGCTCTTATGCTGATGCTACTGAAGGACTAATAATACACGGATGGATAACGAAGATTGAAAACCACGGTTGCTTTGTCCGCTTTTACAATGGAGTACAAGGATTTGCCCCTAGGTTACTCCCTTGCAATTCACCCTCCAAACTAAATGCCAATACCTATCTGTATTTTTGTTATTTTATCATGTGTGGTAACACATTGACTTTTGGCTTTTCTTTTCACTTCTGATCTGATTATGTTTCTGTAAACGATAGTACTTTTATTTCATTCTGTTCCTTCATCAGTTAATCATTTTTACATCTCTGAGAGGATTAAATGTGTATTACCTATATTTTCCAGACTTCTTCTTTCTCTTCTGAGTTATGAGTTTGCTTTACCAATTCTATGAATGTGGACTGATATAATGGCAAGTAGAATATATTCTAGATTAGCTTTAAGAATCTCTTTTCAGAATTGAACTCTGTTATTATCTGTATGAGATTACATAATTGCTTTGTAATGGAAAGTTGAATATACTTGTGTGGATTAGCTATAATCTAATATGTTATTATTTGTATGAGATTACTGAATTGCTATTATCCGATAAAACATTTAGAGTATCAAGAAGAGTGCAATAGAAGTTTACTGAAGTAGTGAAGTGTTGCAAATTGCCTTTGCATCAGCGCTGCTCGTGTCTTCATAATTTCTTCAAATATGTGCTCTTAGACTATCATTTGCGGATGTTAACTTTTTCATTGAAGGAAAATTTTATTATTCTTCTTCTTTGCGTTCTGACAGATTGAAATAAGACTTAATGTAAATTAAAATGAATTGGATGATCAAAAAATGATTTTAAGATCAGGGTAAAGGCTACATGTGATCTGAGATTTGTCAGTATATTTGGCTCTGTGTCAATTTATATTCTGCAGCGTCTTATTGGAACTGATGCTTCCATTTATATCCAGATCTGAACTTGGACTAGATCCGTGCTGTGAAATAAGTTCCATGTATCACGTAGAACAAGTGGTGAAATGTAGAGTTACCAGTTCTAATCCGGCTTCACGGCGTATTAACCTCAGTTTGACAACAACACCCTCAAGGTTTGTTTCTTTTTTGTCTTCGTTAGAAGTTGCTTTAATATTGTAAAAAGAATTCATTTCTAACATGAAAAGAATGCATTTCTAACATGCTCTTGAATATTTTTTCTTATTCCTCTAATGAGCTTCCGTTAGAAGAACATGTTATGTAGGAATCCTTTTTCATTTCTATTGATGATCACTCTCAAGCGGTTGAAGAAACAGCTGAATATTTTTCATAATGAGGGGATCAACTTTTCATATGCTTAAATATATGAAGTTCTTGTATTCCAGTAATGATGTCAGCAATCTTCTTTAATAAATGGACTTTATGTGACAGTATGTTGCTATTGTTATTGGATGTAAATTTTGTGGATCTTCAATACATGGATGTATTGAAATTAATATTTTTTGCAGCTTTTTTGCTTTCTTCATGGTGGTTTGTTAGAGAGTTGGTGTCTCTTGAATCATTGACATCTTTAGACTGAAAAATTTATGTGACTTTCAAGATTTTCTTCACGAAACCACTTTATTGCCATATTGATCAAATATGCATGTCTCTTTGCCCTGTACTCATACGGCTTTATTTTTGAGGTTGCATTTTCTGGATTGCATTTTTTTGATTAAATAAATGATTCCTCCATTTATTTGAATGTTAATGCTAGGGTATCTAGCAATGAACTGGTCAAACCAGGAAAGGTTGTTTCTGGAGTGGTTGAGCGAGTAACTGCCGATGCAGTTGTCATAGATGTTACTGCTCAGGGTCATTTTAAGGGCACAATCTCTCCTCAACACTTGGCTGATCACACTGGTGAATGTTATGCAATTGAATCCTTTTTCCTCCCTCAATTGCTTTTACAGATTCCCCTTTTTTATGTCCTTGTGCACTATATGCATCAATTATGCGTTTAATATTCTTGTTTTTGCCACTTTGCAAGGCCATGCTGAGTTGATGAAGTCTGCCTTGAGGCCTGGGTATGAGTTTGATCGGCTTTTGGTTCTTGGTACTTTTTCTATCCTACATCCAGCTGTATTCAGTTATCTCTACAGTTAATTTCTGCTCATTTCCCACCATTTGTTTCATAGCTCACTGCTCACTTGTCCAGTAATTTTGTCTTTTATTTGTTGGATAGACATATAGCTTATAGTTTTTCTGACAAGAGGCCAAAGTTGTAGTGTTCCTGAATAATAATAGCAAAAAGATGGTGTCTTGTTAATCTAGATAAGGCATGTCATTGAGAAATTAATGAAATTCATTATGTTAAGGAAAACTTATCAATGGTGCAGTATGAAACTGAAAAAACAAAAGAGGGTGCAAAGATTTCTAGCTCTAGGTTTTCTAGTTGCATGCTACAAAGTCAAAGTATTGAATACTAATTTAACCAAGACTGCTGTAGATGTTGGAGATATCCATTATAATACCTTATATTAATGCTGCAGTCGACTTTGTATCCTCTGGACTTGTTATTTGTTCTTGTTCTTATGTGATTCTTCTGTAGTTTAACCAACTGCGACTGATAGACTAACCTGTGGTTTTTCTATGTTCTTTTAGTTTTTCGGGCTGCATGAGAGAGAGAGAGAGAGAGTATTTAAACACGTGCACTGACTAGATATTTGTCTGGATCTTTGATGTTTGTAGATGTTGAGGGCAGCAATTTAATACTCTCTGCAAAACATTCTCTTGCGACCTCAGCTCAGCAGCTTCCGCTGGATGTTAGTCAAGTCCATCTTAACTCTGTGCTGCATGTAAGAAACTTACTTCCTAGTTTCTGAGTTTCTTTCATCCCTCCCTTCTAGGTGAGTTAGGTAACTGTTTATAATCCAAATGGCAAGGAACTGAGGCATATTTTTTTCTTTGTTTTACTCCTCTTATGGGTGGGCGTGGTTCTTGCAAATTGTGATTGTTCATGACTGAAGAGGTCACAACAAATAAAGTTAAAAGGATCTTTTGAAACCCCCAAAGCACTAGTAGTTGAAGTTAATTTATTAACTATGATGTTATTACTTTCTGGTAATTCCACTTCTCGATAACCACAGCATGTATCTTTTTATCCAGGGGTATATTTGTAATATAATTGAAAGTGGTGTCTTCATTCGCTACCTCGGGCGTTTGACTGGTTTTTCTCCAAGAAACAGGGTATATACTTCTTGCAGTAAATCTACTACCTTCATAATTGTCTATTTTATTTGGATGAAGTGCATTATATGATCAATAAAAATCGCTGATTCATCATCGTTTTTCGTGAAGGCTACTGATGACAGAAGATCTAGTCTTTCTGAAGTTTACCAGATTGGACAGTCTGTCCGCTCTAACGTAGTTGATGTAGGTCAACCGTTTGGTATAATGAAGCTTTGGTATGTTATGTTTTTGCGATTCCCATTGAAATTTAGGTTCTTCCCTTCTCTCTCTCATTCAGGTTAGCAGTGAAACAAATCGAATTACAGTTTCTTTGAAGCAGTCGTCCTGCTCTTCAACTGATGCATCCTTTATTCAAGAATACTTCCTTGTGGAGGAGAAGGTAATTACTGACAATGAATTCCATATTGCCGAACAACTCTTCTGATCACGACTGGCAAAAAATCCCTGTTTGCTTGTCAGACACATCGATTATTCTATGTCTCTTTACACACATAATCACTTGGTAGGTAAATGAACTATCAGAACAATTGTCAGAAGAAGAAAAGTAAAAAAAGAACTATCAGAACAAAGAAACATTTTGGAAATCTGTAGGAAAATCTTCTTCAGTATAGGTCTTTGTACACGGAAATGCTCCTTTATTACTGTATAGGCCTTGTGCAGGCAGATTTTCTGTCCTTAGGAAGGGACTTTCTATCTGGGAGTGCACTTGAGAGTTGAAACTGCCTAAGTTAACTGTAAATCCTTTTATTTTTGGGTTAAATGGGATTCACTTTAAATCTTATTCCTTTAAACTTAGTCGAGACTTTTCCCATTTGATTTATCTTCTCTTCTTATTCTTGGTTGTGTCCATTTGGAATGGAAAGAAAAATATCACGTGCTGTTATGATTTGGCTGTTTTGACTTGAAACTTCTGGAAGTACCATAAATCTTCTGCTTTGTAGCTTTTGACTTGAATGATCAAGTCTGTTGCGGTCTTAGCTCCTCTGTTTTCTCATTTATTAACCTTTACAACTTTCAAGAGCATGAATTCCAGCCTTGGGTCTAGAATAGGTGGGGCTTGTATGTGTATTATCTCCTGCTTACAGAGAAGAATGTGCAAACTGAGTCAAGATTAAAATAAAAAAATCCTGTGTGCTAAGGTCATGCATTGGAGTCTCTAGTCTCATCATTGTTCCCTGTCAGTAGGAATGTTTGTATTTCTTGGGTATCACAAAGATACACTTCTACTCGTAATTATAAGTAATCTATGCCAATTTACAAGTTTCAAGTATTCAAATTCGTTGAGCAATTCATGCTTAAAGAATCAGGTAATGTTTTCTTTTGTAGTACAAATATGAGATACCAACTATTGGATCTCTGTGCTCAATCAGACCTTGTTATATTAAAGGGGATGTAGGGACACTCTTTTCTCTTAACATCTATATCATTTTGATTGGATCTTTATTCATCTTTCGCTGCTATCAGATTGCAAAGCTGCAGTCGGTGGACTCTGGAAGTTCTGACTTAAGATGGGTGGAAGAATTCAATCTTGGTAGCACTGTGAAGGGAAAAGTTCATGAAATAAAGGAATTTGGTGTTGTAGTAAGCTTTCAGAAATATGATGATGTTTTTGGTTTTATCTCCCACTATCAGTGTAAGTCCCTGTGAAACATTGAATAACCAGTTATTATTTGTTGCCTTGAGAACCAATACTAAGTATATGATATTCTTTGCAGTAGGTGGAATCTCTGTGGAAACTGGCTCAAGTATTCGAACCACGGTACTTGATGTTTCCAAGATAGAACGCCTAGTGGATCTGTCTTTGAAGCCAGCTTTTGTGAATAAATCAAAGAAACAGACCACTAATAATCAAGCCCAGAAGGTCATTCTTGAAATTGCTATTTCATTGTTGTGCTGTAATGTTCATTCTCTCAGTTTTGTTTGCCTCATTAAGGATATTTTAAAGAAAAATAATAGCTTCTTGCTTTCATACTAATTTTTTTGATAACGGAGAAATACCAAGGGCTAGTGGCGGACGGTTCGAAACTCAGTTTATAATGGACCTGCCCCTCTACCCTTTTCTACTTAAATACCAGGTTTTTGTCCGCAACACCGTTTGAACCGCGATGTGCGGCTAACCCACACATCACAAGTTTTACCGGTTACCACTAGTCCAAAGCCTTCGGGGGCTGCTCTCATACTACTACTTCAAAGAAAAACTATTAATTTTGTGTATGCAATCTTGTATTTTGTTTTCTTCTTTTATCTTGCATCTATATTGGTTGTGTTAGTTTACAGATATGTATAGTGTAGTCTTGTCCCACATTGGAAGAGGAGTAATATCTCCTTGTAGTGTATAGCTATAAATAGGGACCTCTTGTATTGTATTTATGATCCAATATCAATAACATATTTTCTCCCGTGCCTTCTCGCATGGTATCAGAGCATTAGTGAGAAAAGATTGATGTGCGTCATTCCATCGTTAATCGGGAAGAAAGAACTTAGTCATCCTGCAATTTTTCCGGTGACCTAAGGCTTGTCTAAGTGAAAGTCACTTTCTGTCGGTGTTGTGCTAAACCAACACCACCACGAGGTAGATCACCCTCCGACGCCCAACCCCTGAAATTTTATCTGGCAGAAAAGCCGCCACGTTCCTCCACGCGCCGGCAACAACTTTTCCGGCGAGGGTTCCGGCCATTGTTTCGCGAAACTTCTTCAGGACAGTGTGCTCTTCTCAAAATTCCGAGCCTACCCATCTAATTCAAATCAAATTCCGACCACTTTTATATTTTTCCGGCGTGAACAGTGACCTTTCATGGCTATTGTTTTTTAAAACATTTCTTCAGGACAACTTGCTCGCAAAGGAATTCCGAGTCTATCCATCCTGGTTACGACAAATTCTGACAACTTTGGAATTTTCCGGTGAGCTACAGTGTTTCCGGCACAGAACAATGTTCTGTTTCCTGCTGTAAATAGTGTTTTTCATGCTATTTCTTCAGTTTTCTCACAAGAGCTACTTATTTCCACTATTTCAAGTTAACCCTACTACTACAAATTGTAGCGACATGGGAACCGATGCTTTGAATAGTCGGATGGTTTCTTTAGCAGAGTATATTGAGTTCCTTCAGTATAAAGCATGTAAGCAGACATCTTCTGAGATAGCTTCTGTTGTTCAAATAGGTAATAACGTGACTTGTTTCTCCCAATCTTCATCCTCTGAGTCTTGGGTCATTGATTCAGGTGCATCAGATCATATTTCTGGTAACAAATTCTTTTTCACTACTATTTCGTATTCTCAATCTCTTCCAAAAGTCACAATAGCCAATGGGTCTCAAACCATGGCAACTGCAATAGGTCAAGCAAGCCCACTTCCTTCCTTACCTTTAGATTCAGTCCTTTATGTTCCCAATAGTCCTTTTAATCTCATAGTTGTTAGTCGCTTAGTCAAATCACTTAAATGCGCTGTTTTATTTCTTATTGACCATGTTGGTACCGGGCGCGAATCAAACAGACTTTATTACCTTATCCTTGCTAAATCACATGGACTCACATCTTGTCTTCCTTCTACAACTTGTCCTGTTACTCATTCACCAGATTTATTACATAAACGGTTGGGACATCCCAGTTTGTCAAAATTTCAGAAAATGATATCTTATTTATCTCACTTGTCAGCTCTAGAGTGTGAGTCATGTCAGCTCGGTAAGCATACCCGCTCCCATTTCCCTTGGCGTCTTGATAATCGAGCAGAGTCACATTTTACTTTAGTCCATTCAAATGTTTGGGGTCCTAGTCGGGTCAGTTCCACCTTGGGATTCCGTTACTTTGTCAGTTTCATTGATGATTATTCCAGGCGCACTTGGATATTTTTAATAAAAAATCGATCTGAGCTGTTTTCTATTTTCCAGACCTTCCACGCTGAAATTCAAAATCAATTTGGGGTTTCTATTCGCACATTTCGTAGTGATAATGCCCGAGAGTATTTGTCTTCCCCATTTCAGCAGTTTATGAAATCTCATGGGATTATTCATCAAACATCTTGTCCGTACACATCTCAACAAAATGGGATAGCTGAAAGAAAGAATAGACATCTTATTGAAACTGCTCGTACCTTACTCATACAATCTCATGCTCCGTTGCATTTTTAGGGGATGCAGTTCTTACATCTTGCTATCTTATTAATCGTATGACATCTTCAGCTATCCAGAACCAAGTTCCATTCTCTGTCATGTTTCCCCACTTACCTTTGTTCTCTCTTCCACCCCGTATCTTTGGAAGCACTTGTTTTGTCCATAACCTTACTCCAGGAATAGATAAGTTAGCTCCTCGTGCTCTTAAGTGCGTATTTCTTGGTTTCTCGAGAACACAAAAGGGGTATCGATGCTACTCTCCTGACCTCCAGCGGTACCCTATATCCGCTGATGTTACCTTCTTTGAAACCCAATCATACTTCACAGGTTCAGGTCATCACTTAGATATTCAGTCACTCCAGCTCCACCACCTACAACTCCAGTTGTAGCTCCACCACCTATAGCTCCAGTTCCACCACCTACAGCTCCGGTTGTAGCTCCACCGCCTATAGCTCCAATTCCACCACCTACAGCTCCGGTTGTAGCTCCACCACCTATAGCTCCAGTTCCTCCACATAATCCAGTTCAACCTTCTGCAGCTCCACCACTCTTAACTTATCATCGCCGTCCACATCCAGCATCGAGCCTAGGTGATTCACGCCCCGCATCAGATTCTGCACCTGCTGCGGACTTGTCTCCTCTTAGTCAACCAATTGCACTTCGCAAAGGTGTACGATCCACACTTAATCCTAATCCCCACTATATCGGTTTAAGTTATCATCGTCTGTCGTCACCTCATTATGCTTTTATATCTTCTTTGCCCATTGTTTCTATCCCTAAGCCTACAAGTGAGGCACTATCTCATCCAGGATGGCGACATGTTATGATTGACGAGATGTCTGCTTTACATGCGAGTGACACTTGGGAGCTTGTTCCTCTTCCTGCAGGTAAGTCTACTGTTGGTTGTCGTTGGGTTTATGCAGTCAAAGTCGGCCCGGATGGCCAGGTTGATCGTCTTAAGGCTCGTCTTGTTGCAAAAGGATATACTCAAATTTTTGGGATTGATTATAGTGATACTTTCTCTCCCGTGGCTAACGTAGCATATGTTCGTCTCTTTTTGTCCATGGTTGTTGTACGTCATTGGCCTCTTTATCAGTTAGACATTAAGAATGCTTTTCTCCACGGTGATTTTGAGGAAGAAGTTTATATGGAGCAACCACCTGGTTTTGTTGCTCCGGGGGAGTTTAATGGTTGTGTGTGCAGATTGCGCAGGTCACTATATGGTTTGAAACAGTCCCCTCGAGCTTGGTTTGGTAAGTTCAGGAGTTCGGCATGACTCGTAGTGAGGCTGATCACTCTGTGTTTTATCGACATTCTGCTCCTAATCTGTGTATTTATCTAGTGATTTATGTTGATGATATGGTTATTACTGGTAATGATCAGGATGGTATTACTAATCTGAAGCAACATCTCTTTCAGCACTTCCAGACTAAGGATCTGGGCAGATTGAAATATTTTTAGGTATTGAGGTCGCTCTGTCTAGCTCAGGTATTGTTATTTCACAGCGGAAGTATGCCTTAGACATTTTTGAGGAGACTGGAATGATGTGTTGCAGACTTATTGACTCTCCTATGGATCCGAATGCTAAGCTTCTGCCTGGATAGGGGGAGCCTCTTAGAGACCCTACGAGATATAGGGGGTTGGTTGGCAAATTGAATTACCTCACAATGACTAGACCTGATAGTTTATGGATTCTCCCTTTGATAGTTTCGCATTCTTCGGTATATAAAGTCAGCTCCAGGCTAAGGATTACTATTCGAGGATCAAGGCCACGAGCAGATTGTTGGGTACACAGATGCTGATTGGGCAGGATCACCTTTTGATAGACGTTCTACGTCTGAATATTGTGTTCTAGTAGGAGATAATTTGGTCTCGTGGAAGAGCAAGAAACAGAATGTAGTTGCTCGATCTAGCGCCGAAGCCGAATATCGGGCCATGGCTACGGCGACGTGTGAGTTAGTTTGGGTCAAGCAGTTGCTCAAGGAGTTAAAGTTCGGAGAAATCAGCAAGATGGAACTAGTGTGTGATAACCAAGCTGCTCTTCATATTGCGTCAAATCCGGTGTTCCATGAGAGGACTAAACACATTGAGATCGACTGTCACTTTGTCAGAGAAAAAATACTTTCAGGAGATATTACAAAGTTTGTAAAGTCGAATGATCAACTAGCAGATATTTTCACTAAGGCTCTTACTGGTTCTCGTATTAGTTACATGTGTAACAAGCTCGGTACATATGATGTGTATGCACCGGCTTGAGGGGGAGTGTTAGTTTACAGATATGTATAGTGTAGTCTTGTCCCACATTAGAAGAGGAGTAATATCTCCATGTAGTGTATAGCTATAAATAGAGATTTCTTGTATTGTATTTATGATCCAATATCAATAACATATTTTCTCCCGTGCCTTCTCACAGGTTGCACTACATTTCTTTTTCTCTTTCATGTATCTGATTACTTTCCCTTCATAAACAGAAACGCAAGAGGGAAGCACTTGGGGAATTGGAAGTAAATCAAACTGTAAATGCAGTTGTGGAGATTGTTAAAGAAAATTACTTGGCAAGTCTTTTCAGTTTTTTGTTGTAATTTTTTTGGCTCGCTTCTATCCATACTGTTTAGGCATGCTTAACCATTTCTGTTAACCAGGTGGTTTCACTACCATCATATAATAACACTCTTGGATATGCATCACGAGCTGATTACAACACTCAAAATCTACCCCCTAAATCATTTGCCAATGGAGAGAGGTAACAATCCGGATAATTTCCATTGTATTTTTTTAATTGTGTTTTCATTGTCCGTTACTTTATGATGTCTAGCTGCACAGCTAAAACAGATTGTCATTTCATTTATTGGTTTTTACCATTTAGTGGTTTTGCTGATGTTTGGAATTTATTGTACTCGAGTTGACAATGAAATTGATGTTTACGAATTCTAAAGGAAAAGCAAATGAGATGTGCATTAAATCATGGTCTAAATGCTGTGATTTGACATCGTCCAAGAGGTAGTATCACTAGACTTGGGAAGGAAGTAAGAGAAAATCAGGAAGTTCAGAGAGTAAAACTTGCATCGACGTGGTTGTAGTTTATGCTTTTTGAATAGCAAATGGGTGAATGAGGTAGTATGATCAAAGGAAAAATGTATGTTGAAGAATCTTCTAGTATGGTTCAAGGGAAATGTGCCAACTTGATAAAGTCAAGGGAATTTAGATATAGGAGTTACCATCTTGGGGTGCGGCCCTTCCCCGAATCCTGCGTGAATGTGAGATGCTTTGTGCACCGGGCTGCCCTTTCATCCCAGTATGATATGTGCGCATATACCAGTCAGAAGATATGGCTAGCTGATATGTGAATGGAAGAATATATAAGAGAAAGCTACCATGGAATCTGAATCACTTGTGATATAGGAACGTCAGGAGCGTACACCTCTTTCTATGTAGTATTTTAATATTAGGGGATTTCGGTTGTTAAGTCAAGGCTCAAGAATTATTAATTTAATCACGGGACAATAAAATTAGAATGACTTATGTGGAAACTAGTTGGGTGAAAGGGGGGGGAATTCTCTACAGCTACAAGTTGTTGCTAAGAATTTCCTCTCCATAAGGCTGTGGAAGAACGTACTGTTCTTGCTTCAATAATGTACTCATGTCTCCGGCTTCATGCTATTTTGCTTTCTATTCTATGGATAGCTAAAGTAATTCATATGTATTTAATGCATGCTATTGTGGTTTCTAGTTAGTAATATTTTTATTTATTTTTTCCTAGTTTGTAATTCATTTTTCTTTTAATGTAGTGTCATTGCCACTGTTATGGCCACTCCCTCTCCTTCAACAAGTGGGAGATTGCTGCTGCTGCTTAAATCTATTAGTGAAGCTATTGAAACGTCGAGTTCCAAGAGGGCTAAAAAGAAATCTAGTTATAATGCTGGATCGCTGGTTCAGGCAGAGGTATGGATATCGTCCCTGGTAGTAGTTACTCTTACTGCATGCAAGATTGAGATCATAAATTAGCTGGGGATTATATCTTGTCTTTTCGATTAACTGCAGATTACTGAAATAAGGCCACTTGAATTGAGACTCAAATTTGGGTCCGGTTTCCATGGGAGGGTCCACATAACAGAGGTGAGCCACTACTTGATGACTTGTTCTCAACTGATTACATAAGGGGTCTTTTGGTTGCCGGTTACAAAAATGGGGAAAAATAATCTCCACATAAAATCTAGCATAAGTTATACAATGTTTGGTTGGTTTTTTCTCTTTTCCACATTAAACATAGCATTGCTAATACAATGTTTGGTTTATGTTTTTCTTTTCCATAACTAATACATGTATAAGTTATGAGGGAATCTATGTATTATTTTATGCAGGGTAGAAGATGGAATAACTAATAAATGTATTAGTAATACTTGGATTAAAACACAAAATGACAAGAATACCCTCTATTCAAACTTTTTTCTTTGGTTTAAAAAACATATTTATAATATGCTAACAATGTTAATAGAATAAACTAGACAAATAATTAATAATACTGACAGTACATTTCTATATTACTAATCCTTACATAAGGTAATTTTCGTATAACTAATCCCCGCAATACTAATTCTTGTGTAATTAAACTCTGATAACTAGTCCATTTATAACTAATCCCTGCATAATTAATCTCTGCATAACTCGTGTTTGAACCAAAGACCCCTTAATAGAGATCTTACCCTTCTCGAAAGAAAAGGAAAGAATAAAAGAATAGTAGGAAAAGAAAAAAAACATAATTTGATTTCCAGTGTTTCTAAACTTGTGGTTTTTAATTTCTTGATGACTTGATGAATAGGCATCAGATGACAATCATGCTGAAGCTCCATTTAGTAACTTCAGATTTGGGCAGACTCTTACTGCAAGGATTATTTCAAAGTCCAATATGTCAGAAAGTATTAAGAGAGGCTATCAGTGGGAGCTATCCATTAAACCATCCACACTTGCAGGTGAAATGATAACATGGCCACGTATGGCATGAGACCTTTTTTTTATACTGACTGACTTCATATGAATTTCATCCACTTATGCTTGTCTTCTACCTCATCCAATTTGGACATATTTGCATTCTTCTTGTTAGATCAAATCCATAGACATGGGCGAACCTAGAGACCGAGGCGCGGTTCGGCCGAACCCAGTAACTTTGGTCCAAACTCTATATTTGTCTTAAGAAATTCATTTAATATGTTCAGATTATTAATTCATAACACAATAACTTAAAAGGGCTAAAATTCTGAACCCAGAAACTTCAGATTCTGGCTCCGCCTCTGTCCATAGATTGTCAAACTTTACCTTTGACTGTTAAACTCCAGATGGTACCTTATCAAAAAAATATACTGAAATCTGTATTATGTGACATATTACTAGAAGGTTTGTTACCTTATTTTTGTTACTTTGTAAGCTCCACAAGCCCAATATGTGTAGTAGGACCTATATTTTACCCAATCCTTGTGTCTTTGCGCTTGTTGCTTATTCTTATGTTACTGACACCAAAAAGTCTCGTGATTCTATCCTTTGCTATATACAGGATATGTCGGGCCATTCTTTGACTGGGCTATTGTTCCCTGTCTTATATATTTGTGGTTGGCGCATATATGCATGATGCTGAGAGCTCTTAACTTTTATTCAATAAATCACATTCATTGTTTACATGAGTTTATGGCTACAAATGTTGACTTGCTAAGATTTAAAAATCTTGGCTTTCTTTGGTTACCTTTCTCAAAAAAAAAAAATTGGCTTTCAATGGTCAGGGTAGATGCAGAAAAGCATATTTTTATCCCGTTCAAAGAAATACAAACTAAAATAAATCTTATGAACCAGGGGTTGTTCTAAGATGGTCAGATTGACATTCTTTAATAGACATGACTGATTTCATGTTCAAGTGAGGCAAGTCTACTTTTTTTTAAGGTATTCCTTTTGACTATCGTTGTTCTACTTGCATCTCCAGGATCTGGTGAAATTGAGCCCGTTGAAGAATTCAATTATTCAACCGGCCAACTCGTTACTGGCTTTGTGTACAAAGTTGACAATGAATGGGCTTGGCTAACGATATCTCGAGATGTTAAGGCCCAGCTCCACGTCTTAGATAGCTCAAGTGAGCCTAATGAGCTAGATGAATTTCAGAAAAGGTTCTCTATCGGCAGGTCTTTTTCCGGTTATGTTTTAAGTGCTAATAAGGAGAAGAAGTTGGTGCGCTTGATTTCACGACCACTGTTGGTTGACCTGGAAAGATCTGCCCGTCAAAAAGATGGCCCCACGGATCATTCAAGTGAAAATATGGCATTTCATATTCGTGAAGGCAGTGTTTTGGGTGGCAGGATTTCCAAAATCTTTCCAGGTGTTGGTGGATTGCTTGTTCAGATTGATCCTCACCTATATGGTAAGGTTCATTTCACTGAACTGACAGATCCAGGGGTTGCTGATCCGCTGTCTGGATATCATGAAGGACAATTTGTAAAGTGCAAAGTTCTGGAGACTACTCATTCAGGCAAGGGCACTGTTCATATTGACCTTTCGCTGCAGTCTATTTCACACAGAACCCAGGAGCAGAAGCTTGCTGTAAACAATGACACTGTGTAAGTTCCAAATTCCTTACTTGAATCGTATTAAGGACTACTCTTAAGGCAATGTTTTGCATTATTTCTTCAAGGTCAACAACATGAGCTTCATGATACTAAATGCATTTATAATCTTCATAGGTATTAGGTTTATTATCATGCTGCAAATTTAAAACATGCTTCAAAATTTCTATTAATGGAATATGTTGGTGCTTCTAACCGATAAAAAATTGCCGTTGCCTAAGCCTTTTAGGTGGTTTCTAGAGAGCACTCTTCAATGAACTCTCACTCTGATGTGTGCTATGTACTTGATCCCAGTGATGACTTCTGTTATCCAAAGTGCACTGGATCTTTTTATGTGTTCATGATCCTGCTTGCAGACCTGAGGTAGTCAATGTTACATGATTAGCAGCACAATAGAGTTCTCTTTAATGAATTCTAAGGCCAATGTGTGTGCTATGCACTTGCTCCTGGTGACTTATGTTATCTGAAGTGCATTGGACTTCTTTATGTTTCACGATCCTCCTCGCTGCAGACCCAAGGGAGTTAATTTTAGATGAGTAAGATGACTTGTACGGTTATGGTGGTCTCTTAATATATTAGGTAAACAGGTTACAAAATTGATGAAGTTGTATTACTTTGGAATCTCACTCTGTATGTAGTAATTGGGGGGGGGCAGGGGCTATTTCCCTGGTTTGGCTTAGGAAATAAAAGACAAGGTCAACTGAAGTGGAGCCTCCACATTAATTAGCTTTTCCAGTCCCTCTAGAATCAAAAGAAACAATTTAGATGTCTTTCCAACTACACTAAACAATTGGATGAGAAGTTTATTACTTATACCAAAAGAAGTATTCAGAGACCCGTATTTCCCCCTCTGCTTCCTTTCCTCCTTGAGCTTATCTAACAATGTTGATATATAGGAGGTTGGCACCCATATCATTTCTTTGCTCTTTTTTATTTTTGATTGATTTATTTTTCTTTTCTTTGTTCACTTTTATTCAGGAATTTTCCTGGATTGGTGGAGAAGATAGAGGATCTTCGTCCAAATATGGCGGTGCAGGTACAACGTGATTTAGATGTATTTTTTTTCCCTTTGCAAACTGCATTAATATGCAATCAATGCTCTTTCTGTAGTTTTCTTGACCTTTTCAAACCTATATTATTCGCCTCTGCTTGCGTCTTGTTTTCATTCCCCCTTCACGCAAAAGATAATGTGCAACATTGACAATGACACTCTGATAGATGTCTCTAAGTTAATTTTTATGATCATCTGGTATTGAATCTTATGTAACTCTTGTCTAGATTGAAAATCAGAAGATTGGGGGTACTTAAAGAGGGAGGAAAGCCATCTTTATCATCTAGTTGGGAAGGCTTTAAAACCCTTCAAATTAGGTTCAATCCCTCTCTTAAGTAAGGCTGAGGTAAAATACCTTGTCTTTCCCTGAGGTCCAAGGGACGTATTCTTCCAGTGGTTGGAGAAATCATATGATTCTCTTCCTCCCTTGGACCAAATGAAGTGATCTGCCTAATATCTCATCGACATCACTACTAGGTAATCACTTGCTCCTTCCCGACCATAATCAGTCCTACCCAATTCTCTAAAAGTAGCCCAAAATCCCACAAGGAGGATAATTTCCTTTGCTATTCATCCAACATCTGCTTTTCTCGAAGTTTCAGCTTTCTATAAAATCCTTCACTCTAAGTGGCATAAACCAACCGACACCCTACATATTAAACATCAGATTTCACATTTAGGGACAAAACTGCATCATAGCGAAAAGAAGCTAACATTTAACAGCTAATGCCCTCCCCCTAAAATACAAAACAAAACCTTTTAGTTATTTTTTAAACGTCAAGTCTCTCCTCAATGAACTGACTTCAAACCAAGGGTTGCTGAAAGAATGTCTTCCCAATTTCAGCTTACGTGTTCTTGATCACCCAAAATTCATTACATATTTCCATTGAGCTGTCCCTTATGAACTGTTTAGCCCCTTGTACCCCAAGTCCCTTTTTCATCCCCATACTTGTCTGAAGTTAACCTTCTCCTTTCTGCTGTCACTTATAGTACCAATGCAAAATTTCTCAAGTGCCACTTTGCTGATTGATTAATCTCTTCTGCTTACTGTGGCTGGTGTCTTAAAAGATATGTTATATATGTGGGAAGATTGGAAAGTGTACTACATTTTTGTAATTGATGCTAATGACACTCCCTTCAGATACGTTTTCTTTTTCCTGCCCACTAATTTCAAAATCTTGAAGTAACTGATTCCATTGCATCGCATATATGGTTTTTCTTGTTTCTTTTTCCTTTCTACTTTTCTGCTGAAAGGTTTATGCATCCTTCATATGAAACTTCTTTCACACGGTCTCAAGTCTGAACTTTTTGTGCGACTGCTAGCAGATGCCTCTTGTATTCTATATGTATAATAAATGGATATGTGCTGAGGTCATAACAAACTCATTCTTATATATGCACAGGACAAAATTTGTTGTCTATTCATCGTTTTCCATTAAAATCGTTCAACATATAGGATATGAACTGGCTTCTCAGTTGTAAAAGAATAAAAAGATAACACATAGGATATGACCTGATTGTACTGATGAACTCATTACTAAAATCATTTTAGCGTATCAGTTTATCGATGTTACTGTCATCTGCAATGATGATGGATTTCCTTTTCTGCGAGTTAATTAATGTGGAGGTTCCTCTCTTCTTTTCCCATTTTCATACTTTTAGGCATATGTGAAAAATGTTACACCGAAAGGATGTTTCGTAATGCTTTCGCGCAAAGTTGATGCAAAAGTTCTTCTCTCAAACTTGTATGATGGCTATGTTGAAAACCCGGAGAAAGAATTCCCTGTTGGGAAACTTGTCGTTGGCAAGTAAGTTTTGTCAGTATGGATAAACTATTTATGTCTCAATCCTCATGTTGTCGTATACTAAGTTCCTTTATTGTAGGGTGGTGTCAGTGGAGCCATTGTCTAAGCGAGTTGAAGTCACTCTAAGGACATCAAGTGCAGGCAGTGCTTCCAAGTCTGATAAAGATGCTCTAAGTAATTTGACTGTTGGGGATGTCATAACTGGCAGAGTTAAGCGAGTTGAACCGTATGGCTTGTTTATCCTAGTTGATCACACAAACATGGTATGTAACTGGTCACTTCCAACAGTTATGACTTGCCTTTGGGTAGTAAGTTACGACTCAAGTTACCACATTAGTACTTTTTCACATGCTTTAACTCACAGGAAATTCAGTCTATATCTTTTTACGTATTGTAATTTCATCAGTTGTAAAGCAACTTCTTGACTCTTTAGTGATAAGTGTATCTTTTTTCTTGTCTTGTATTTTCATCAGCTATAAACAAGTTCTCTATTCTTTAAGAAAGTTCTGGTGTTCATCATGAATATGTTTTTCTCATCAGTTTACAATATTGATGAGCTATGTTTCTTAGCAGAAAGCTTGTGTTTTACTTGTGTGCTGATGATTCAGCTTCATTTTCTAGGTTGGATTGTGCCATGTTTCAGAGATCTCTGACGATCATGTCAACAATATTGACTCTAGATACAAAGCTGGAGATAGAGTGACGGCAAAGATTTTGAAGGTAAATGCTTGTTCTGTATGACAATGCAGTTCCACTGAGTAGACAAATACTTTGGACTAGGTGGAAACTTTATCAAAACTAAAAGGAAAAGGGAGAGTAATGGAAAAGTTTTTTGCTTATATGCCTTGCTTTGTTTCTTTTTCTTTGTTTTCTTTTCTTGGTTTTTGGTTTCCTGGTTCAGACAATAATAAGAATGTTACCCCACGTTATATAAGCGAATTCACTTAATTTGCGCATCTCAAGTTCTTTAATCATCATACCATCTGAAGCACTTCAAGTGCTAATATAGCTTCCAGAATAACACGAGTGATGACTTAGGCTGTAGCTTGTGTGTTATTTCTTCCATCTGGGTCTGTTTCACTCAAACTCATTTTTTTCAACCTTTTGTTAGGTGGATAAGGAAAGACAGAGAATATCACTTGGGATGAAGAATTCATATTTTAATGATGCTACAAGTGGTGAAACAAATATAAGGCACAGTTCTGGTTGTGCAATGGAAGGAAATGCTCTTTCCAGAGGTATCGAGTCAACTCCTTCACCTGAGAGGAGCTCCCAAGAACGGGATAATCTTGACGAAGAATCTGTAGATGGGATGGACCCGTTCCTTGCTGAAGTTGAATCTCGGGCATCAATACCACCATTGGAGGTCCCACTTGATGATATAGAAAAATTGGATGTGGGCGATGTAGTTAATCAAGACTCAGGTGATGCTAGCAATTTAGGTACTTCAGATGAAAAGAACAAGAAACTAGCAGCAAAGAAAGCTAAAAGATTGAGGTACTGTTTGATCATTAATCTTCTCTTCAGGTTTACAAATTCATAGAAAGCAAAGTTGTCTGTATCTTTACTGTCTTCATGTGATACAATCTTTTTAATGCAGGGAACAAGAAATTAGAGCTGCTGAGGAAAGATTACTAGAAAAAGATATTCCCAGAGATGAAGATGAGTTTGAGAAATTAGTTAGAAGTTCCCCAAATAGCAGCTTTGTCTGGATAAAATACATGGCATTTGTGCTGTCTTTGGCTGATGTTGAGAAGGCACGCTCAATTGCTGAACGGTAAATCTTTCAAGTTATATCTTCTTCATCTAGAACAAACAGTGAATTTCCTTTCTGCCAAATGAAGAGTTAATAAACAAGCCTCTCGTCATATTGGTATTTAAGCTCTCAGTTAGCCATTATTTCTTGTCACTCTTCTAAACTATGTCTACTTCTTGTGCTCCAATGTGATAGAACAGTCAATATGTTGACGAGGTTATAAGATTATAATGTCATGTATACCTTGTCAAATTGCAAGCATGAAAAGATTATTTAAGGATAAGTATATGGATTTCTGGATTCTTAAGAACACATTTTTGGAAAAACTATCTTGGGCAGGTTGTACCATCAGATTTAATGGACTCGGAAGAGATTTTTTTGTGATATACATATGGCTTTTAAGTATAATGTTTCTGCTCCAAAAGGGGGAGTCTTTTGCATGAAACAATTTAAGAGAACCACATGAGGTGCAAAGTCATATGCACAGCTCATACTTGGCCACTGAAGTGAAATTGCCATGATATTTATTCTTTTTCGTGCATTAGTGTTCTTAGGTACTGTGAGGTGTAAAATGTGATGGAAAATTATCTATATATAACCTGTTAATTGTGTCTTGATTCTTTTCCCAAGGGCTTTGAGGACAATAAATGTTCGAGAAGAGTCGGAGAAGCTGAATGTTTGGGTTGCCTACTTTAATTTAGAAAATGAGTATGGAAATCCCTCACAGGTATGACAAAACAAAGATATTGATCCATTTTTTATGCTTGTTATATTTCATTTTGCAATGAGAGTTCCTCCTATATTTTCCTCTGAAGCCCTTATTCTTGATTTCGATCCAGGAAGCTGTTGCAAAAGTATTCCAAAGAGCATTGCAGTATTGTGATCCCAAAAAGGTGCATCTGGCCTTGTTAGGAATGTATGAGAGGACCGAGCAACACACACTCTCAGATGAACTGCTTAACAAGATGGTTAAGAAGTTCAAGCATTCGTGCACGGTACTGACAACTAAAAGTGGTTTTGGAAATATTTTGGTTGATCCTATTTAACTATTGCCAACTCTATTTGTTCTCTTTGCATTTAGGTTTGGCTCAGGCGGGTTCAGTGGCTATTGAAACAAAGCCAAGATGGGGTCCAGTCAGTGGTGAATCGTGCTTTACTAAGTCTTCCTCCGCACAAGCATATTAAGTTTATTTCACAGACAGCTATTCTAGAGTTCAAGTGTGGGGTTCCTGACAGGGGTCGCTCCTTGTTTGAGAAAATGCTTCGCGAGTATCCCAAGAGAACTGACTTGTGGAGTGTTTATCTTGATCAAGTACCGTCTTAAACTGAACTTTGATACAAATACATAGACATATTTGTATATATAAAGAAAATCTTTTTTACTGTACATGACTCAAATTAAATCAAATGAACAGGAGATTCGACTAGGAGATGCGGAAGTGATCCGTGCTTTATTTGAAAGGGCAATTACTCTTAACCTTCCACCCAAAAAGATGAAGGTGATTATATATTTTTAAAAACCATGGAATATTCTTTATGATTTTTCTTGCGATTTGTTTTTTCTTAATTGTTTTAAGATGGTAGCGATTCTATGGTTTTCTAATGGCTTTTGACGTCTGGAGTGCAGTTCCTTTTTAAGAAGTATCTCGAGTATGAGAAGACGCTTGGTGATGACGATCGAATGGAGGCTGTGAAAAGAAAAGCAATGGAATATGTTGAGAGCACTCTTGCTTAATTAAACCAGCAGTCATGTAGATCTGAATATCTTGACAAGGCGAAGAGTCCTCGATCAGTGCTGGAGAAGAGATGTTCATGGCATGGTCTTGCGTCTATCCATTGGTTGAAATTCAGAGATTTCCTTGAGGTTGAAATTGTCTGATTCTCATGCAGTTTTGACATACAAGCGCGACAAACAGTAGTTAGGTTCTGCTGGAAGTAACGTTCCCATCACTATAACCAACTTCTCTTGTAGGCACAATTCAGCGATTGAAATACAGCAGTTAGGAGATTGACATGCGACATGTGTTCGTGCTGATTTTCAAAATGTCACACTAATTTTGTAACTTATATAGGAAAATTTTGGAACACTGAGAAATTGTGGTGTAAAGAGAATCCAAGTTTTATGCAAGAGGAATATGCAATTGTGTAGGTGCTTGTATAATTATCAATATGAGCAATGATAAAATTACTCATTGTATGCCATATTAACCTTAAAATACTTTGTGGGCAATGCAAGTAAACCACTGTTGATTCATTACTATTTCCAGTTTATAAAAGCTAAAAGCACGACGGTAAGCTGTTCTAACCTTTTCTCTTGGTAAGGTAATATGCTGTTCTTTTCTTATGTATACTAGTATTAGTACCCGTGCGATGCGCGGTCAAATATTAAAAGGAATTAACTATAGTAGATTGATGTTTATATCTTATTTATAATATCACATCAAAATTAATGTTTTAGTATTTAAATTATCTTTTTTGGTTGAGGACATATATTTGAACCCAACTAATATCATATATAATTCTCCAGGAAGAGTCATCTCATGGGAAAGTCAGCTTGAAATATAAATTTACCTTGTTGTTTAGCTTATATTCGCTTCAAACTAACTAAAAAGATGTTAAAAACTGTAAAAGCTTTATTGGTGATTTCTTAAACACTCAAACATCTAATTTCTGGGATGAACATGAAGTTAAGATATTTCTTTCTTTCTGGAAAGCTATCTTGCATATCCTTCTTTTCGTTTGGAACACATGAATTAGTCAGCAACTCCATAGAGAAGTGTTTAGCACCGCATCTGTGACAACCTATCCTTTCGTTATTGCATAAGTTAGCTAGCTTAGATATATGAAAAGAGTCAAGGATTGGTACCCCGCAATTTTCTTTTAATCTGAGAAGTTCAGATCTTTCAGTAAAATTCTCAAACTCGAAAGGCACCATGTATCCATCCCCCTTATCTTTAGGAATTCATATTCTTCACATCGGTTCAAATCCCTGAATGTAACGAAGACATGGAGGACAAAAAAAAGGCGTCTGCGAGAAAACATGAAATTTGCAACGCAATGAACAATTTTCTTTTTTTTCTTTTTTTTGGCCAAAGGTTCTTCATAGGAGATTATATTGAAGATAAGTCAAAAGGAACATAGAGGGGGCATATACCTGACCTCATCAAAATAGAGCTAATTGGACAAATCCAACTTTACAATTGTCTTATCCCTAAGAAAACAGAAAGAAAAGGAGGAGGGTTACTCCTGAAACAATTAAGGTCCCAAAAATTGCTAAGTATGAAACTTAACACAAATATCACATTCAACCTGGATCAAAGATGAAGGTGCTCTTCCTCACCTTAATTCTAAAACTTGGTCTTCTTAACTCATCATTTTTCACTGAGGATGTAATCTGCCTTGGCATGTTTATAGCCCCAGTGAAGGACTGATTTTTTCTATCTCTTTTCGCTAAATTTGCTAGAAGATCAGCTGGAATGTTACCTTCCCTGAAGGTGTGAGTGAATTGAAACTGTCCATCTATGTTCATTTCTAGAATCTCTTTGACTTCTTCTCTGATTTGCCATGCTGTGGAGATTTCTCCCTTTATCATTTGAAGAGCAAGTAAAGAGTCTGATTCAATAGTTATTCTGTTAAAGTCGTGGTCTAAACACCACCTCATTTCAGTTTTAATAGCCTGCACCTCAGCTAAGTTATTGGAGCAACACCCAAGATACACAGTGAAAGCCATGACCATATGTCGAAGGTGATCTCTTAAAATCCCACCACCCCCTGCGCTCTCATGATTTCCTTTGCTGCACCCATCTACATTTAATTTGAATTCACCGAAAGCAGGATTATTCTATATCACTGGAATGATGCTCAGCTTGGGCTTAATCCTATCAATCATTTGGGTAATTCTTGGAAAGGGAAAGGTGAAGGATAATTGGGCCGAAAGAAACAGTCGTATCAGATATGTAATTTTTGCAATGATACTGCTAGTAGTATTTCTAACTCCCTCATATTTAAAAGTACATCGATACTTCCAAATTTCCCAACATATAACAGATGGAAAACATTGCAATATCAACTCATGAACTTGATTTTGAGGTTGAACAATCCACCGTCTAATAAATTTGGCTCTTGTGCCACCTGTAGATTGCATTCTCAAACCACATGCATCTTGAAAATATTTTCAAACTTTTCCAACAACCACACTTTCACAAAATATATGCTTAATAGACTCAGAGGTACCATTAGGACAACAATAGCATTTTGAAGGGCTATGCACACCAAATTTAACCAAAGAATCATCTGTGGCTAATTTACCATTCAATAACCGCAATGTATGGAAAGAGACTTTGAATGGTAACTTACTATGACAAATCTTAGAGAGAGTGAGTGGGGAACCTTTAGATTTCCTAAGAGCCTTCCAGGCTGATTTGGTTGAAAAAGATCCATTGTGATTCGCAAACCAAATAGGTTGATCTTTCTCTCCCGAAGTAATACTGATAGACTCGATATGAGATACCAAATTAGGAGGAAGAGCATCATGGAGCTCTTCCAGATTCCATCGATTGCTTGAGATTAAATTGGACACTCTAATATTCTTAGATTTGTTGCCTTGTCCAATTAT